>NW_022986851.1:1393332-1746438 GCF_010094085.1 Westerdykella ornata
TCTCCATACGGTTCATGAACACTGACCTGAGCGGTCTCCGCGACAACAACGGTCGCCCTCTCCAGGATGGCGTTGCCACGGAAGCTCAGATTGAGTCCATCATGCGGGGCGTCCAGTTCAAAGGGCTTACACCCATGGGGACAGCCTTGAAGCAGAAGGTTATCGACGAGATTGTCCTCTCCAAAGCCCAATCTGGACAGCTGCGTAAACCAGTCCTCGTGATCGCCGTTACCGATGGCCAGCCCGCTGGGGAACCGCAAGATGCCGTGTTCAACACCATTCGCTATGCATACGACACGCTGAGTCGCTTCCCGCAATACGGTCGTGGTGCTCTTTCGTTTGAGTTTGCCCAGGTCGGTAACGACGAGGCGGCAAAGAAGTTCCTTGCTAAGCTCGATTCTGACCCCAATGTCGGCCCCATGGTTGACTGCACGTCAAGTAAGTTGAGTCTTGATCCTCCGAGGGAGCGTGTCTAATCGCGTGCTAGACTTCGAGAACGAGCAGGAAGAGATGTCCCGAGCGAGCCCGCCCGTCGATCTCACTCCCGATATGTGGATCATGAAGCTGCTGTTGGGTGCCATTGATTCTTCGTATGATACCAAGGACGAGAAAACCCGCAATCCCGCGGCGCCTGGCGGGTACGGAGCACCTCAACAGGGTTATGGGGCGCCACCTCCTGGCCAGTATGGCTACGGTCAACCTCCTCCACAGTGAGTTCTCACCTGTGGTACTTTTTCCAAACAGCGGCAATCTGACTTCGAGACACCAGGCAATACGGTGGTCAGCCGCAATATGGAGCTCCCCCTCCAGGCCAGTATCCTCCTCAAGGGCAATACCCACCCCAAGGACAGTACCCGCCGCAGCAAGGGGGATATCCAGGGCAGCAGCAGTATGGAGGACCGCCCCCGCAGCCACCCAGATACTAGCCCCAACTTCGTGAGCAGCCAGGTGGTTGCGAGCGAGGTGGAGTTGGGCAGTGCGTTGCTTCGGGCAAACCTATGGGCATGAGTGATGGATCTTTTCATTGGTTCTCGAATGTATTCAATAGTTCGGGAGCGTGCTTGCTCGGCCGTCCTGCGGCCTGGGAGAGTGTTGGAGGGCCCTTGACGTAGGAATCAATGTGTAACCCTAAATTATCACGTGGTGTCCTTCGCTTGCCGCCCTGAGGCGATATCAGGGAAGGCAAGGAGAAAGGAGCAAGCGCCAGAAGAAGCAAGATATACTTGTGACGGAATCGAGATAAGACAAGGGAATCATCCGCCCGTTAAAGATCCTATCGCGACTCCATGAATAGTGAGACTCCGCCAATATTACCGACTGCGCCATTCCCTACTTGCCCGACTTCATGATAGCATGCCATATGCCGCACCCAGAAGAACGCCATGGGTATGCCAAACGCCGCCCAACCCAGCCATATCCAGGCAGGAAACAAGCATCTTCCTCTGTAATGCCCATATTTCCTCTCCCTCCATTTCCCAATCACTCGACCAGACCTTCAACTTCCCCGCTCTTCAAAGCTGCGTGATAAACCTTTTTTCTTCAAAGCTGCGCGATGACGTTCTCAGCCCTCGTCCAAGCCACCGTCTCCTCCTCATCCAATTCAAATCCAACCTCATCCTCACCAGCGTCTTCACCTTCCCCAGCCCACTCGCCTCCCTCACTAGCAGCCTCCCTCCCATTCGCCGCAGTCCGCTCGTCCCCATACACATCCACAAGCACATCGACCACATCCGGCGTCTGCGTCTCCACCGCCTCCTCCGTAAGCGCCACGCCTCCTTCGACAGAAACCTCGCTCCCGGCATCACTCTCCTCTCCTCCCCCACCCAAACGTAGTGACCCAGCCAGTCTAACCGCCGGAGTACTATCTTCTCGCTCATCCGCATCTTCCAACTCTACGCTCCTCCCCTTGGGAACCTCCACCCTCAACCTAGGCCCAATCTCAAACCCACCCCTAACCACTCCCGTCTCAAACTCAATCCGTTCCTTCTGCCTCCTCACGCGCCTCAGCGGCCCAAGATCCATCTCCCTGACACGCTCACCCTCGACCAACCCCCTGGCCATACTCCGCGCAGTCCCGGAACGAGGCAGGGGGAGCGTTATGCTCGACTTATCCACCGTTGACGAGAAGCCCGACGAAGATGGGAAATGACTCCGCTCCATTTTGGTTTCGCGATCCTTCGGTTTGAAGATCGACTTGAGGGTTTCGCGCATGCCCTGCAGTGGCCGCGACGTCAACTTGAGCGCAATCGAGGTAGAAGAGCGATGGGTGAGGGCGTAGAAGCGGCGGCGGGGATCGCGCATGCGGTCAAGGAAGGAGACATCCGTCTGTGTTGTTTTGAAGGTGACCATGCTGGCTTCTTCTGATTCGCCGAAAGCGGAGGATGAGATGGAGGAGAGATCCGCCGACGTGCTGAATGTAGTTGGTGTGTTTTCGTCTGTTGTCGGGAGAGGATCGGCGGAGGGAGCAGGAAGGGGGTTGGGACGTAGGCCGATGGTACGAAGGGGACGAGCGTCTTTCACAGGGAGCTTTTTGGCTTCACAGGTGCGTAGAGGCTGGAGCTCTTCTCCTGCGATGCGGCCGATGGAGGCCCAGACGCGGTCTTGGAAATAAGGCCGACAAGCAGGGCAGACGCGGACTTTGCAGGGAGGATTGACCTGAGACATGTTAGTCGAGACGGAACATATGCTTGAAGAGATACATAAGTGGTACCGGATCGTCAACTTTAGAGGGAGGGAAAGGTGGCCTTCCTACACCCAGAACCTGTGAGGGTCCCGCTTCGGCCTTCGCCTCGGCCTCCGCTTCTAATCGAGCAGCGACGGAGAGGGCATGCTCAGCCTGGTAAGTGTCTTGGATGGTCTGCTTGAGCACCAACTTCTGCTTCTTCAGTATCCCGAGTTGGGCGGCAGTGTATACTCCTTGCTCCGCCTGCCGGATGACGGATTCGCTCAATCCGGCTTCAGCGAGTTCTCGACGCAGCGGTGACATACTCTTACGCTCATCATCGGGATCCGTGTCGAGCAGAGCCTGCGTGGCGGCAAAGCGACGGCATTCCCTATCTGCACGGCAGACGTACAGGAAGCCCATGCTCGGAGGACGCTGGCATAAACAGCAGACTTTTTCTCTCGTGTACAGGCGGTCCATGTCGATGTGAGAGCAGTTGGCACTGGCAGCCCTTGCGCGTCGTGGGGGAGCAGCCGTATGCTTGACGAGTTTGGAGACTCCTTCGAGGGCTTTTGCCGCAAAATCTTGCGTAACCATGATGGGAAGTGGGACAGACGGATGCTATGTTGGAATGATCTGCTGCGAAGTTGGTCGGGGGGGGGGGGAGGACGTCGAGTGCAGCAAAACGGAGGGGCGGTTCGTGGTGGGGACAATGTCATATGGCTACCGACACTAGATCTTCACATGGAGCTCAGAGAGCCATGCCGCAGGAAACCTTTGGACCGGCCGTAAAGGTGTCTTTAGAAACACAGATAGGTCCGCACTCGAGTGCTTGGTGCGTGTGGTCATACACTTTTTGGAAAGGGTCGATGTCTTGGCATCCTGTCTGGAGTATCTTACAAACGAGGAGTGAGTCCGGCCCGCCCTGCCGCGCGTCCTTCACTTGGTCTTCTCTGAGAAAACAAAAAAGGTAAAATGACGAATAGTGGAATGGGGGGAGATAACAGAATTGAGCGACCGATGGGAGACAGATGTAGAAACGACGTGAACTAGCGTCAGGTGCGGACGCCGCCATGAGACCTGACAGCCTGACGTTGGAGGAGCGTAGTACAAACCGAACATCTTGTTGAGCTAGACGCGGCACATGCGGACGCGGCAGGTTCGAACTGTAGAAGAGAAGGGACGATGAAGCTCCGGCTGGCGGTCGTGAGTGGCCATGTCTCTGGCCTTCCGAAAACTACAAAGGGCGAGATATCCGTTGGATGAAGGACTTTAAGTCCCCGTGCTGTTGCACCAGCCTTGCAGAGCTCCAGTCTACCTATTCAGCAGCTCATACATCAATGCAAAGGCCCACTCAGCTGCTCCACGATCTTAATCGGCCATCGTCACTGTTCCGCGAAGCAGAGAGGACGAGGGGAACCCCAGGGCTCGCGTCTCCGAAATATGGCCGGCTGGAGGCATCGAATCTATATGTTTCCTGTCGGAGCGAGCGCCATGGTCCGCTTGGGAGAGGCATCGTCCTGGTTGCTGGGAGCTTCCAATTGCCCTCATTGTCAGTAGATACTTCGTAACGAGGACGACGTCCAAATAAACCGCCGCCGCATTATTTGCCGGGCTTTGATAACAATTGCAACCCCACAGTGGAGACTGGTGGAGATGGGGGAGAGCTGAGAGCTGATGCCGCCGGCTTGGCACGCTAACCCGTGTCGGGAGTCGCCGAGGCCTGAGGGACTCGACAACAACAGCCCATCGCGAGTCAACAACACCACTTCCCTCCCCCCCATCGGCCCAGCTGTGCGCTCCATTCTCTACCATTGCCCTCGTTTCCGCGTTCCCCACTCCTTACCACCGTTACGATCTCGCCGACGCGCTGACCATGTCGGTCAAGTTCGAGAAGGAGACGGTCAAGCTGACCGAGGCGGCCCAGTCCGCTGCCGCTGGCGTGGTCGGGGGAAAGGGCAAAGAAGACCTCGTTCACCAAGTCGGCGAGGCTCTAACCAAGGGCGGAGGTGCCAATGGATATCTCGGTGTAAGCAGCGCGCAACTCATCAGCGAATGCGAGAGACACTGACATGGACGTGCGCGCCAGGCTTATCTGAAGCAGCTGCAGAGTAACCCACTGCGCACCAAGATGTTGACATCCGGCACCCTCTCCGGTCTTCAGGAATTTCTGGCCTCCTGGATCGCCCACGACAGGAGCAAGCATGGCCACTACTTCACGTCCAGAGTTCCCAAGATGGCCCTCTACGGTGCCTTTGTCAGCGCGCCCCTGGGCCATGTCCTCATCAGCATCCTGCAGAAGATCTTCCGTGGTCGCACCAGCCTGAAAGCAAAGATCCTCCAGATCCTCGTCAGCAACTTGATAGTGAGTATCTGTTTCAACGACACGGGGCTGCCCTGCGGGACTGACACACCTAGATCTCCCCGATCCAGAACTCCATCTACCTCGTGTCTATGGCGCTAATTGCCGGCGCGCGTACCTTCCACCAGGTCAAGGCGACCGTAAAGGCGGGTTTCATGCCCGTCATGAAGGTCAGCTGGGTCGTATCCCCAATCTCCCTCGCTTTCGCTCAGAAGTTCCTCCCCGAACATACCTGGGTACCCTTCTTCAACATCGTCGGCTTCGTTATTGGAACCTACGTCAACGCTCATACCAAGAAGAAGAGGCTTGCTGCTCTTCGACGGAAGCACTATGGTGAAGGTGGTGGCAGCGGACGCAGCCAGGCACCTTCCAGGCCGGGTGACGACTACGGCCGACCGGGCGGTTATTAGAGGCTCAACGTTAGATTTTCGATGTCATTAGTGGCCCTTTGGATTTGATTCAGATTGGGCACCTGCAAGCTTCGCATCAGGCACCAGCACCCGTTTCATGGACAGCTGCCGGCAAACCCTTCGAGCGGGTGCCACATACCAGTTTGGGCGCGTTTGCTTACGAGTGCCCAGTCGTCTCATATTCGCACTGAGCAGGTTGGCAACCTCAAAGTGTATATTTCCTACCTTCCCTGAGATATCTGGCGGCCTGGGGGCTGCTGACTATGACCTGCTCAATACATACATCTTAACCCTTATGCCCCTCCTCCTCTTTCTTTCTCTCATTTCCTGTTTCCCTTGATTCCTGTTTCCGGCGCATGTTTGCCTGTGCGTGTCCTCCCGCACGCATCGTCATGCCCTACACTACGCTGGCCAAGGTGGGAAGCAGTCAGAAGAACACTGTCCGCGTGAAGTGACGATGCATTCCCGACGGTTCTTCGACGGACTCGTCCTCTCTGGGTCCTGTCACGTTTGTAGGACGGCCGGATGCGTTGCCCTCTTTGTCGTTCTCATCCGGTTGGACAAGGAGATCAAGACTAGGCGCCGTCTGCTCCTTCATTCGACTCGCCTAACAAGTCAGAACATGAATATGCGAAGCGAGAACCAATGGTCTGGCCCACAAATACTGATCGGTTACATCTACCGAAGGTGATACAAGCTAGATACGTGTTCAAGCATTCCCAAACCGTGCGTCACCACTGACATTCCATAGGGACTGACCTTTACAAACACCAGGGCCGACAGCAGAACAGACACGATGGATCACGATGACTAGGAGCGTCACCACCTCTATGGTCTATAAAATCACGTCAGGGCTTATGGTTCACAGAAGCATTATCCTCTATGGGCATATGGCGACACCACTTAGGCTGACTACTGATAAGCCCCTCGTCCGCTCTCATGACGTGTGATTCACCATTCGCACTTGCTCCCCTTCCCGGCCGAACCACGGTGGGGTTTCATCACTATCAGCATCCTTTCTTTGCAGGGTCTGAGTCCGATCCACATTACGTTAGGAAGACTCCTGGCGTTCCTTATTCCATTCCCAACTGCCAGCGGAAGTTGACTGACGAACATTCAAAGTGCGACAGGAATCTTGGCTGGGGCATTGACTGGGCAACCGCCTTTATCGTCGACCACTTGGATAGCAAGACCGCGTCAGAGGTAGGAGAAACGCTAAGGAATATTGCTGTCCGCGCCTCCCAACTGGTCCAGGAAGGGCAATGGAGACAGGTCGTATATCGGGCATTCAGCGGTCTCAACAATGCACTCTTCGCCGGTCAGCTGAAGGATGCAGTTTACCTGAACTTTGGTCGCCTTGGTCCGCTCGTCTCTGGAGCCACCTTTACCCACGGCCACGGACCTCATCACAGAGTGCGACGGATCTCCGTCATTCTCAACACGGACATACTTCAGAACATTGGTGGCCCTTACCTGATCTCGAGCCTTATCCATCACATGGTTCATGCTTACTTCCTTGTTGCCTGTGGACCGGAGAAAGAGGGGGAAAGGGAGTATGGAAGATTGGACCACGGGCTCCCGTTCTCCAAGATCATGTCTGCAATACAGAAAGTAGCCCAGTCGCAAGGCAAGATGTGGCTACCCAGTCTGGATATGTCGCATCGCCTCCGGAGACAAGCTGCATACAATGGGTACCGTTCAAGGGTTCTCCGCGAACTGGAAGATGACTGGCACTACACCTATTGCCCCGTGAACTTGGAGCTGGTCTCTGAGGATGACGTGGAGAAGTGGTATGGTGGAGTTTGCAAGCCGTTGACGGAACTGCCTGACTCGGTCAAGTCGGCCAAAGTCTTCGTATATAACAGACGAGATGAGCTGGAAGAAGTATCCCGAGCGGAGACTACTCCTTCTGCCGACAGCGTCGAATTCATCTTCCAGGACAAGGCTGTCTTAGTCCCCATGAAGAAGATGGACGAGTTCCCGAGTATACGCAAGGCATTTGAAAAGTTGGAACACCGCTACATGGAGATTCCCGAAGACGTGTCTGAAGACACCTTCATGGCCTTCCTCGAGCTCCTTCATACAGGTAGCTACAGCCCGGATATTGGACCTGTCTCCAGCACTCGTGGACCGCCAATCATCAAGCCCACACGTCCGTCCTCCGTTCCGTGCCTCGCCCGTGACATCAGCGTCTTCAAAATGGGCGCGGAAATGAAGCTCGAAGACCTCACGGACATCTCGCTCCATCGCATGCGCGCGCAATGCATCACACACGAAGACCCGATCGCCGTGCTGCAAGCCATCTACGAGGGCGGGGATCCCCATCCCGATATCCGGCAATGGGCCAAGGACTTTTTGATCGCGAGCCCGGCCCATGAAACGATCGGGGAGTGGGGAACTGGTCTGCTCGCCACCATAGGGCGAACAACGACGACGGCGGACGCGGAGCCACCGAATCTGGTCAAACTCAGGATGGAAATGTGTTTTAGAGAACGGTTCGCCGAGTTGGTGGAGAGGTATGGCGCGCTGCATATTGATGTGCTCAAGGCGGAGGAGATGCTGGTTGCCACGGGGAAGGTGCCGGTTTCTGTGGGATTGGGCGCGATGAAGGGATTGCTTGCGCCTGGTCCTGCGTATGGATTTGGACTTGGGGCTGGTGGGTACGCGGCACCGATGCAGTTGCAGATGCAGTTGGGGATGGGGGTGAATGCTGCTGCTGCGGCGGCGGCGGCAGCGGCGACAGCTACGGCGACGGCGAGGCGGTTGGCGCTTGGGGGAGTGGGTCCGCCGGGTGTAGGCGTAGGGTTGGCTAGGCTGGGATGGGGCGACGACGTGGTGGCGGAGGAGTATGCGAGGTACTGTGGAGCGGGACTGGGGGAGGACCGGTGGTATTGAGGAGGGAAGGGGGGAAGGTGAGTGTGGTTTCTCTGTGGTGCCTTTTTCTTCTTCTTCTTCTTCTTCTTCTTCTTCTTCTTCTTCTTCTTCTTCTTCTTCTTCTTCTTCTTCTTCTTCTTCTTCTTCTTCTTCTTCTTTTTGGTTCACCTGAAGTCTGTTTCATATTTACACTCGTTTTGCCTTGTGTGGTGTTTACTTCGCTGTTAATCGTTTGTCTCGTTCAGTGGGGCGGATCTTCTTGTTTTTGCCACCGGACACTCATTTTCTGGGTATGAGCGTGATTGGGGCGATAGAAGGATGGGGAAATTGGCGGACATGGAAAAAGAAGTCACGGAGCCATCGCCAAAGCACGAAGGGGTTGGTTTTACGGGACGTTTAAAAGAAAGATTGAATCTTGTCCCGGAAGGGAAAGAGGAAAAGAAAAAAAAGAAAAAAAAAAGTTGTGGTATACAAGGGGTGATGTAGGTACATGCATGGACTAAAAACTAGCGGGAGGTCAAGCTTGCGTTCATTGATGATGGAGGGCAAAATATGTTTAGCCGTGAGTATTCTTTAGCAACGGTTACATTATTCTCGATTCTGCGCCTGTGTTCTGGTTGGAGGTTAAATAGATTGTGATGTGACGTGATGGAATTGATCAAATAACCTGGCTCAGTGAACTCGAACTACATTAAAGCAATATCCATCCGGTACCCAACAGGGAATACCACCCACACTACTCTAAAACGTCGCTATCGCACACCCTATCATACACATCCGCATCACTCGTACAAAAACACGCCATATCCCCATACTACTTACAGCCTACCTCCTCCCCAACTTCCACCGCGCAATCCTCCCCTGAATCTCCTCCCAGGCAAACTCCCTCCTCTTCAACCCCTCCATCTCCCCTTCCTGCAACACCACCGTCGGCGCCCCACTCCCCCTCCCCGGGTTCTCCACCGCCCCCGAAAACACCATCCTAGCCACCCTCCTCAAATCCTGGACACTCACCTCCTCAATCTTCTTACACATCTCCTTCACCCCGACTTTCCGGCCATGGACCTGTACCTGCCTGCCCAGGTCCTCGAGCTCCACCATCCGCGACTCGAGATTCATGAGCAACTGGCTCCGGAGCTGATTCTTGGCTCTTTGGACCTCGCCGGGTTTTAAGGCAGAGTACCCAGTCTCCTCGCCCAGGGCATGCAGCTCGCGGCACATAACCTCGAGCATCTGGGCGACCATGGCGGGCGCGCAGGCGGCGGCGATGCCGAAGAGGCCAGAGTCCGTGTACGAGTGGTTGAAGGCGAAGCAGCTCTCGACCCAGCCGTTTTGGTTGAGTACGTTGGTATAGAGGCGCGAGTACATGCCTTTGCCGGGTCCGCCGGCGGAGAATGAGCCTCCGCCGCCGAGGAGCGTTTGGAGCGTGGCGAGGGCGTAGATGTCGGGGTGGGAGATGGGGAGGGCTTCGAAGGCGAGGTGGATATAGGAGAGGCGGGGAAGGGCCGGGTTGAGCGGGGGAGGGATGGGAGGCAGGGTCAGGAAGCCGCCTGTGTAGTGGGAGGGGAGCGAGGTGTCGATGGGGGGGAAGGAGAGGTCTATTGATGAGGGATGCTGCACTGAGGCGTGGGAAGTAGCGGATGTGGAGAGGTTCTTGAAGAAGGGGATTTTGGAGAGGAGGGTAGACGTTTGTGCGGGGGCGCCCGTGGGGGTCGGGTGTGAGGCCGTGAAAGATTGATTTTGAGAATCGTAGGGGTGGGATGAAGGGATGGCGGAGTGTTGGGTAGGGTTGAGGAGAGAAGGGCCCACGCCCTTTTGCATGTCGCCGAAGTACTGCTCAGTGAGGCGCACGGCTTCATGGTGGTCGACGCCGGCGAAGGCAACGACCATGCGTTCGGGCTTGAAGAATTCCTTGCGATAGGCTTCCACGACATTGCGATTGATGTATGGGAGTTGCTCTTTTGGGCATAGAAGCGGGTTCCCTAACGTGTTGTCCTTGTATGCGGCCATGTGGACGAGTTCCGGGAGGATGAGCTCGGGTTTTGACCATATCTCGCCAATCTCGTAGTCAGCGGTTTCCAGCTGTTGTTGGACTTCGTCCTCGGTGATGAGCGGATCGCGGATCGTTTCTGCGAGGAGACCGACGGTCGTGGCAACTGCCGAGTTGAAAGTTGCGGATTGGTACATCAAGGATTCTCGCGACGAGGCGCATTGTATGTTGCCGCCTAGTGATTCCAGCTTTTCTATCATCTGGTCTCCGCTCGTCTTGCTAGTGGATTTGAACGCCAACCGGTCGACAATATGGCTTACTCCGCGGAGCGCATCGTTCTCGTACCGAGAGCCAGCGTCGACGTAGACGCCAATGCCGGAGAAGTGGCCGGGCAGGGCCTCGGTCGCAACGCGAATGCCATTTGGGAGGGTGGTAATCTGGTCGAGCTCGACGGGGTCCTGGATGCAAAACGCATGTTAATAAACGTCGTCAAGCATCAGAGTTCCAGGACTGCCAACCTTCTCCTCGGCCACAACGGAGGCCAGGCCTCTACGACCCGAGCATGCTGCGGTACTTCTGCAGGTCGAGGTAGACGGATGAAGAGAGCGTGACAGTGGCCGGATCGTCCGAGGCCGCAACATGACCGAAAGGAGTTTGGGAATGGGAGTATATGGCGATTGAGACGTTGGGGATGGCGTCGCGTGTTGTTGGACTTGATGCCGAGTTCGAAGAAAATCATGGATGACATAATCCTGCCGCTAACCGGATTGGGTTATCTTGAAGCTTAGCCGCGCAGGTGGGTCTATATAAAGCTTGGCAGGAAAGACGGGCACGCGCGCGTGGGCGGAGAGCGAAACGCAGGTGAGGCGCCTTGTTGGGCTGAAAAGGCCATGGGGTGATGGGCGTGATGAATGTGAGCCACGAGGCGGATTCGGAGAGGGTACAGAGCACAGAGTCGTGCATTCGTCCTTTGTACAGCCTGCATGGGACTGACTCTCTCTCCGGTGTCTTGTCAAGGCTAGGCAGAGCGAGTCCAGGAAAGCAGATGGGTTGAACTAGATCAACCGTGACAAACGCTCCATACTTGGATCGCAAGTGGTATAGAGAAAGCGGATAGAACGATTCGAGAATCTTCAAAGCCCATCCAATATTCCTGCAAAGTCGTGTGCCCTTCTGTACCCCCCTTTGCCCTCGGGTCCAGTAGAGGTCCAGATCCTTGGCAGGATACCCTTCGCCGCCGCCCACCACCCACCACCTGAACCTTCCGCTACACACTCTCAATGTGAACCAACCTCCCTTTCTCTCCCTTTTCCTCCCTCCCCGACCTGCCTCAACCCTCCCTTCGTCGGCGTCAGTGTCAGCGTCAAATGCGTCTTGTCCTGCTTTCAACCCTCCACTAGAGCCCCGGTACGCACGGTCGGGGATCCCGTCTGAACGGTACAAGTCCTTGTCCTTGTCTCGGGGCGAACCCTCCATGTTCACCACACCAACCCCAGCTGCCCCGACTGTGTCTGCCAGCGCCATTTCTCCCTCCACCCATCATCCCCTGCGGCCCAGCAGACTGCGAGACTTGAGCGCGACCCTGAGGAACTACCGATTGCGCGACTCGTCTGCTCAGCCTTCCCAGAGCACCCAGTCCTCCCGTCGCCGCGCCTCGCAGTCGTCCTCGTCGTCCGCTCCTTCATCCTCAAGCGCCGCCTTCGCCGCCGTCGATCCTTCCGCCCCGGCCAGGCCAGTGACAGCAGTGACCGCAGTGACCGCAGTGATACCAGTGACCACGCCCCGCGCACCTCCCTCGACCTCTCATCACAGCGAGCCCTCCGCTTCCACAGCACCACCCTCTGACATGACCAGAAATCGCATCGAATCCACACAACAAATGAGCGTCCGCAATCAACCGGGTCCCGTCCCTGCGAGCCCATTGCCATCCTCGGAAAACCACCATGGAGAGGGCAATCATTCCAGCACAAAGAACCTTCCGTCAATACGGCTGATACCTCACCAAGACCCGCGCCCCGGCCGTCCCTCGCTGCAGTTCCCTACTATGTCCCGCACCCTTCCGGACGAGACCTGCGTTATCCGCGTCGGAAGATACTCGGAAAGGGACAATGCCCCTGAGATAACTAGCAACGTCCCCTCCACGGCCCCAATCGGCTTCAAGTCCAAAGTGGTGAGTAGGAAGCACTGCGAGCTGTGGTGCAACGAGTCGCAATGGTACATCAAAGACGTGGGGAGCTCGTCGGGCACCTTTTTGAACCGCATCAGGCTAAGCCAGCCGAACCAAGAATCGAAGCCCTTCGCGATAAAGGATGGCGACATCATTCAACTCGGCATTGACTTCCGAGGAGGCGAGGAGATGATTTTCCGGTGCGTCAAGATCAGGGTCGAGTGCAATAGGGGCTGGCAGCGAAATCTGAATACTTTCAAGTACGTCAAGGAACTTACAACGTCCGGGCGCCAGGCACTCACACAGTACCAGCAAGCAAACGCACCAGCGCCTCCGTAATCTGGGGAAGAACCGGAAAGAAGCAGATAGTGCCTCACAGCATACATCTGAATGTGTCATCTGCTTGATGTCCATTGCAGTATGTGATCCCTCTTGTTAAGATATACTCGCCGCATGCTAACCTGGATCCAGCCTTGTCAATCCCTTTTTGTTGCCCCATGTTCCCATGTATGGCATTACAAATGCATTCGTCCCATGTTGAACGGCCCTAACTATCCAAATTTCTTATGCCCGAATTGCCGGGCGGTCGCTGATCTCGAGGCTGAAGTAGAGGATATAGACCTCGAAGATTGGGACAACAGCCCCGATCACAGCGAGGACCAAGGCGAAACTTCAAGAAATGGCTTGTTGACCAATGGTGAGGCGTCCAAGGATACTTCCAATGACCACGGCCTCGCGGAATTAGCAGCAGCAATGTCTAATTATACCATCGAGGAGGGGTTCGGACAGGCTTCGTCATCTGCTACGCCGCAGCGACAAGTACCGACGATACAGCCTTCCTCCTCTACGCAGCCGGTCAATGTCGGAGTCGGTGCGAGAGCCAACGTGAATGGATTATCCCCAGACGCCGCGGGCCGTGATCGGGCAGCGGACGGACCCCTGACGCCGAGAAACAATGTGGGACCCTTTGTATTCGATGGTAGTGCAGGGCAAATGCGTCGCCTGGAAGATCATGAACATTACGAGCCCCTGACTATCAACCTGACGAGCCCTTTCACGCACACCGGGCAATCCTCACTAAATGACGTGAGGTCCTTTATACAGACGGATTCGGACGATCGGCAGCCGCTGGTCACGAGTGGGACGACGCCAGTGCAGATCGAGTGAAAAGGTGGAATGGTGTCTCAACACCCTGCTGTGAGGGAGGCTCCTCACGTGACACCCCGTCGCTCTCATATAACATCGCCGGGTGTCTGTTGCCGCCTCGCGGAACCCAAACCGCAGACGTTGACGCAATTTCTCAGCGTATCCGTTCCTGTTAGGTCTTGCTTTTCCGGCGTTTTCATCGGGGCGTTTTCACTGGCTCGGTCGGGGTCATTCGCTCGGGACTGTGGTTTCTGTTGTGCATTCTTAGCATTCTGCTTGACTTTGGAGCTCGGGCTTTCTCATCTCTCTTCTTCGTTCTCTATCATCGATCTGTTGTGGATATCTTCTTGTGGGCATCCGTTCATTGGTGTAACGGGAGGTACTGTTGTGTTTGGTTTTGGTTCTGTGTTTCTTTGTTTCTCATTTCGTGGGGTGGAGGATGAGGGGCAAAGGGCTGGGAGATGAGGATAATGAGCATTTAAACGAGAAATGGGAAGGGAGAGGGGCAGGGACGATTGCATATATGGCGAGGGGTTGTGGATTAGTTAGATAAGGGGAGCAGAGCATATGTTTGAGTTCAATGATAGTGTTGATGGGATGCTGTTGCTGTATTAAAGACTCCTAAGGTGCTGAGGTGCAAGTGTTTGATGCGGTGACGGTTTTGGGGAGGGTGTCCAGGTGGAGTATTCGTGGGGGAGGGGATGGGAGAAGGGGTTGAGGAGTGGTTTAGGTAGATGGGCAGTGGAGGTGGGGTGGGCAGGGGAGAGGCTGAGGTCCGACGGAGTGGTTTATGGCTTGTGTTGGTAGTCTATTGTAGTGGTGAGGTGATTGCTGGGAGGTTGCTTCATTTGTTAGGTGTAGTGGGAATCTACCATTATCTGTGCATAAGCCAGATGGATGCGGAATTAGGTCGGGTGTTGTGAGAAGGAGGGGCGAGAGTGGTCTATCTGGCCTCCAAGGTAGGATTTTTCTAGGTACATGATGAAAGATATCATTGCCGAGAACCTATTCATGTAAGGATTTTAGTTCAAGTGGCAAGATACTAGACTATGAGGGTGCGCGAATAGGAGTGCGCAAACGAACGGATTTGCATTTGACTGACATTTTACAGACTGTATATCTCTCGACGAAACGCCAGATCTATGTGACCTAGCTTCGCAGTGCATGGAATCAAGCACACGGCCCCGAAATTTGGGCGTGCAGCCTACCACACATCAAGTGGCGGCCAAAGCCCTTGTCGCGGCTCTGGCTTTGAGGATATCACACACTTTCTCATCCACCACCTCGATGAGTTTCATGAAGAGCTCATGGCGCGAGCGGCAGTACGGCTTCCCATCCCCGCCGCTCATTTCTACGACAGGCTTGCCTTCGTATAGGACTTCGAGTGTGGGGGAACTAGAACCATGGTTGTACTTGCCATGGGCGTATGCCGGCAGGATGAACAGACGAAGGGAGGGGGCTCGATGGCGCGGTTGACGATGGTCTCTTCTCGAGGAGGCGGACTGCTGTACTTATAGCGGATGGTGAAGGCGAGTTTCTCTATTTTGGGGTCATTCAAATTAGCATTGGTTCAGAGGGCATTGAGAACGGCACGGGACACTTACCCGCCAGTTCCTCAAGCTCGTCCTCGTCGAGCGACACGTATTTGCTGAATCGTTTCTTGGTGACCTCGATGATGCGTTGGACCAGCGGAGAAGCGGCTGATGTGGACGTCATGTTGACCGCCCCAGGTTGTTGACGTGCAGGAGGCGGATTGCGGTTGTCAGTGGAGTTGGGAGACGGTTGAGGAGCTAGTGAGAGGAGAACTGAGAGTAGGAAAAGATAGCTTAGAAGTAAAGTGAGTTCCTACCGACCCCGTTTGCGGCAATACATTGTTCCGCGCCTTCACCGGCTGGTGAAAGCTACGGTGAAGGCCGCTGATGGCAGGCACGTTTGGACGATGTCTTAGAATCATCTGGGGGCAAACACTCAGCTGCCTTGGACAAAAAATGACTTAAAAGAATCACTCTAGAGCCTTCTAGAGTTGATCCAGGGGAAATTTACAGAGCGGTAGTGCATCTTTGCCAAGGGTGAATGTGCTGTTCAGGTGACTGTGGATAAGGATCGAGAGAAGACGTAGGCCAAGATCGGACAAGAGTTATGAGCAGTAACCGGTAGGAATACAGTTCTCTTATTTTCATCGATGATCACGGGTGCATCACAGAAGCAGGAGAACAGAGTCGCAGTGTTCAGTGACCATGGAGTTGATTGATATACAATTTGCCAATGTCATGAATTGTTCATGTCGGGTTGTATAGGTCCCCCAATCCCAGAAGGGGCATGGACACCGCTAACATTTGAATGAGCTATCCCGTGACGGAAAAGCTGAGACCCAATACCATAGCATAGAGCCTCCCGCCCTCATGAAACATGTACGCTAGGGTAATCCCATCACTCAGATTCCTCCTTGATCCCGGGGAGATGATCCAAGGCCATCATGTCCGCAGATTCGACGAGTGCCTTGAAAAGTCGCTCCCGGCACAGCAAGCCAGACTTGTCCTGATCGGAGATAGCCACGTCGAAGACCAGTTCATCCTCATAGAGCAAGACGAACTTGTGCTCATACACCTTCTCCTCGGAATCGTACTTCGCCAAGAAGAGCGCCGTGATGAGCGGGGATTCGAGGGGATCCAAGAGGTTGCCTGTGTACTTGACTGCGGACACGGGCAAGTACCACTTGTCTTCTCCGTCCGGACTGACGCGGGTGGCCTTGCGATTGCGACGGACGACGAAGGCGAGCTTTTCTGTTTTAGTAAAACAGTGTTAGCCGCGTCAAAAGATTATTGGAGGCATAAGGGTATGGTGGGATTTGGCACGTACCTGCGAGCTCAACGAGCTGCTTGTCCTCCAGCTCGACGTGCTCGTCGAATCGGTGCTTGAGCGCTTCGAAGATGTGTCCGGCCAAGGTGGTAGGCGGCAAGGGACCGATAACCTCCAGCTTTCTCTCCATGAGAAGCTCACGTTGCTTTCGGGCGGTGAGCTCCAAGAGTTTCAAGCGGTCGAGTTGCTTCATGTAGGTATCAACCGCTTCGGCGGCCGACTTCCTGGGGTTTGGAGCGGAAGTCATGTTGACGGTTGATCTGTTGAGCAGACGATGATAGTGGGGTTGGGAAAGTTGAGTAGGTGGAGAGGTAAGCGTTGGGGAGAGAGTGGTGTAGTGCTAGGGTTAGAGCGAGTAAAGACACTCGTCACCGCCAATTAAGTGGCGGTGAAAGTGAGAGAAGGCAACGAAGTCATACAAAATAGGTCAAAAAGAGCAATAATGTACAGTAACCTGTTTGGTGGCATAGTTCAGAATGTTCAGATGGGAATAATACTCTAATCACTAATCTTACTGTGCACCGATGGTGAATGTCTGCTCCACGTGAGGGGGGAAATGGGGACGGAAGTGTCAGTGTATAGTGAGATGGAGAGTTTCTGCATATGGGATTCTAGCAGGTTGAATCGGTTAATGCAGGTAGGATACATTAATGTTCACTCCGTAGAGATTATTATTATCATGGAAGTTGAAAGTCGCGGCTAGCACATTGCATACTGAAACGGAATACATGGACTTCCTGAGGTCAGCAACTCTAAATGATCGCACAAATATAGCCTGGCCTTAGCTTATCCGCAGCAATAGAAGATAGTGTTCGACTTTTCTACTAGTTCGCCATGCGTATATTGTGCAGGGGCAAGACAGTGGTTTGAAGGCTATTCCGCCATATTCATTGTTATATTACAAGCTTTCCACTCCTGTAATGCTGTATATGAGCTGTGTAGACGCGATGCCGAACTGTACAGTGGTTCTGAGGCTGTGTACGACCGCACGCGTTTGCGATGCTTGACAGATGGTACCGAGGAACCTTTTTGAAGTGCAGTAACAGCTTGTCCATGGCCAATAAACTGACCCAAACGCCTTGCAGACCTGTGCATTTGCAAGCCCGGTCGTTTTGCCAGTGAGAATATCGTCTGTCACCCGATCCACTTCCCTGCAGAAACTGTGGAAGAGTTGCTCATATCCCTTGGATCCCATCGATGTCCGGCCCACAACGGTTTGTACAACAGGCTTAGTGTTATAAACTAGGGCAGCTCGGTGATCAATAGAGTCGGCCGTAGGGACGATGAACACAGTGACCATTGGGACGTCGGAGTTTGCCTGCCCGGAAGTAACGCTAGTGGCGATATGCTTGGAGCGGATGATGAAGTCGATCTTCTCTGGGCCCAGGTAGGAACATTAGTACTGCTGGTACTCGTATAACCGCGTAGGGGAGAGCGAGTGTGTCTACTTGCTATTGGAAGCTTACCCGCGAGCTCGAGAAGGCGCTCTTCGTCAAGATTAATGTGCTTGCCAAAGCGGTATTTGACAGTGCTGATGATTTGTTGGATCAAGGGAGAGATTCCGGGATTGGTCGTCATGGTGAGCGTTGAGCTGCCGAGGAGGCGGCGGACGATTGGGTTGAGGTGCGTAGAGAGACTGGAGTGGTCACAGAGGTTGTGGGTAAGAAAGAGCGTGTGAGACAAACGGGAAGGCAGAGATTTATGGCGCGTGTCTACGGTGAGAATTTCCGGTGATACGTTATCCCGCGATTTCGCCTGGTGGTGGAAGGGATCGTCCCGTCGACTCAGTACGGTCAGTTCAACCGTGCTGCGTGTGGCAGAGCCTAGATGCCAGGTGAAAGACCCAGACTCGTTAAAAAGGATTAGGATTTGCGGTTGGTTAAACCAGGTATTGATTGCCAGGGCCTACCACTCATGCGACGTCTCCCTGGTGATAGACCATAAATTCATTCCTACAAAGTTTTTCTTTGCCCTATGTTCGTGGCGCACGAGGATTTGTTATGGGCACATGGAAAGCTTCAATAGGTTATTCCACCATATTTTATCAGTACCCAGTTTCGCCTTCCGCTAGCATGCATCCATACTCCCTGTACTCGCCATGCCGAATCGTAGAATCTCTTGCCAAGTCGAGCCATTGTTCTCCTGTTCGAACTGTGAAGGGAGCCACATATGTGCTGAAGATTCCCTAGCGCTCCCTAATAGTAGTTGCGCCGCAGAACCGAGCAGTCCTCAATAACTATATTCGCCATTTCATCCACTGCCTCGCAGAAATCCTCAAAGAGTGTCTTGTGGTCCTGCCTGTTTCCAAGCACGAGGGTCTCCACGATAACTTTGGTGCCATAGACGAGTGCGACTCGGGTCCCATAGGCAGAGCGCACCCGTACAATGAACACAGTGACCCTGGGCGGTGGAACGTTTGGTGCTCGTGGAGTAGCTCTGCGACGCATGTGGGAGGTGATGAATTCGAGCTTTTCTAGACAGCGATGTTAGCGGTGGTCGCAACCTTAGGGCAGCGGGAAAAATTCGAGGTTCGCGGAGAACGAAATTGGGAATTCTTACCCGCGAGGTCAAGCAGCTCTTCTTCGTCGAGATTGATGTGCCTGCCGAATCGGTGCTGGATAGCATCAATAATGCGCTGGGGCAAGGCAGTAAAACGACCGTTGATCCCCAAGATTTCCAGCCTGGATCGGGGAATGAGGGCTTGAATTGTGGATTGATTTGACGACATGTTGGCCTCAATGCCGTGATAGAGGCCGAAGGTGGAGCCGAGAGAAGTGACGGGGAGATGGGTCGAGAAGTTGGTTTAAGAAATGCGGTTGAAAGGGTGAGAGAAGGTGAGTGCTGGAAGGGGTGAGTATGAGAGAGGTTAAGTTTAGGAGATAGAGTGGAACAAGTGTGGAAAATGGTAAGTATTCATCTGTGGGGCGTGGCTACGGACTCACTTCCCAGGGAAACGTGATCCCGCTCTCTCACTTGCTGCAGAAGCTCCTCGAACCTATTTTCAAATCTACGCCATACGATCTGCCGCACCGCAGGCCACTTCCAATGTTACGGCGAAAGACCCAAATCAGCGACTAGGTAGGTTAGAGTCACGGTTCGGATATGAAGATTCTGCAAGTGGTTGACATTGAAACCAAGTATCCACTTACGGACTGCCGACCCCATAACAGTGTCTATGCAGGTGTGCAGCAAAAACGCTGAGCTGCATGGACCCTAGATCATTTCCCCAACGTGTTTAGCCTTCAGGTATTGGCATGAAGAGAGAGCCAAATCGTATCTCGTCCGCGTACTCCAAGAACCCTCCCTATTCCTTGTGGGAACCCCCCGCCAGAATCTGATCCATCGCCTTGTCCACCTCCTCCGTGAAGCGCTGCAGGAGGTCCCATGGAGTTGATGATTGCCCACGATACAGATAGCGGGTAATCACACAGTTGCCCTCATATAGGAATGTAAGCCGAGATGTCACTCCCTCCGGCACTCCCGTGTATGCGGGTACGACGAGAAGGGTAACGGCAGCGGTTTCGAGAGTAACTGGCGGCGAAGGGCGACCGTACTTGAAGCAAATGATGAAGTCAAGCTTTTCTGATAGGGGCGCCGTGCGGTTAGCAAACTTTGAAAATGGCAAGTCGAGTGCAGAGATGGGAGATTCCACTTACGCGCGAGTCGAATCAGGGTCTTTTCGCGGGTATTGTAGTCGAGATCGTCGCAGCGGTGAAGTCCAAAGTCGATCGCGCCCATGATCCGTAAAGCCAGCGGAGATGCCGTTGAATAAAACGACATGTTGGATGGGCTCCCAAGTAATGATCAGGTTAGTTTAAGTTGAGGTACAAGTAGCTGGGGGGATCGTAATGTTGCGTACTTGGTGTGTGATGCAGTGCTGCGAGAAGTTTCTAGCCCACGGGCGCCTCTGCCTGTCAGTTAGGCGGTGAAAGAGAGCACAGTCTATGCACGTTGAATGCTAGATGTTGCCAAAGGAACCAAGCTATACAAATTCTACTTTACTAATCAAAACAATCACGTATGCGTAATCACAAACATACATTAAGGCTGGTTAGGCTTTACACTGGGGAGGGAGTGTTCGCTGCCAAGAGTGAAGTCATCTGCACGTGACTACAACCCAGCCCGTAAAACCGACCGTTACAAATTCCTTCACGCTACAATAGAAGAGGTACATATTACAAGAGATAGGAAATGTAATTACACTCGCAAGGAGCCTGATCGATGTGCGTACCGTCTAAAGGTGAAGTACTGTATCATGTGACTTGCTGTCACTGCCCACCTGGGCAGTTGTGCCTGACTCGTGCAATCCCGCGCGAGGCGGATAGACCTTGCTAGGGTTTGTCCTCACCCCCGCGCTCGTAGTCGAGATTGGACGACATCCCAAACAAACAAAACGCCCCGCGCCTGCATTGCCCTTGGATATCCATCTGTCCTCTCCTAGGGCGTGGGTTCTGATAATAAACCACCTCTTCCTCTCCTGACGGTTCTCTGCACTCGTCAAGGATCAATTCCCAAACGATATCTTCTCAAATTATACACCACAACACCAAGAAATGGATCCCACCCACCACCACTATGCTACCCCCCACCACCACCGCACGCCCACCTACCCCCTCTCCCACTCCCACCGCCGCAAACCACGCCGCCTCCCCCTCGTCCTGCGCTTCTCCAAAGGCGCCGTGCACACCCTCATCCTCCTCCCCGTAACCCTACACATGCTCTTCACCGCCCTCATCGTGTACATTGACCGCAACGTGCCCGGACTCAGCATCGGCGTCCCCTCGACCATCATCCCGAGCCTGTCCATTGTAGTGGGTCTGATGTTGGTGTTTCGCAATAGCACGAGTTATGATCGTTTCTGGACGGGGAGGAATTGTCTTGGTGGGGTGGTGGGATGTGTGAGGGTTTTGGCGAGGGGGTTTTTGGTGGCTGCGCGGCCGCCTTATGATCTTGGTCCGAAAAACGGCTCTAAAGGAAATGCGAAAGAGGAGACGAGAGACAGGAGGCTCACGGCAGAGGAGATTCGCGATACGGAAACGACGGTTAGGGCATTAGTCGCGATCCTCTACGCCATCAAGCACAATCTGCGAAAAGAGTACAACGTACCTCTGGAGCCTCTAGACTCCTCCACACGCGCCTCGACCACCAACAGACACTCCGGCCCAACACCACCGCCCACATCCACGACCCCACTCACCAGCTCCCTGTACCACACGTCGCCTACCTACGAATCCGCCACGAGCAGCACCACGCTCCAACCGACAGAAGAATACCTCTCTCTCCTCCCCGCACATCTCACCCTCCTCCCGGAATCCCTCGGCCTCAGCACCCCACTCCAACTCTCCCTCCTCCTCGACGCCTTCATCGCCCGCTGCCTTTCGCGCGCCTGGCTCTCCGCCCCGCAAGCCTCGTTCCTCAACGCCCAAGTCGCACAACTCACGACGCTCTACGGCACCATGGAAACCATTGCCTCGACGCCGCTGCCCATCGCGCACTTGATCCACGGCAAGCAGGTCCTCGCGCTGTATACGTGTCTCCTGCCCTTCGCCATTGTCGATGCTTATGCGTGGTGGAGCGTGCCCGTTGTGGGGATCGTGGCGTTTACGTTGTATGGGATCGAGGGGATTGGACTGCAGTTGGAGGATCCGTTTGGGTATGATAGGAATGATATCAAGATGGATGGGATTGTCGAGGATGCGAGGAGGGAGGTTGAGGTTTTAGTCGGGGAGTGGAGGGCGTGGGCTGAGGGGGAGGGGAATGGGAATGGGAATGGTGATGGGAGTGGGAGGGGGTTGTTTGATTGATGGTGCCAGTGGGGGAGACGCAAGAGTTTGGGAAGATGGTGGGGCGGGTATCGTTGCTCGTTTTAGCTGCGAGGGGATGCAGTTATGTTGGACAGGAGGGAATTCGGCTTGTTCGTGCTCGCCGCCACGCTCTCGGGGAGGGCAACATGATCCATCTATATCGATGCATAGCATTTTGGAGTAAGTGGTGTTTGAAGGGGGTCATTTCCGTTGATGTTTTTGCATTATACCATAGCGTGGCGGTAGAGAAGGCGTACTTGAATCAAATGGCAATGCCAAAGACATAAGTTGTTCTACAGTAATCATGTTAGCATAACGACTTCCTCAAACAATGCAAACATCAACAGCATATACTCTACAACACCATTACATAAGACACTAATCGCTATGCATACATCAACAATCCCTTCCTTCCCATCACCACCACTACCTCAACACCAACCTCTCCAAAACCGTCCTCAACGCCGCACCCCCCTCCTCGGCCTCAACCCCCAACTCCCCCAGCCTCCCCTCCACCTGACCCACCAACTCTTCACTCCTCGCCCTCAACCTCTCGATAACCGCCCTACTATACTCGAAGCTGCCCCTCTCCTGCATATACCGAACCGCATACCTCTTGACCTCCTCGTCGCCCGTCTTCTGCTTCAAGATGTTCATGAGCACGTGATTCGAGGGGTCGGCGCGGATGGCGTGGATGACGGGGAAGGAGAATTTGCCTTCTGTCAGGTCTTCGCAGAGGCCTTTCAAGGACGAGTAGCCCGAGGTGGGGGAGAGATTGAGGTGGTCGTCGAGGATTTGGAAGAGGACTCCTACGGTGGAGACGAGCGGGGTGCAGTCGCTGGATTTTATGTTAGTTTTGGATAACGCGGGAAGGGAAGGAAAAGGGCGCATTGAGATGCACACATACATATCCACCCGACTCTCCGCCTGCATCAGCTTAATCGCCAATCTAAACAGTCCGCCCGTCTTGTTCCCCACCATCTCGAGATAATCCTCCTCGGTGGGACACGTCAGGCTATCCCTCCAGTACAGCTCCATACCCTGGCCTCTGTGCAGATTGATCAACTCTTCGGTGAAGATGTCGATGAGTTTCGGGTTGCCCAGCGAGACGACATCGGCCAGCGCCTTGAAGTAGACGTAGTTGGCCGAGTTGATGGTTTGCGCAGTGCCGAAGATGGAGTTGGCGACGGGGATGCCGCGGCGCAGGACGGAGGAGTCTTCTACATCGTCCACTCTGATGAACCACGTCAGTGCTACATGTGGCGAGATGTATGCTTTCTTTGTGCAAGGAACGTACAATAACGAAGCGGTGTGCAGCATCCCGACCACCCTCGTAATGACCTCTAGCCGATCCTCCGGCACCCTCAACCACTTGTTGAACGCAGCAATGAATTGACTACGGATATCCTTGCCAGGGTGTCCTACCAGGTAATCATAGGGCCCTAGTAAGATGCGCTCCTTCTCCTCCGTCCACGTCGACTGACTGCCGTAGATGAGCTTGTCGTTGAAGAGGTCTTGCGAGCAAGGCGGTGGAGGCGGTGATGCCTGTGACGGTTGCGCCTGTGGCTGCGACGACTGCGGAGTGTAGCTTATGGGTGTAGGCTGCGAGGGCGCTTGCGATTGTTGTGACACCATGTTCGAAGCGGTAACTGGAGAAGTAGGCGGGGTCTGATGTTGTTGTTGCTGTTGCAGCTGCTGGACAAGCGGTACGTCGGCGTTACTACTCCTCTTGCTTCTCGCCGACAGCGACGAGCCCTGGGACATCCAGTCGATCTCGGACAGTGGCCGCAGGACGCTGACGCGTGACCTCTGTGCTGCGGTGTTGGGGTTCACGAGCCCGTGGGAGCTGGTGCGGGGAGGGATGGCGTTGGGCGAGGCGAAGGGAGAGACGACGGACGAGGGAGAGGCGGGGAGAGAGGTGTCCTTGGTGGGAGGGTTGGACAGCATCGACATGGTGAGAGACTAAGAGTAGAGGAGGCGGCGGCGGTGATGACGTTTAGGACTTCGGTCGCTGCCTACGGTGGAGGTGTTGTTGGCGCTCGAGTACCCCCTTACCAAGCCAATGCAGGACTGAAAATAGAGCCTTCGTTCGTCGGCGTGGTGGATGTGCGACGATAGCGACTCTGAGAGGGGACAAGTACCGCGCTGTGCTTTTGCAGCTCGATGTTCAGGGTCGGATGTTGGGAGCCGGAGGGGGTGGAGTGGATACGTCCATTTGGTGCAGCGATCGGACGCCGGTGCGTGGAAAAAGGAGGCCAACGAGAACGTGCCCCGCGTTAGTAGGGAGAGGGGAAGCTTGCCGTCATGACTGTCCTGCTTCCTATAGAGGACACATGGACAGCTGTCCAAACGCTTTTCGGCCTAACATGTCTGTCATCCGGATGTTTTGCATGACGGCGCATTTGGGCTTTGGCGGGGAAAAGCGCCGACCCTTGCTGAGGCGGTGCAGGTAAGCAATTCATAATATGTGGCTGTGCGCTTAGACATCTCGTCGAGCTTAAGCGTCGTCAGGACTTGTTGGAGGCAAGCATAGCGGTCGGGGCACGTCGTGAGATGGAGGAGGTGATATGGCAGAGCTGCAAGGCGTAACGGTAGGAATATATGATGGTACAAAGTTACTGTCGGAATGTGGGAGATAGCCTAGTCGTTAAACAAAATGTGCTATTTATGCGAACAATAGCAAGCCGATGGCACGCACATGTGAGTCTCCGTAGTTAGATCAGGACTGTTTTTGAAAAATGCTCCTTCTGCCATGTATTCACCTCGTGCGTCCTACTATACATCGTGATTTCCTTTATCCAACTCGACTCTCACCCAAAACCCACGTCTCCGAATCCAGTCAACCAACATCGCTAAATCGCCGTAAGAAGAAGGAGATACAGCGAGCGAGCCCATCATCCAAAGTTTAAATGTAGTGTGTAAGACACAGTCGACCGGTGGCTAGGCCGTAACGAAGCGGGAAGTCAATGGCGTCGTCATGCGGACGACAACAGAAAAGAAGAAGACGGAAGTAGAAAGGCCATCCTCCGCCGGTGCAAACGCCCGCGCGTATGCCATAGAAAAGAAAATGTTGGTGGCCCAACATAGGTCCCAGATAGATATATCAGGGACAGACACTAAGGGTTCGGAGAAGAAGAGAACAAGAAGGAAACAGAAGAAAGGACAAGTGCCCCATTGCCCACATAGCCAAAAAAGGGCAAAACCAGAAGACGCCGATACTCCGCGATACTGGCCTTCCCTCATATCTTTCCTCCCTTATCTCGAGAAAAGGAATCCAACCAGAGAAAAGCAAAGAAAAGGGGGTATATCCCAATAACAACGTAAGTTGGCATGACTTGATCATTCCCATCTCCCCCGCTACCCCGACTACCTCGCTCTCACAGGCGCACCACCCTTGTGCCTCCTTCTTTTCTCCTCTAGCCATCTCGTCAACAAGAGATCTAGACTTCCGTTCAATTGCTCAAGCGTCTTTGACTCCTCCACGTAAAGCTGCGACATGAGCGGGTGATCACGCCCAACAGGCACAACGCCCGTAGTATCGTGGATGACCATTAGCGTGTCGCGGATATCGCTGCCATCGTCCAGATAGGACCGAAGCGAGGAGTCGGACCAGGCGGGAAGCGTCGCGCTCTCCGAGGAGATGGGTGGCGAGGCGTCGGCTTCCTTAGTAGATACGGGCGCAGGCCGAGAAGGTGCGAGAACCGCGGAAGGATTCTCAGTGGAGGCAGCTGCGGGTTGGGTCTGTTTTGAAGGTGCACCTATTGATGGGCTGCCGTCAGGCGACGGCGTGGAGATAGGGGATGACGTCTCTTGGCTCGATGTGTCCGCGGCAAGCGCAGGGGGCTGATGAGGGTCGGCTTCCTGAATATCGTCTGGCGGCACATCCTCCATCTGGAGGTCGCCAGTCGTTACGCGTACCGGAGACTCAGATAAGCGGCCTGTTGGTGGAGCATGGGAGGGCTGTATCGGACGATCTGCTGCGACAGGATCCGCAAATGGATTGCCGTTTTCGTCCTCTGAATCGAAGTCGTCCAGTTGCACTCGCTGCTTTGCTGGTTTGACGGTCTCTGGGCGTGGTTTAACATTCGGTTGTTGCTGCCGTTGTACCATGTTCTTGGAATTGGCGGACGCTGCGGTGATTTCTGTCAACTGCATCCCAGACGCGCTGGTCGTGCCCGACGCTTCCTCCTGCTCGGGGGAGACAAGACGCATTGTAGATGAGGATTGCCCACTCGACATATTGTCCGTAGTTCCGGGAGCAGCATCTGGCGCAACAGCTTCGCCATCCTCACTCTTCAGGATACCCTTGGTAATCTTCGAAGGCGAATCGTCCCTGCTGCGCTGCGGTTTCTGCAGTTTCCCCTTGCTCGGCTGACGCTGGGGTGATCCTGGGACTTGGTCGGTCGATGGGCGTCCCTCAGTGGAGTCTTTGCCTTGCGGGGAACTGCGCCCAAAGTCTTCCGAACGCTTCTCCGTATCGCTATCGAAGGAATCCAGTACTCCCTTCTTTTTATCTTTGCGCTTAAACAGGCCACCAAGCATCCCCGACTTCCTCTCCTTCTTTTTCTTCTTATCGTCTTTGACCTTGTCCGCAAAGCCATTCTTCTCCAGACTTTCGAGGCTAGGTCCACGCTCTCTCAGAGCTGTTGCATTGGTTGAGTCATCTCGGAGTAGATTAGGGGTAAGAGTAATCTTCCGGGTCTCAGCATTATCATCTTTGAAGAACGAATCCGTATTACGCAGGGTTCCGTTGCGAGACACCTTCGGATCCAGTGGCTTATCAATTGTCTCTTCGCTGTTCCTTTGCTTCTCACTACTGTTCTTGGTGGTTTCTTCGCTGGAACTCCGTGAGAGCTCCGTAGCATTCGTCTGATCGAAACTTTTCTTTACACCTCCGACCTTGAGGGGTTCGACTTTAAGACTCTCATCCTGTTCGACTTCAGACCTCTCAGTGGCTGCCTGCGCCTGAGTCTGAGTCTGGGTCTGAGTCGGATCTGCGCCACCGAACAGTTCCTCGTCATCATCCGACGAATAATCGTAGTCGGATGGTTCAACATATGTCGGCGACCCAAACTGCACCGTCTTGGCATTTCGTCTGCGAATTGCCTTCTTCAGGGGATTCTTCGTCTTCTCGGCTGTATCGCCCAGCATTGTCGCAGAAAGGTCAATGTTTCGGTGCTTGTTAAGTCGGGCCAATCTTTCTGTAGGCGTCTCGATGTGCTCGGCAGGTAGATACCCTTCGGACACGTTAATACGGGCACGTCGAGAGCAGAAGGGACCCATACCAATGCTGCTGTCCTTGACAACCCGGACAAGCCACCAGTAGCTGTTGCTGTCATCGAGAAGAACCATGGTATCGCCTTTGGTGGCGTTCGCCTGGCCTTCGACAGTCGCAACGAACGTGTGCAGAGCATAGACGAATTCGAAATCGATGTCCTCTGTCTCTCGTAAGCATTCGCCTCCCCAGCCGGAGTCGACATATCGTGGATCTTCGGAAAAGGAAACGTCATTAGATTCATCATCGTTTGCGGCCTCCATGTCCCAGGAATCGGCATCACTGTCGGTAACCCACTCATCATCGTCTCCCTTGGGGATCCCGTCGTGGTTGGCATGGGAATTGCCGGATTCTCCAAGTGGCTCTGCCTTTGACGCTAGTAGATTACGCATCGGTTGTAAGAGTCTCTGAACCTCGCCCTCGTCCAGCTCCGACATCAGAGACATTTGTGAATCATCGCGAATGGTTTCCAGGCGGGCTTCCATTTTCCTCAGCCGGCCGGCAGTAGGACTTTCGGCCACAAGACGTGGCTGTTTGTGGCCCTTCATAGTCGATTCGTCGTCGGAGGTCCGGTTATACTCACCACGATGATGATCTTCTGACTTGCGTTTTCCTCTGGCATATGACTGAAGGAGAAATGGAACAGGATAAGACCGTTGAGAGGACTGGGAAATGGTAGCTGCGCCGCCAGCCGGGTAGCTTACACTTTGGGCGGCAGTCACAGGCAGTGGAAGATGAAGAGGGGTTGCTGTAAAAGGAGAGGAAGATCCCTCATATGTTGACAAAGAAGAAGAAGAAGGAGAATGCTGCTCAGGTCGACGTTGCGAGAGAAAAGGTAAGGAATACCCACCATCGTCGATTGAAGGCGAACTGGAAATCTTGTCCATCATGTCGTCGTCCATATCCTCGTCGATGTCGGCATCATGCATATCCGCGTCGTCCGCATCTCCAGCGAGGCCACCGTTGAGTCTGACGGCCTGTTCGTCACGTTGTGGGTCACTGTCGCCTCCACCGCCATTCACGACAGTGCGATCGTCGTCAGAACATGGGCCGTCGTTTAACGTGTCGGCGTCACTCCATGTGCTGCTGCGGAGACGGGCTTCCTCGGAATGACGTTCATGGTCGACTTGTCGCAATGTAGACTGTTGATGGGGGGCTGCAGCGCCCACACCTAGAGCTGCCGGCTGCTGCGGCTGACGGGAGTGATCTTGGGCGGTAGGGGAGGCTTTGTCCTGCAGGTCCAGGGTATCTGCTCAGCACAACATGTTAGCGCCGACGTCCACCAAGGCTGGAAGGGCTGAGGTAATGCCGTACCTGCCCGTATAATCTGTGGGCGCGTCATGGTCCTAAATCATATCCAAAGCGCGCAGCGTAGAGCCTTGCAACAGTCCTTTGTGGCGGTCGCCTTGTCTGCCCGCGGATGTGAGGGGGTAATGGTCGTGCGTGTACTGAGCGGAAGCGATCAAAGGAGATGCTGAAAGAGCGGATTGCCGTACGGCGCAGTCGTGTTGCATACGAGTCAAGGCGAAGAAAGGAGCCGAATACGGTGCGAGAGAGCGACAGAGGCACCGAAGAGGGTGCGCAGTGCGTGTGGGAACGTCGTAAGTGGTGGGTGTATGTTTCAAAGACGCCAGCCAGCCAGCGAGCCGATGTGGGGGTCGAATGGAGAAGGGAGCGACGGTTTGGTGCAGCAATAGGCGGCAGGCCAAGGGTAAATGGCGGCGGCGCAATTGCGCTCCCGGAGAATGCCAAAGGCGAGGGCGATGGTGTTGAGGGAAGAGTGTTGGGAGGTGAGAAATAATCTTTTGGGGTTGTTCAGATGTCCTCGCGGGCAGAACCCCTGGGCAACCTGAGACGATGGGGATGCGCTGAGATTGGCGGAGTTCAAAACCACGCTAAGCCCCATATGGCCCTAGTGCAGATCTCCAATTGCTCAGGGGTTCAATGAGCTTTTTCCTTGGGTGGGGGACATGGGAATCGTCACCATGAGACCTTTCCCCACCCTTTTCTATATGTATTTCCTCCTATGTATCCTATCACGGGAACAGCCCGAACCTGTGGCAGAGACGTCCACATATGGCCGCTCGATTGACGAAACCATGACCTAGATCCGGTGGTATTGTAATATACAGTACTGCGTACCTGAGGGCACATAGCTTCCAACGATAAGCCGAGAGTAGGTATCTCTGCTACGTGAGTATCTTCAACGCAGGTGCTATTCAGGCATGAAGAAATGCAAACATACTCGGAACGGAGATACTTACCTCCATGGTAATTTTCTTACCGATGTAATATGGACGACATCATGATAACGCGTCATGGAGCTCCTTTAATCAACACCGCCTTTTGTGGAGCCTCGTCAGAGTCCACTCGGTACACGGCACGCCCAAGTACCCACACGAGATGGAGCCGATTCTTAGGCACTTCGGGCTACAGTACTGCTGAAGTGTCTAGATGGTCTTTGATGTCATCGAACCTCACCGATTTAAATGCGAATGATGGCACGACAAGTTTTGGCAACTCAGTGATGGGCCTTGCTAGACTAGCTCCACTACATTCACTCCGCTCCGTCTTCTGAACATATTAATGCGACAGGCCGAAAACTGCATATAACGTAAGATGAGATAATCAAGAACAACATGTCCCAACGAGCAATAACACCAGCTTTGTCAATCCAGGAACAAACCAACCCTCCCAATGCCGGAAAAGCCCAAAATGCAGACGCTAAAATGCCCAGACAACAATATGCGAGTAGGTGGGAAGGGTATCATCGTAAAAGCCGCACAATCCAACGCAAATCGAAACGAGCCTCTACACCTTCTTGTGCACCCCCGCTCCAGCTGCCAACAACTTCTTGACTCTTTCCACCCGGCCAACCGCATCCTCCAACCTCTCCAACCGAGCATGCTTCTCCCTGTCCCTCCTTTCCAACACCTCCACCCTCGCCTCCAACTTTGCCCTTGCCTTCCGCTCCGCGGCCACCATCTCGTTCGCTTGCGAGAAAAGCTGCACAGAAAGCTCCTCTATCTCTGAGTCGACTTTGGCAGCTTTGGCCTCCGCTTGGGCGCGCAACTGGCGCTCCTGCGAGAGTTGTTGCTCTAGGAGCGTGGTGTCAGGCTGCGGATCGGGGGATGTAGGAGGCGCGTGTGAGGTAGACTGTGCCGGGGAGACGCGTCGGCCTGTGAGGAACGAGAAGCGGGACTGTTTCGTCGACGTCGAGTGCGCTGTGGAAGGGCGTCGTTCTTCTTCTGAGGGTCTGCCAGCGGTGGGTGCGAGCGAGTCCGAGGTGTTGGTTCGGAGGAGAGCATGGTTGTTGTTTGCGCGGAATGTGCGGAGCTGGTCTTCGTAGTCGGCGCAGCGATCCACTGTAGCGACGTAAGTATTGGATCGCGATGGGAAAGTAAGCAGGTTCGCAGGACTTACCAGCAGCTGTGGCCTTCTCTTTTAGCATCTCCACCTGCGCTTCCAGCTCCTTAATCTTCTTTCGTGCCTCTTCCAGCTCCCTGCCCGGCAGTAGCTCGGACCCACACTTCGGGCAGCTGTGTGCTGCCATAGCCACGATATCTTTCTCTGGATCCCCAGCATATGTAGTGGGCGCCGGAGGGTGTTCGTCAACCAGGGAAACAGCCATATCCTCGGCCAAGTTCTGGCGCGTCGACGACCGGCCGTGCCAGTAGCGGTAGTCCACGCAGGCGATATCAGTCGATAATCCGTAGGAGCAGGCGTCAAGAATAGTAGCAATAGATTGTGGGGTGGGTGGATGTTGGTGAACTGTGATCAGCAGGGCCCCTGGCGTTTCATGTCCTGCCCCTTGCGCTTCAGGGTCCCGGCGCTTAACCTAGGCTATTTCGGGTTGGCTCTTTCAGCCCTACCTACCTAGGTACCCGCACACGTGAAATCGACGTTCACCTTTGGCAACGGAAGGATTCCCCAGTGTCAAAATCGGCTGAGCGCTATGAGTGTGTAACGAAGTACACTCATTCCCAACATCAAGATCGGCTAATTCCTTCGAATTTCTCCTCAACATGGCGTCCGAAGCATCTCCTTTTGTTCAACGCATCATCGACGTTATTGAACACCATTTTGGCAAGCATGGGGTCACTCTTATGCCACAGAAGCTTCTTGACGTTGCACGTACGTGTTTCTGTCAACCTTCCCTGAAAAGTGCTAACATTACTGCGATAAATCAGGGAAGATCGACTTCATCATCTGCGCTAGGTATGGCAAGCCGTCGCTGGTGCAAATTCACTCAGCAACCTTCTATCTGTTCGCAATACCAGAATACGACGCGAACCTTGACCGCGGATTCAAGGTTTCATTAGTGTATGATGGCAACCCTAGGCCTGTCATTAATATATATGTACGTGGGGAGGAATACAACGCCGGTAGGGCGGTCGAGTTGTTCTTCAGCATTGTGGATGCAAGGGTCCTCAGCATCCTTGATGGCGAGACCCAGGAGTCGACTTGAGTGTTGGCAGCTGCAACCCATCCATCAGTACGTAACAGAGTAGAAATACGCTATTTACTGTACTGTATGGAGGAGAGTCAGGCTAGGTACGAACGGAGCGGTTTGATTAGCCCTCCCGTATAGTACCTATAATGTACGGGGGTGTAGTAACTGTATACGGAAATTTAGAGGCTATCTTAACCTTAGAACTTCCTCCTTAACGTGGTTTATCAGCACTCGGATCATATCAGCACTCGGATCATATCAGCACTCGGATCATATCAGCACTCGGATCACTTTTCCCCACCACCACACCTCCCAACTTCAATTACTCAACCACAACACCTCAATAAATTAACAGGGCTCATCTATAGACTCATCAGATATCTCTGCATCAGCCTAGCATGTTCGCACATTATGTCCGGCTTCTCCGCAGTTGCCACATCGTCGTGAAGTTGGCTGACCTGATCCTCTACCACCACCCCGAGAGCACCTATCTGCCTTTGCCACAGCCTCTGCATCTTTCTGAGCTACTATATCCTACCCATCATCTACACTGAGTGCTTCTCCTTGCCGGAGATGTGTCTTTTTTGCCATCTGACGCTTGCTTAGTGCCTCATTTGCCTTCTGAAGGGTCTTGTTCTCTGCGGTCAAGAGGGTGACCATATGTGCTAATACCTCCATACCCTTGGCCATTTGACCAACTGCATTAAAAATCGGAGTCAGCGAGCTTCCTTGATGACTGGTGATCCTCGACTTCACATGGTCGGTCTGTAAGAGAGCTTCTGTGGGGTTGTGCAGCATCTGGGAGACCCAAGGGTCAGCATCTACCGAAGGTGTTCTGGGGGGTGTAGGTGTCCGTAACTTGACGTCTAGCTTTGACAGGACCGCCTGAGGATTATGGGAGATTAAACCAGCCCCGCGGAACCCAGCCAAGATGTTTTCCGCTGTCATAGTCTTGATATAGGCATTGTGGAAGGCCAAGAAGAACTCGACCTTGGTGATATGGTTGATGTGGGATTTGACAAACACATCAATCTCATGACTATAAAAGCACTTCAAGACACTAAAATATCCAATGTCGAGTGGCTGGGTTAGATGAGATGAGTGCGGAGGGAGACTGATGGTTACAATGTTATGAGCTTTGCAATAAGCCTCAAACTCGGCCGACCTATGGCTCTCATGCCCGTCTAGCACTAACAACTAGTATACACCTTTTGTCGAATTTCTGGTATGCTTGTTGAAATGTTTAATCCATTCCAAGCCAGTTTTATTGTTCGTCCACCCATTTTCTGTGGGTTTGATTACCTAGGAGCCTGGTAGACCACCCTCGGTATACCAATTGGTGAGGTGGTATGAGCCTTGAACACCAGGAATGGAGGGATGTCGCAACCCTCCCCATTGACACAAGTAATTGCTGTAGCCCATTCCCGGTTACCTGGCTGCACTTTCTTGCCTTTGCCCTTCCGATCGGACCGAGTTACAACCATACAGCCACAGATGATACCCATCATGAAGCCCGTTTCATCGAAATTCCATGTATCGCCATCTTGTATGCCATATTTGGCTTTCATGTTTGTCACAAGCTGGAACCAGTCTTCGATAAGCTTCGGGTCTTCGTATAGGGCCCTCTAGAAGTCGTAAGAATGTGAAAAGTGTGTCTTTAGCTCTGGGATGTGTTTCACGAAGCGATGCGCCCAGAGCTTGCCGATACGTTGTGTGGAGTGCGATGCAAGGATGTAATTGGCCATATCTTCCACATCTTCGAGTCGGGGAGGGAATCCTCGATCGTCTAGGTCCAGGATATGCTTAATAAGGATACTCTCTTCGAGTGCATCCAAATTATGTGATTTTGGTCGAAATTCTTTCGCTGGCATCGCACCCGCTATTCTATTATGGAGGGAGGAAAATGGTACATTGTAGAGCTAGGCTGCACATCGTATGCTTATTTTCTTGGACGATCAGATTGCATTGATGGCCAGGATTATTCTGGCTTCTTTTGATTGCGCTGCCATTTGTTGTTGTGGAGAAATTGTGTGTTGAAGTTGGGAGGTGTAATGGTGGGGAAAAGTGATCCGAGTGCTGATATGATCCGAGTGCTGATAAACCACGTTATGCCTTTTTATGTTAGTTAGCTGTACTTTTGTCCTAAATCTCCTGTGTACACCTGGGCAGCTAGTAACCTACTCTTTCTCTGTTGTACTGTACGAGGGAGAGGCCCTGTACGTACCAACGTAGCCTCGGCCAGATACGGATAGTACGTACGATCGGGTGTAGCTACTGATGGATGCGTTGGGCAGCTGTGAACCCTTGCCTCATAAGTTATCATGGAATGATTTGGAAGTTCACCAAGGTGAAGCGTCCATTTGGGAGAGCAGGCTGGATGCGCAAGTTGGAACGTCCACATCGCGAACTCGTGGGCTGCAGTATTATAGAACAAATCCCGAAGCGGTAGAGTCGCAATTCAATCAATGAAACCGCCTCCTGCTCTCATGCATGAGAGTCACCGGACACCGGCACCATGTGATGCTGGAGCAATCAGAGTAGAGAAGGGTTAAGACGTCATTCTACCTACACCATGCTCCGATGGATATTTCTTAGTTGTGCCTTCCGCATGAATCCCAACGCAGGAGACTCTAAGCTACCAATACCGCGTTTCTAAACAAGCCATTGCTGCTCCATCTGACTAAGGAAACAGCAGAATCCTTCGATATCACAAAGGAGGATAACTCGAGAGTCCAGCAACACGTCGGGCAGATTTGAGGTAGTAAGCGTAGCTTCAATTTCTTCTCCTCTTCTTTCTCCTCTACCCGAACCTCACGGGCGGGCACTGACATGCAAAGAAAACTTCGGTCTATCATCCGGCGTAAACTTAGCGACCAAAAGAGAGCTGAGGAGCTCGATTTAAATTGCGTCAGCGTATATTTGATTGCACGATACGACTCCCGCAGGCTGGACCGACATCAATGCGTAATAGTCAAGTACAGGGTGTGCAGCGGGCTTTGGGAACGGCGCCCATTTGCTTGGTTGCTTGGAGGACTTTGCGGAGCGAGCGGAGTTGTTGAGAATATTTCCGAAGGCTTGTGATGGCGGGATATACTGACATGTGAGATATTCAAAGATTTGGGACCTTGAAGAGGTCCGGTACTTTTCAAAATTTGAAACTCCAAAGCATTTATCAGATTCCGGACCTTTGCTGGTGACTTCTTGTCTTTCCGCCCTCTCCTTATACCACAATGGAAACCATCATATTCTCTGTCGGCTTGATGCCTTGACGGTGTCCTCACGGACAATGGTAAATTATAGAGTGTACGCTCGAGTACGAGCCAGCCATAGCTGAATCTGCCGATGTTGGCTCTGCTAGAAATGCGAAAGATAGTTCTCACCCGAACTTCCCGGGCATTTCGTCTGTACTCCAGTCCACATGAGAGATGAACTCCTGCATCCGAAATCGTCGGGCTAGGGTGGCCTGTGACAGTCTCCTGGAGAACAAAAGACTTGTTGGGCCTCTATAACTGACCACTAGCGATACCCTGATTGCTTCCCCCGGAGATCACTCCCATAACACAGTTCCTGGGTGACTGATGCGCTCAACTTCATCAACCTTGCAGTCGTGGCGAGAATCAAATTCAAAGCGGATGAACAAAGCGGGCCTTTCTGTGAGAATTATACATAGGTAGATAGCATTAGCAGGATCGTTTCTTGAGTGCGCGTCCCACAAACCGGCGGGGTCCATGATCTGCTTGTGACCAATGTAGTTCAGGTCTTCATGAATGCATTTGCAGCGACACACGAGGAGTGGATCGACTAATAACGGTCCCATAAACTGAGGGCCTGTCGGGGCGTTGTTCGGTAACACCAGGAGAGTGGAGATTCTGTTTCTCTTAGCCAAGTGCCATAGGAGTGCCGCGGAATGAGGTCCGAGTTGAAGGTACGGCTGTTCTTTATACTTTGGTAGGTACCCAGGAAAACAAGGTTGGAGGGAAGGGATGATAGTGTTAGGTCAGCGGATGAAAGGCGGTGTTAACGGAACCTAGTAAACTGAAGAGCGCGGTCGTTTGGAAGTTCGTTTATTGCTGGAATTGTGTGTTCCTGGTATGAAAAGTCACAGTAGAACTAGAAGAAATAAGTCTGCCCTTCGACTGCCATATTGATTCAGTAACAGCCTTGACATAAGACCCTAAAAATCCATGCTTCTTCGCGTAGAGGAACTGATCCATCCATATAAAGCCCCCAACATTTCGAACGTCCTGCTCCATGAACAGTTACTTGAATAAATTCCTACTCCTTGTGGGTTCGGAAAGGCCGCCTCAATATCGGGCCGGGCGAAGGGCCAAACAGGTTGCGTGCCGAGGGGTGATGGCCTCGTTCTTCACCGTTGGCTTCTTTCTTAAGATCTCCCGTGCTTGCTTTTCAACATCCACGCATATTTCCTCGAAAAGTCGATTCCTTCCTCCAGTAGACTCCACATCAATGATGACTTCGGCTACGCCGACGTTACCGTGGATAGCAACAACAGCTCGATAGCCCGCATGGTCTTTGTTCGCATCTCTAAGCTTGAAGATACAAACAGAAATCTTCTTCGGGTTATCTTCGAGTTCCGTGGCCGGGCCGTAGCGGTTGCGAATTAGGAATGCGATATTTTCTAATAATTAACATGAGTCAAACTCAGCCTCGAAGAGACGGGCCTTTAGGTTAGGTAAGGTAAGTTTACTTACCAGCAAGCTCCCAGATGTTGGCTTGAGAAACGAAGCCGGAATCGCCGTAGTGGCCCTGGAGGTGCTCGTAGAGGTGAGTGATGATAGGATCTCGTACGGGCCACATTTTCGAGATTGTACGCGCTTGAGGAGAAAGGCTTAGATGACCGTCGGACTGACTCAGACAGGTGGAGAAATCGAATGAGATCTGCTCTCAGTGATGAAGTGAGGTGAGAGACAAACAGCGGTTCCAAGGTTGCTCAATGAGGAAGTCGGTCCACACGTGACCACATCGTCAATCAGGGCTTGCTCTCACTTGTATGGCAACTGCACTTCTCTCGGCTTGGCATAGAACTGAGAAGGAATAGTCCGCATTGCCCCCGTGGATTTTGTACGACCTGAGTGGTTCCGCTCATCGCTGGGTCGTGACATTGCACGTGGTAAGAGTTCGCGATAATGTATACCTACCGATGTATATAGGTTGCATATGTGAGCATAGAAGAGGGTGAGTTCATAAATACAGATAACTTCACTTCACTTATATCCACTTCAGAATGGCGCACTGCCACCTTATTCCCAGGAGAATGACCCAGGGTGCATCATATCTTCCCTGGCCAGTAAGTTGAGAGGTCGTCCGTAGCACTGCCTATCCATGTGCACCATCTTGATGGTGTAAGAGCATGCTTAGTAGAAAAGCTCTAGGATTCACTCTGTCCGTTCAACTATGTTCCAAAAATAACAAAATACTGGGAGTTCGCCGCTGCGAGTTCGCCGTACCATCGAGAAGTTGATATGGACACCCAAAGCTGTGTGCTCGGTCATATTGTCAACCCTCTTGTTTGTTCAATCTAATGCAAATGGAGATTGAGTGCACTTCATCAATGGTAACAAAAGTCTTGAAGTATGTGATTGCATTGAATGTGGAAGAAATAAAGATATAAAAAGCGGATGTACTCAGATAGCTACACCGAAACGCGGGCCCGGGAATAAGAACCTGCCAGAGTAGGAAGCATTGCAATGAGCCCGTTTAATGCAGCAAAATATAAGGTAATGAGTCCCAGACTTGATTCAATCGTCCGATGGCGATGATGGAAATGAAAATAACCTTTTAGTACACCCAGCTAGGTGAAGTTCAGTGGAGCAGCCGAGCTGTTGGTGCAAGGCTTGATGAATTCCATAGAACCTCAATTCGACCTTCTTCATGGCTCCATCTTCGCTCTTTTCGGTGATTCGCGATTGGGCATGTCGTTTGAGTCTTGCTTGCTCTTCTTGCTGATTATGGCATAGATTCTTTTGCTGACTTCGAAGTCAAGTTAATCTCCAAGCGTCCCTCTTCGACATCCTCGCCCTGTGCGTCCACGATGAGGTCAACCTGGTCCGGCTTGGGGGAGGCAAAGACCGCAATTTTGAAGTCCGGTTTCTCGTCTTTACCTATAACGTGTTTTACAAGCGAGTGGACATTACAAGCGAGTGGACACCCCACCAACTTTGTGCCCGTTTATAGGTGTATATCTCAACAACTATATAAGATAATAGAGAGGTATTAAGAGAGTAGATTAAGCAGTGTTTAAAGTATTCTTTTTACACATGCATGAGTTATGCCCAGGCTCTCTACACCTTGTGCAGCACGCCAGAGCCTGGCGGCTGAGTCCTGATCGCACACCACCTTGACGCTGTTCACGAGCAATCTGTTCCTCAAGCTCTTGTTGAGCTAGTATATCCTCTCCTGCTCCCTTTGTTAAGACTCCATGCTTCTGGATCTGCTTCTTCTTACACTGCCTCTGCTTTATAGCTGCCTCATTAGCTCTCTCAAGGCTAGCAATCTGATCACGCATCAGCTCAGCCGAGAGCATCATTACTTTAGCCTCCTTCTTGAGCTGATCAATCACCTCAATAATTGAGGCTGGTAATGAACTCTTGTGCTGCCAAATACGATTCTGAACTAGCGTTGATTGAGCCTCGAGCTCACATATATTGCTTGGTGTTTGAGCCTCCCAGAGAGCCTCTACTAGAGCAGCTAGAGGAGTAGGTGTACGGAGCTACACATCAAGCTTTGACAGAACAACATCTGGCTGGAGAGGAACTAGGCCTGCACCTTGAAAGGCTGAACAGATGTTGGTTGATATAAATGATTGATCAAAGGCTGCCTTGAAGGCTGGCAGAAACTCAAGCTTCGTGATGTGGTTGATGTGGTTGCAGATCAGAGCCTCAATCTCACGGCTGTATGCACGCTTCAATGGTGCAAAGCAGCCAACGTCAAGAGGCTGGAGCAGGTGAGATGAATGAGCTGGCATGCACAGCATGTAGATATTGTTCTCCTTGTAGAACTCTTGAAACTCAAGGGAGTGGTGGCTCTCGTGGCCATCAAGGATGAGCAGACGACGAGCACCTACAATATGAGTCTTGGTATAAGTGTTGAAGTACTTTAGCCACTCAACTCCTAGCTCATTGTTCATCCAGCCATTGTCACTAACAGCAATTGCCTAGTCATGTGGGATATCAGCTTCCTCATACCAGGCAGAGAGATGGTGTTGGCCAGCAAAGATAATAAATGATGGGATAGCCTAACCAGCAGCGTTGATTCCTTGGATGACCGTCACCCACTCACGATTGCCTGGCTGGATAGCCTTTGGCTGGCCTCTCCTCTCTGATCCTGTTACAACAAGCTGAGTAGTGATCTTGCCCATCATAAAGCCAGCCTCATCGAAGTTGTAGACATCCTCATCACAGATGCCGTACTTGGCCTTTGTCTCCTCTACCAGCTTGAACCAGCTCTTAATTAACTTAGGATCCTCGCATAGAGCCCTCTGCCTATCATACGGTCGATTAAAACGTGTTGTAAGACTGTCTGTATGCTTGACGAAGTTGCTTGGCCAGTGGATACCAACCTGGCCTGCGCCGCACGCAGCTAGCAGGATGTTGGCCATATCACGTACAGCTGCATATGTAGGTGCAAATCCACGTTGATCCAGATCAAGTATATGTATAACAATCACCTCCTCTTCTAGCTCAGTAAGCTTCTTTGAGTTGGGCTGGCAATCACGTCAGGCAGGCTTCCCAGCGCGTCGGCGGTGGAGGGTACTTCGAGCGACACCAAACGTCTGTGCAGCGACTGCCTCTGGATTTGATTTTGATGGATAGCTGACATTGCAAGGTGTATATTAGCCTCGTACGAGGCTGGCTGGCCTTGGGTTGGGGGTGCCATGAGGGCTGGGAGTTCACGCGTTGTAGAAAGTTGGTGGGGTGTCCACTCGCTTGTAATGTCCACTCGCTTGTAAAACACGTTACGTAGATCGGTGGCGATCATGAAGACGTTGCTGGTGTCATCGAATCCAAACCCGTACTGATGAAAGATAAGTAATGCAATCTTCCCTACGGGTGAGAGAGACAGTTAATCTGGGTTCACAGATAACCATGATATCAGGAACGGTTGTTGGCTGAACGTACTAGCCAGATCCTCAAAGTCGACATGCTTATACCATCTTTTCTCTTCATCTTCCGGAGGCTCCCAAAACGGCCCGAGGTAGTGTTGAAGTTGCTCATAGAGGTACTCCTCGAGAACGGATCTTGGGCCGGGCATTATCGTGGTTTTGGTGCCAAGGCGTCAACGTAGAAGAAATAGATATCCGCCCCGGGGCGTATTTGGTTGTGCGTGGAGGCGTGAAATGTGTAGGGGAGAGAAAAGATCTTGGGCAAGAATAAGAACTTATAGTGAGATGGCTCAAGCGGTGTGCGGCTGTTACGGCTACGGTGAGCCGCTTACTACTACAAGCTGGGGACTAAGTGCGGGTAATTCTCACTAAGTAATAGAAAACTCTTCATCAATGTCATGAGCTAAGAGGAGAGGACTGCATTCGGTCTCAGGTCAGCATAAGTGGCACCGCAATACTGGGCTCGTAAGACACAATTTCTGGTAGTGTACATATGCTTGGAAATCGGCAGGGTTTGGGCCTAGGCTCGGACACCGAGCATTTGCAGTTTGCAGGTCTCTCCACTGTCAGATTGGCAGAATTCAGTTGCGAGCCGAATGCATGCCAGTGGTGGCTCCGTTCATTATTCGCGAAAATACAAATGTCCGAAGTGTGAGTGCCCATTGCTGCTTTTGTAGCTGTTGTTGCCAATGAGACGCCCTGACTTGTGCAACACAGGATGGAGATGCATTCTCTCCTTTTTTTCCACACGGCGAGTGCGTGGGAAGCAATATAAAGTAGTAGAAATTCCCGTCGTCTTGCGCCAAACCATTTACATAATGGACGCTGTCAGTGAACTGACAACATCAAAAACTGCCTGAAGACATTGACGTAATGCTCACGCTTGAACAAAGGCTTGCATTTCTTAACGGACTTGAGTATGTGAACGAACCTTGGAAACTACTGTCCGAAGCTTCGCTACGTACTTTTGTTCTGAGGGCCCATTGATTTCATTTATTGCCGTTCATGGCGCAGTGTCGATACCCTTCATATCTTTTTTCTTCCCTAGCAAACCTTTCCTCTCTGCCATTCAGCTGACCAAAGCTAGTTCTGGCATCGACCAGCAAAACCACCATCTCCATCCAAACTGCCTTACGGTATCCACACCTGATCAAGTCTGATTTTGTGCAAGGCAACGTGCACTATGAGCCACAAAGCTTGTTATGGATCCCTTCCGCGACTCCGATGCATCTTTCGCCTCCACCGCTTTCAGCTGCTTCATAAACTCCTCAGCTTCGACCGAGTGTCCTCTTCTTCTTGCAGCTTCTGTCTGGCAGCCGTCTTTGCATCATCCAGTTGGACCGTGATCTCTTCTTTTCACGACAGAATAAAACAGGCAAATGACGAGTCAGCGGAGGCACTGATTGAGTTGGCTAAGGCGAAAGTCCGCTCATCGAACGCGGATGACAAAAAGAGGAATGCTGAAAGACAAGATACTCATGGCGTGCAGTGTCATACACAACATGGACGAAAGCCACAAGAGGCAGATCAACGAGCGGAACCGTCCCACAAGCTAGCATACGATGCCAGAGAGCACCCACGTAAATAATGCAGAATATCTGAGGATGAAAGCACAAAAAAAAGGCTAGTATAGCAGAGAAAACGATCAGAACCCTAACCATCTACCACAATCGGGAAATCGACAAGCGGGAACAGGAGAACTCAGCGCTCACTGAGAATGTTAAGGAACGGGAGCCTGTCTCAAACACGGGGAAATACCATCAAAGAGCGAAGTGACTTTATACAGATGCAACATAGGCAAATTGCTTCCCTTTAAGACGAGATAAGACCCTATCGGTCATGTCGCGATACGTACTCTGGGGGACATACGAGTCTCGGTAGGCTATTGATTCCCCTGGCGATAACACTCTGAGAGAATTTCAGAAAGTACGAGAGGCATGCAAGGCAGCCGAACGCAGGATCTAGAAGCTAGAGGGAGGGGCAGTTAGAACAAAACCAGCGATGTGATAGTGGTTGTTTGATGCGAGGGTTCTCCTCAGTCCAAATCCGCGGTTACAGGCCCAGAGCGGCAAATGGGTGGGGCTAGAGAAGCGTGGAATGATTCGACTTGAATGTCTTCAATCGGGTTGTTCTTGTCTCCATGCTGTGACTCTGCTAAACCGCGTATTCAGACATACGATGATTGACACTGGATGAATCTCATCCTTCGTCCCCGTGGCCACAGTGATTTCAAGTTCTGCACGGAGTCTTCCTCTGGACGTATGAAGGAAGCCCTTGGATGGCTTCTTTCCTCCTCTCGAGATGACGTTTGGTGTTAGCTGCAAGGACCCTGAACCCCGCAGATCCGCAACGCGGGCAAATGGGGAACAGTGAATGTCGAGTCTTCACGTGCTCTCGCGCCCGCGGCATCATCGTACCTTCCACTTCATGCAGCTCTGCCTGTCAATATGTAAGGGACACCACTGCAGAACTCTCACCTCACCCGCACCACACCGTTGGTCTTCTTCACCATCCGGCACGTAACATTATATTCATTCCTTCCAGTATTCTTGTTCTCTCTGCGGCTTCCACTTTCCTTAGAGAGCTGGGGCGATCCTCCAAAAGCCACCCAGTCGTCGGCGTCTCCGAATTGGATCCGATAGAAGTCTACTAAGACCTTGGGAGACGGTTCGCTCACGCTCGTTGTTGGCATAAATTTTCAGTTTTACATCCATCATCTTACCCTAAAATATACAAGGTGCGCTGCCATCCGGCCCGGCAATCGCAGTCGTTAACTATATGCAGATGACCCACGACGGAGCGCTTCGATCTGACCCGCCATCCTCGGACCCCAAGCATGCAGGCCCCAAGAAGCAAGATTTGCCACTTCCTAATCTTTCGGAAGTCAGTGTGAGCACTGAGACTTTTCCTGAAGGCGAGAACGAACGGGGAAAGCGCTCCGAAGCCGTGATGGAGAAGGTCGTCAAAGAAATAGGTGAGCTCCAGTTTCTGGGCGAAAGAGAAACACCTGGCAGGCTCTGATCTTCTCGAAAATTCAGCCCTGGACGCAATGACACATGAAAAAGAGCAATGGAAGTGGAAAGCGGAATCTTACGCGAAGCAGCTGGAAACTCTTCAGAAACGCCACAAGGCGACCCTCAAGTCCCATTCTGCATTGAGACGGGAAGCCATCGGCAGAACCAACATGCTGGAGCTGGAAAACCGCCAACTGAAAGCCGAGAATGCAGCGCTGAAGGGCAAATTGACTGAGATGGAACGTGAAAACGCGATGCTCACTCATGTGAGTAATACCCGGTCGAACAAGCTGCGTGGAGCGAACAAAAAGGCTCGCAAAGAAAAGAGGAATGCGAGCAAAGAGAGCGAAAAGGCGAAGACCGCGGTGGATGACGAGAACACGAAGCTCAAAGCGGGACGAAACTGGAGGAAGGACCTGAATGAAGCATTGGCAGCTCTGGCGAAAGAGAAGAAGCTGACCATGGCCCTTTCCGATGAGCTCGATATCGAAAAGTCGGGCAAAGCCCATATGCGTGAGGATGGCACCGACCAGGATGATACGACAGTCGTTATCCCCATCGAATTCAAGATCTACCGTGGCGACTTCCATAAGCTAGCGATGCTCTTCGAAGCCAATCGCATCAAAACCACCGAGCAGTATGAGCTGTGGTACATGTTGTGGAAGAAGGCTCAGATAAAGAAAAAAAAACTTAGGTGGTTGAAGCAGACTACGAATCGTCTAGAGAGATGACGAAGAAAATCAAGATTGGGACTGATATCTATGACGACATGACTGATGTGCCCGCTGAAATGGACGGCAACGTTTACGTACCGCGCACCGAAGACGCTGGCCGGCGCTCCAAACGCGACCTTCAGGACTTTTGATGGAAGCTACGTACAGACTGCTTACAACAGCAACAAAGCCTGGTTTAGTATTCTGGAAAGAGTGTGGTGAATCTTCCTCCAGGATTCTCGGAGGTGTCCCCTGATTGCGTGCGACTGGGTTATGCTTGCCTGTGTTAGGGAGGTGAGGTAATTATCTGGCCGAGTTAGCAACACGGAGAGTTGCCAATATGCGGCTCAACCTGTAGCGAGTTTTCTGAGTTCTCGGCATTACTGTAACTTTAAGACAAGTTCGCCGCATCCTCCTCGCGTTTATATCTGGGCTCGGTAGGAATACTATTTTTTTCAAAAATAGAGCTTTCAGCTCCTGTCCGTTGGGGTGCGATGCTTGCGCATCGGCCTTTGAACATATTGATCTCATGAATGTCTGAACCTACTTGTTAAACTGTGAAGGCAAACCCATCGAGGTCCTCCCAGTCATGATTTTGAATTGCAATGTTCTGACGAATATTATGGCCTCGAATGCGATGACGATAGTGCGATGAATGATGAAAGCAACGCTATTGATGCGCAGGCATAGTTCGATGATGCCAATTTTAGTGAAGATTATAAGGGAGGGCATGAATAGAGGTCTGTATTGGCATGGCGATCAGATGCGAACAATGCAATTGCACGCCTCACGTGGCTTAGATATCTTAGTGAAGAGGGATGATGAAGGAGATGGATGGAGTTTAGGAACAACTGTTGGTTTCCTCTCCAGCAGCTTCTATCCTGTGTACAATGAGATTGTTATAGCTGGTCAGCAGGCGCCGTTCCTTGTTTGCATTTGTCTTACGCAGTAGCCTATATGTAGATAGCCTCCTGCACCTTAGAGAGATTCAATAATTCATCTCATCTCTGCTCGTTCATCCTCTCCCATCCATCTCAAGCACACGCAGCAGAAGTTCGCTTCACAGATGGAACAGATGAAAACCAACTTGTCAACGATCAGACACAGAATCGCCCCTGAATTCAAGTTTCACATTCTCCCATGCAACAGCATATGCAATCAAGATATACAAGTTGAAGATCTAATACTTCATCTACTTCACGCTCTACTCCTCCCTCGACGAGCCCCTAGGCTTGAACGCCTGTCCCGTCCAGACGGGCGGGCCAGGAGGCGTATACGTAGTAGCCTTGCTGCCATAGGTATCGACCATGATTCCGGGATCATTCTGCGACGCATAGCCGGGGATGTTGGCGAGGTATTGGCCACTGGGCTCTGCGGATCCACTGCCGGTGACTTGGATCTGTGCGCACTCTGCATAAAATTGAGGGGCATTAGCCTGGTGGAGTGCTAGCAGCTCGTGGCGTATGAGATAGTTTCCAGGTGCCAGGTTGGCCGGGATTGTGGACTCCCAGTAGAGGTTCTTGACGACTTTGGCGGTGCCCCAGTTGCGGCCGCTGAGGGGTGGGGCGGTCATGCCTTCTTGCTGGGAGTTGTGAGCATGTTTGACAGCTGATGCGGATGAGAGATGAGTGAAACATACGTCAATCTTGAACCACTTCTTGCCGCTGCCGTCGCAGGACTTGAAGTCACCGGCACACTTGTACATCCAGACCATGACGGGACCCTGTTCGTGCGTCCACTGCTTCCAGATGGCGCGGACCTTGCCTCCTGCGGGGACGGTGGCGCTGAGATCCGCACTCGTGCCGCCGTTGCACATGACCTTCTTGTCGTTGACGCTCATGGTCGGGTTGTAGTCTGGCCATTGACGCTGGATGGTCTTGGGGCTGGTGGCCGGCGCAAAGCCTTCGTAGCTGTGGGGATAGTAAGCTCATGGCGAGTTGAGAGAGATGCAGAGAGCCCTACCCTGGGTATGTCTTGCCATCGATGACATAGCTGGTCACGGCGCCGTGGGCGGCAGCCTGAGCCGTGAGGAGAGCGGCAGCGGTGAAGACAGTAGAGAAGAACATGTTTGACTGGCCTGGATCGAAGAGGAACGACGAAGGAAAAGAAGTCGAGCAGAACAAATTCCCCTTCCCCTTATATACCGCTGTGCCAGCTCACAAGGCCAGCGCCATCATCTATCGCCTGCCACCCCTCGAAGCAAGCAAGAACCTCCACGATCCATAACCCTGCGACGAGCCTCATATGCGCCTCCCCCAGATCGTGAGCAAAGTAGTCCGAGATTGAGATTTTAATCTACAGACATTACACTAACGGGCCGGATAGCCCTCATTGGATGAGACCTGGGATTTTGGAAATAGCCCTGTCAGGAAGGGCGAATCACGAGCGGAATCCGCGTTTAATGGAGGCGAGTATGTATGCACCCCAGATGGGGGCGTCAACGGTAAGACCGCATGGAAAAGCCGGCTGTAAGGCTTTGAGGTGTCCGAGTCCCGTATTCGGTACCCTGGACGGGGTGGTCAATATCGGGGATATATCGTATATGTGGAATGACCCAATGATGCAGGTCGCTGGAATCAAGAAGAAGGTGGGTACGCGAAGAACAGCGTTTTCTAAGCAGGAGATTCTGGAAGAGGAGAATTGATGAGATCCTTGATGAGGCTTTTCCGTGGACCGGGTTAGGAGGTTTGGGTAGCGATCGGGCGGGAATGGCGTTGGGGCGCGAGATCAAGGTAGACGTGACGAACTGGCGCCGCTTCATGAGGGTCCCGGAGAATATCCCATGGACGAGGCGAGTTGGAATGCCCGTTTCCAAACGGGCCCGGAAGGAGTTAGTGGTGTCGAAGGGTGGTCGAACAGGTTCGCGGCTCCTTAAGGTTGGTTGGTCTTGATCATGTTGTAGCCGCCCTCTGAATCGATGATTAACGTGCGACATGCAGGAGTCGACAACGTGGGGTTACATTGTGGTTGATTATGCGCGGGTCACGCTACGTCATGCATATCGTGGGGAGGAGCGTGTTCGTTGAAAGCGTGGATATCTTTGATCCTTCTCCTCAGCCAGAGGGACGCTACACATAATTCACGGATCCTGTTAACACCACCGCTAATCAGAGATCATCTTGAGTGTGCTGCCTTTAGCACATAGAGCTTGAAATTTCAAATTTTTTAAATCTTCTCAAAATTGCCCGCTTAGCACAGTGGTAATGCGTTGCACTCGTATTCTTGTTTGATATGCAAAGATCCTCGGTTCGATTCCGAGAGTGGGCAATGTTAAGATACTGGGCAAAATTATTCTTTTGTTTTTGCTCATCCGGCTTCTTTCCCATCACAACGGTGGGATCATCGTGGCGACTTGTCTGAAGGAAACATAGCAAAGATTTGGATTGTTTGCTCTCTATTTCCCCTTTGCGTACTCTCTCTCTGTAGTGGAATGTGATTCGGGTATGGACTGGTATTCTGGCCTAGAGACAACTTCTACATCTCGGTAGTCCTAGTTTGTCTCATCTTTTTATTCTAGTTTATTTTATCTTATCTGATAAGGCCGTTACGTCTTCCGGTGATGGAGTGCCCAAGGGTTGTTCTACTTGTACAGCAGGCTTCCCTCTTATGGACAAGATCTTACTTCCTGGGACACGGGAGGCTGTATTGTGCGGAGCAGATGGACTCCGGTGAGTAATCCTTTTCGACAGGCGAATCATGGCAAACCAAAGTTATTTTCTATCGCACGAATAACAGGTAGCATGGTCGATCCTGAAACGTGATGCTAAAAATGGCTGACTATATCCATCATGTTTACGCGCCCGGATTCTGTGCCTCACTCAGCCTCCAACTAAAACAGACACGATGTCATATTGCGCCCGACTGTTTGGGGCGGTAACCTGCACCACACTCATGCTCGCCACGATAACCCGCGTTCTATGAGATTTATTCGTGCTTCTTCAACTGTGCCGCCTGACTGCTTAAACCCAGTCTCGCTGTGGCCGCAGGGCGCACCATCTATCGCGCGGCACGATACAGCAAGAAGCCTCCACAAGAATAACACAGTTGCTGACAGAGTTTCAAGTCTGAAGGGGGCGCACTGGAAAGATGGTAGTGCTCTGAATACAAGAATGGCTTCAGTTCGCGGCGGAGACAGACCATATCGCTGCTCAATCCTCTCAGACCATTCAAGATACCCAGTACCAACCTCAAGCTTTTCTTTGATTCCCATTTCTTCCTATCAGACACGTAATAAGCCAAAATGATCTCCTCCACATTCGTCACTGCTCTTGCAACCTTCCCTCTCGCTCTCGCTTTCTATCCTGCGGGAGGTGACAACCACAATCACAATCCCGCCAACCACACCTCACCCCCTTCCGCCGTACAAACTGTTGCAGTAGGGAAGGATGGCCTCAGATTTACACCCGACACCATCAGCGCAAAGCCCGGAGACAGAATCACCTTCGAATTCTACCCCAAGAACCACACCGTAGCGCAGGCAGCATTCGACAACCCGTGCAACCCGATCAACGGGAGCATCTTCTCTGGCTTCAACTTCGCGGTCGCGGAGGGAAAGGCAGAGAAGCAGTTCACGATCACGGTCAAGGACGATAAGCCGATATGGTTGTACTGCTCCGCTGTGCCCCAGGGTAACTCCCACTGCGCTGCTGGGATGGTGGCTGTCATCAATCCTCCGTAGGTCCCAACATACTTTTTACGACAGAGTGACATGGCTAACACTTCTTCAGTAAGGAGGGACCCAGGACTCTTCAGGCATTCCGTGAGGCAGCCAGGTCCAAGAACAACTCTACGACCTCGCCGCTGCAAGTCAACGACGGAGGAAACAATGCTCCACCACCACCGAGATCTTCTACTGCGATTGAGACGATCACTGAGGCGACGGCAACACCTAGCGGAACGCCGAGCGGAACACCGACGGGAAGTGGTGAACCTACACAGCCTTCCGGTGCTGCTTCGTCACTTCTCGCACAGAATGGTGTTGCGGGAGGATTGATCGCGCTGTTTGCTGCCTTGTTTTTGTAAGCTACTTGCAGAGGAGTGTACTTGTAGACGAGGAAGTAAAGGATGACAATCGTGCTTTGGTGAGATGAATATACGCAGATTATGTATGAATGAATAGAACGAAAGTCTTATGAGGAGTGAATGAATGTACCCCTCTTCAGAACACTGTGATTGGTCAACGTAGTAACAAATTCTGCCAAGCCTCTTACTAGAACAGGTTAGCTCTTCCCACCGCCAAAATTCCACTTGGGCACCAAGACGAACTCCCACATTGCAACCTCGACACTTTCACATAAACACCTCGTATTACGCCCTGCGCAGGATATCCACTTCTTTGCGCCCCTCCTCATTTCAATCGATCCAAAATGGTAGCAGCAGCCGTACGTACACCGCTTTGCTGTCCGCTGGGCTGAGCTATCGCACGGCGACCGCATCTCCCAGCACAGAACAGTAGGCTAAGGTACACAATGATATAGAAAGCCGGACCCAAGGGCCAGAAGAAGGGCCAGAAGGTGACGAAGAAATTCATCATCAACTGCTCCCAGCCCGTCAACGACAAGATCTTCGACATCCAGGCCTTCGAGAAGTTCCTGCACGACCGCATCAAGGTCGAGGGCCGCACCGGCAACCTCGGCGATAACGTCCAGATCAGCCAGCAGGCCGATGGCAAGATTGAGGTCATTGCCCACCTCGAGTTCTCCGGCCGCTACTTGAAGTACCTGTACGTTCGAATGAGATTATCCTCGTGCCCGCGATCAAGGCTAACCTCTCCCCAGCACCAAGAAGTTCCTCAAGAAGCAGCAGCTCCGTGACTGGCTCCGCGTCGTCTCTACCTCCAAGGGCGTATACGAGCTCCGCTTCTTCAACGTTGTCAGCGACGAGGCGGACGAGGATGAAGAGTAGACGATTTCTTTTCCTTCTCTCCATACCAATACCCCGTCTTGAATTGCATGGGTCGGGAACCGGAAAATGGGTCTGCGTTGTTTCGGTGAAGGACACATAGGAGAATCAAAAGAGTCTACATCCTCGAATACTTTGCTCAAACTCGATTTGGTGCATGATGAAGCATTGCTTATTCTTTTCCGGATTGAGTACCAGGTAATTCTCTCAACTGGCCTTCGCCCTTCCAATCAGTGTGTCCTCAGTCACTATTGACGACATCTTCTTGAGGAGCATTCTATTCACATGTTTTAGGCGTTGAGAAATCGACGTTGCGCAGCGATCAGTTGCAACGTAATGTCCGGTACCCGTGTTCAAAACCTCAGTGAGGACGTCGAGAAGGTCATGATATTTGCTGGCTTGACCCCTAAACACCGATAACAATCCATGTGGGTATTTCGCAGCGCCTTTTTAATGTCCTCCTCCCTGTCATGTACCCCTCAGTATGTGGCAAACCCTTGAAGAAGGGCAGATCCAGCTCTCATGACTGCACCTTGAGCTCTTCGAGCTGCTTCTTCGCCGCCCACTGCTTCTCCGTACTAATCTTCTCCAATATCTTATCTGCACCCCTTTGTAGCAAAACCGTCGCCACATCTCTCCCCAACTGCGCCGCCTCCTCCGCAGACCTGACCTTCCGTGCTGCCTCGTAGCCGACCGACTCTTTCCCATCAACACTCACAACCAGTGTCTTTAGCACCAACTCCTGCTCATTCAGATCCACCGGCTCCTCCACGGCCTTCCCATGCTTATCATAATCCAATGACGGCTCTATCCCCGTCGCCAGGCCCTTCTTCTTTCTCCACGTCGTCTCCACACCGATCGGTACACTGCATCCGCCCTCCAGCGCCCTGAGCAGAGCTCGCTCAGCGGAGCATGCCCGTGTCGTCCTCTCGCAACTGATTGCCTCCACCATCTCTTTTATCTTCTCGTCGTTTTTCCGAATTTCAATACCTAGCGCTCCCTGGCCAACAGCATGCAGCATGCCTCCACTATCCGAACTTAAGTATTGCGTTATCCGGTCCTCCATACCTAGTCTCTTTAACCCTGCCGCGGCGAGAATGATCGCCGCGAACGGGCTATCTTCCGCGTCCAATTTGGCCAACCGCGTGCCTACATTTCCTCTCAGGTCGGCAAATTTAAACGATGGGTAGAGCCTGCGTAGTTGCGCTGCACGGCGGACGGAGGAGGTGCCGATCGTGGAACCGGCGGGAAAGGAGTGGAGCGTCGTTGTCTTGGGCAGTTTGGGAGACACGATGAGGGCGTCGCGAGGGTCTTCGCGTTCGAGGATGGCGGCTAGAGTCAGACTGGGTGGGAGTTGTGTTGGCATATCTAAATCCCCATCAGTCTTGATTCCATTTTCAGACCTTTTTCTCCACCTGAAGCAGCTCCCGTACTACACACCTTTCAAGCAATGCACAATGAGATCCACCTCCCCTTGCTCCAACATGGCCTCCAATTCGCCCGTCCAGAGACTCTTCGCGTTCTCGCCCTGGCTCAACTGCTGCAGCGGCGTCACTTTGTCCTTATCGCCTTGCGCTAGGACGGGACAGATTCTGTAGGTCCGGTGCGGGTGTGCGCGCTTCAGAAGATCTTCAACCCATCGGGCTTGGATTTGCGCAAGTGTTGAACTGCGGGTGCCGATGTTGATGGGCGGGAATTGGGTTTGTGCGGAGGTAGTGGTTGGGGAGGCGGGGGGCTCGCTGGTGGTAGGGAGGGAGGTGTCGAGTGAGGTTGCCGAGGCCATTTTTGACGGGATTGAGGGATGATTGGCGGGGGGAAGTGAGGAGGAGGGGAAGAAAGCCGTGAGCGTAAGGAGAGAATCTATGTTCACTGTCGCGGCTGTCTTTCTTCAGTGAGAGTGGCGGGGTAGTTTCGGTCAACCGGGGTGGAGTATTGCTTGTTTCGGTTAGCGGCCGTTTTCCGCTAGGTCATCTCGCGATTGGTCGATCTTTCAGGTCAGCGATCTACAAGTACACACCTGGACAGTGACCTGTTGCAGTCCCATTTCACAGAATACATCCATACTGAAATATTCTGCTGTTTCCGTACTGCTGCGCTCAGAGCAACGCTTACGGCCCACTTCAATATATATCCAGGCGCCATGCGTAACTGCCACTAGAAGATTGACCCCATTAAGGAGAACGGTTGGGTAGAAAATCGGCGAATTCTGGCTATGCATGGTGGGTTTCTATTGGAGACTACGCTAATCTTCTAAGTCCTCATTCTCCTAGATACGGAATCTCAATTTAGAGACGTTCCAATAATCGACTTCAGTTCTCGATGTTAAAATGACTTGGTTTGTACCAAGACTGAGCATAACCAGCGCCCATCGTAAGGTGGAGGACCGTCCATGAAGTGGGCCACAGTCCGATGTTATTTTGCCAAAGCCAGGTCGTCGAGGAAAGAGAGGAACATCAAAGATTCGTAATGTCCAATTCAGCGGATTAGGTAACATCCGGCGAGAGGCGTTGAACAATGCACCATAACGAACGAAAGCAACTGTGCACCAATGAATTTTGGGAATGCCATCTCCCCGTCTACTATACAGCTTGATGTCACATGAATAACCTGAACCTCAATACGAAGACGCTAGACGATGCATGCCTTTCGTCTATGGCCGTATAACGCGAAGCCCGTCTCTTGAAGGTACCGTCGCCCGCTTGAAGGACTGCTTCCATGTCAGTATGATCGATCGCAAAAGATCCCATAGAGTATCTCACATTGTCACACTCCTCCCAAGCCCGTCCCGCACCGAAACCGAGACCAACAAACGCGGGCCATGCGCGCCGTTTGAACAGCAGTACTGAAAAGACGATGCCGAAGGAGAGACCGAGACCGGAGCGGATAAGGAAGGAGGAGAGGCAGCGATCCCACTGTAAAGCAAATAAAGTCAGTGAACAGAACTCAGAAACAAGTCGCACGATTGATGTATCTGATCCGGCCATGGGGGCTGTATTGCGCGCGGAACCAGACGAGTTTCTGCAGTCTCAAAGCCTAATTATGCCATCCTCCTTGATTCCACGACCAGAATCTTCCTCCAATGTAGTCAATGAAGTCCGAAACGCTTGTAAGTACCTTCTCGTTCAAAAGAGCTTCGCTCATGGGGCGCGATGTCCGCGGGACAGGGGCGGTATTATTCGAGGTCTCGTCAGCCATGATGGGCGTGTGTTATTGTTCAATTGGCCTATTCGACACGAGTTCCGAGACCAGATGTCCTGATGGTAGTGACTATGGGGAGGTTTCGCGTTCACCTCGGGCGGAGGTTGAGCGGAGCTCGATGTCGTCGAAACTTGGCGTGTGGTCCGAGCTCAAATTTCTCAGCCTTAACGAGACAACCCGAACGCTCTGATCTCTGTTGCGACCGATCCTTTGCGAATCTGGGCTCGAGAAAATGGCTGCGACTGCTACGGTACGTGGCGTTTCTAGACCTCACATGGATTCTGACTAACTATCAAAGATGTCGCACGCTCAGCAAGTCCAAACCTTGCCCCGTCTCGTTGCGATCAACAAAAACTTTACGGACCTAAACGAGCAGATCGAGCAAGCCAGAAACATTGTTGGACTGCCCGAAGGATGGACCACTCTTGAGATTGGAAATAGCCGTCATGATGTTATACAGAGGGTAGGACGCGCCAAAGCAGAATGGGTGTTACGATGGGTATTTGACAAGTTGAAAGATGAAGGGAGCAGCGGTGTTCAGGCGCGATCACACTTAAGGGCATGGAAACTTCTTCATTGGATGATAGAGATTCTCCCTGCGAGTCAAGCGGCTGCTCAGCTTCATGACGCCGACTTTCTATCCATCCTGGAGAGGACGCTCCATGAGAACTTCGACGAGGACTTTGCGGCCGCTTCTGCCACTACATCCCGGGACACACAGACCGATATCTCTGAGGAATCCAGCGAGACCGTGCAAGAAGACGCGAATTTGTCGCGAAAACGAAAGCGACCTTCGGGGCGTTCTGATGGTCCCACAAAGAAAGTCAACCTTGGATCGGAGAAACTTTTACTGTTATTCCAGGAAGTGGCTACCGTAATGAGGTCTGTAGGCCGAAAAAGCAGCTCGGAGGATTCTGGTGAAGAGATGGTGCCATCGCAGGGAATGAAGATGGTCATGCAAACCGAAACGGCTCAAGCTGCAAGGATTTTGAAAGGCTGGCTCATTGCCGTCAGCGGCCTCTTGACTTCCAATTTGGAATCAGGACGTGGTGCGGTTCGGTTTTTTCTGAACCTTTCTCCTGTGCTACAAATCTGGGGCCTTCGTACAATCGACATCGAAGACTCAACAAGCGCTTCCGCAGATCAGTTCTCGTCAGAATGCCTCATTCCTCTCTTAAACTTGTACGCACGCCTGCGGGACACTAATAAAAATAGTGTTGCAGTTGAAGAGACCCCAGAGGCTCTGAGAGAGGCGATCCAGGACCTTGAAATTTTGTTGATGACCCATATCTTCGCTCCGAGCCGAAAATCGTTCTTTGCCAATATGGGGACTCAGCAACATTCGAGCGATAGACCGAAGTCTAGTAAGAGCGACCAGTTGTCCGGTAATCTAGAACCTTTAAGAGCCAAAATTCTTCAGGCCGCTCAGATCCACGACACATCCGCCTCCATTCCTGAATCATTCATGCCTCTTTTCGATTGCATTCCACAGCTCCTGGACTTGGTCATTCGGAAATCCCCGTCACGGACTCCGAAGAGCCGTATTGCTGAGCGTCCATGGCTCCAGGCCGCCTTCATTGCGCTCGCCGAATGTGCTGGTTGTGCACTTGAAGCACCACGATTCGAAGTTCCTACCCTATCCGTCAAGGCGTTGCGGGGCTTGCTGGAAGTATTGACTGTCCATGACATCAAAATGGAAGCAGGTGTTCTTACCGACTTGTTTTGGTATCACTCAGGAATCGAATACCCACGAAACCATCGTCGAACCGCCCATTGGCCCCTGATTTCAGCTCTGGTAAAGCTCGATGCCGATATCTTCGTACCCAGACCAGGGCAGAAGGCCGAAGTCCCTGCGTCGGAAGAAAGGCCTGCGGATTTGGCGCGATATCTCTTTGACAACATATCTACAAACGATCTTGAATCCCCCTCTTCAGCTGCTGAAGACGCAATGGACATCGATGACGACGATCATAAGCATGCCCCAAGCCAGGGCAACCGGCACCATAACGTCGAAACTATCATTGATGGTGAGGTCCTTGTGGAATCCATAATAGTCCCAATCATGTCGGCTTTCGCGCGTAATCGGGACCTACTTGGCGTCATAAACCACTGGGACATTCAGCTTTGCGCCCATGCACATCTCCAGCGGAAAACAGCGGGAGGCATTCAGCCCGTGATTTGGGAAGCTCGAAGCTTGGAACTTGCCATCGAAGCGCTAGTTGAGAAGTCGTTGACACCGTCACAAATCAGCAGTCTTGTGCGAACTCACTCAGAACGTATCAAGCCACCAAAGACGGAGTCAAAGGAGCCATCTCCGGAAATTCAGGAGTCATTCAAGAAAGCACACAGCAGTGATGTAATACTGCGCGCCTTGCTTTCTTCAATTCATTCCGATGATACCATCGAGGCGCTCCGAGATCAATTGACCTCCTTAGCTGCGACGTATTCGGAGTTGGTCACGGATAGCTGGTATAGAACGCACACGGACCTAGCTTCTCACTGGATAACCATGGGTGAGCTCGTGACGATGTTGTGGCCCTTGCACCTCCACCTCTCAAGGAACGCTCAAGAAGAGCTCCTAGCGCCGCTCCATCGAAGAGCCATGAAGGATATATCTGCGAAGAATAAAAAGAACCATGAGCATACCCATCCGAAAACGAAGGAAGCAGCTCTATTGTTTCTGCTCACTTCGTGCGACTATTTGCGGACGGTCCCCGAGTGGGATGACCTCCTTCAAGAGAGCATACGCAAGGCGTTTAAATTCATCTTGTCCAGCCAAGGCAATACGCCGCTTCAGACGGACATGCTAACGCTCTTTTGTACCGAGTTTGCACAGCTTTTGGAGTACCTCGAAACCGACACAGACACCTGGCAAGACAATCTGGAGAAGATACTTAAAAAGCTCGTTGACCTCGATTTTGAAGTTGCTCAAAACGCTGCCGATGCTCTCGCGCAGACACTATTCACGTCCTTACGCTCCGATTTGAGGGTTGCTTTTGCGGCGGCCTTAATGAAGTCAGCGGAACATGGCAGTGAAAACCAAGCGTTACTCGGGGTGGTGAAAGCCGCGCTACCCCACATCCGTCCATCGGCTCTCCCCCGAGACCAGCGTGAAGCCGTGTTAGATAAGATTACCGAGGCGCTTTTGTCGGACGCGAAAGACGCTGAACTTTACCTCAGCGTTATGAGAACGCTTCAAGAAGTCCCAAATGCTACGTCCAAGATCGCTTCGAAGGGTGGCGCTTTCTTTGAAATTGCACAGAGTCTGCATGACCACGGTCACGAATCGTCGAACACGCTGCGTTTGTTTCAAGAGGTCATCCAGTTGACACTGAGTCACGTCCTACCAAATAAGGACCAGGTCCAGAACAAACGATACCTCGAGAAATTCATAGACAAGATCGTTTCTGTGAAACCGCGTAGATGGTTCCCAGCTCGATTGGCCGTTGCGAGAGCCGGTTTTCTTTCTCAGAAAGACAACGAGATACTGTTTTGGGAGCAGTACTCGGTTTTGCTGGCGATTTCCCTCGAATCCAAATCAATGGGCAGAGCGGTCATGGCCGCCATCGCTGAACTGCCGGCAAGCCTCTTAAGAGAACATAATAATATTGAAGCGCTCAGGAAGACGATCGACGTACACTCATTTGGGAGCGATGGGTCGATGTTCGCTTCTACAATTGGCGAAGAGGACAAGGCCTTAACCTATGCAATTGTAGCTAAAGCCAGACTCTTTCCTAACCTGGATTGGTTCCTAGCTCTGACCAAAGTCCTGATCACCACCGCCGGAGAGGAGAATGAACGCATCATCTTGGACTCATTCAAGGAGGCCGCGCTGTCCCTTCCTCTGGCGGATCAGTTGAGAGCAGCCTCCTCCTTCCTTCAAGCAGCTGCCGACGGTCATGAAGGTGAATGCTTTCGATTGTTACATGCCCTCGTCTCGACGCTCAATGACAAGCTGGACGACGACGAGATACTCAGACAGCAACAAGTCGCCCTCTTACCTCGGTTGTGCAACGTCCTGGATAACACCGACAGCATTCCTAGTTCCTCTCTGTCCGGGATTCTGGATACAATCAACACGATCGTGAAAGACAAGCCTTCCCTCACATCACAGCATAGCATTGAGTGCGTACTGACGGCGCTTTCGCGACTATGCTCACGGAGTAGTCCAGACCTTCCCACACCTGACGCGGTAGCGATCTACAGTCGCCTGTGCGAGACTACACGCTACATTCTCTTGCTGCAACGCAGTCGCCTGGGTGGACGTTTCCACTTATTGCTCCAACTTCTCCAACGGCTTCTCTCATGCCTCTTCATACCCCATGCCGGCAGGGATCATATGCTACCCACCTGGCTCAGGTCACCTTCATCGGCCCCGATCCATCTCGCACCGTGGAATGCATCCCAATACGCTCGCATCCTGTCGATGCTGTGCTCCCCAACCCAGTCATCGGTGTCCAAAGCATATCAACATCGAGGCTCCTCCAACACAAAGACGGCTCTCAATGATCCCGTCAAAGCAGCCAGGGAATATGTATCTCACTATATCTACCCACTGCTCGCAGCTTTCTGCCGCTGTCAGTTGAATGGCCGACTAGACGCCAGCGTCAGGGAGAAGCTAATGCCTGGAATCTGGGAGGCCATCGGTACGGCGGAAATGGATAAGGATAGCCTGCAGGCGATGTACCAGGGATTGGATAAGAGTAGCAGGGAGATCTGGAAAGGGCTGTGGGCGGAATGGAGTAGGTTGCATGGGCGGGGACAGGGAGTGTAAATGTTCAAGGCATATGTATGACTATCGAGAAGCATTGATACCCAGGCTACTGCAAATACAAGGTATATTACCGCAATACGTCTCAAGCATCAACACTACCATGTTGAACTTCTCAACATCCAATCACTACACTCTCAACCCGCGATTTCAGCCCTCAGACGTATTTCTCCGACTTCTCTGCACGGTCCTCCCATCCTTACCCCTCCCCATCAATACTTCCAGCGCCTGCACCAAAGCCTTCTCATCATACCGGACGAATTCTTCCCCCTCCAACTTCCTCCCATACACCCGCACACACTCTATCCCCAACTCGCTCAACACCTCCTTATCCACGCGCGGAGTCCCCGGTCCCGTCAAGTGGATCATATGCGTCACATACGTCTTATACTCGCTCCTCGGCACCTCTCCCTTAAGCACGCCCCTCGACTCAGCCGCCGCTTTCGCAATCGCAGCTACAAAGTCCACCGCCGTGTAGGCGTCCCAACTCGGCCCCGTCTCGCGATCATTCAGCGCATTGAGAATCAGAATCTTCCATCTTATCCGGGGATTTGCGAGCGCCTCCCCCACACCCTTGAGGATGAGACTGGGGATCAGAGAGGTGTAGAGAGAGCCGATGGAGTAAATGACTGCGTCGGCGGCGTTCAGGGCCGATAGGACGCGCGGGTTGGCGCTGAGGCGGATCTCGGCGCCGTACGGGTTGATGTACCAGATGCGCGAGATGCGGGCGGGCAAGTCGTCGGAGGGGGACAGGGTTTTGGAGAAGGAGATGTTTTGCTGGCGGAGGGTGGGGTGGGTGCCTGGGGGGTTGGCGTCTTCGATTGTGTCGGTGTCGTCGTGCGTGGTGGTGGGTGCTGGGGCGGCAGTATGTCTGTGGATTTCTTTGTAGGGGTCTGGGGTTGGGACTGTGGAGGGGTAGGAGGAGGATGTTGTCGTTGAGGGGACTTCCAGGAGGGAAGAAGTGCGGGTTGGTTGAGGGGGAGATGGGTGGGAGATACTGTTTTGACCGGTGATAGTCGTGCCGTCTGCGAGGCTGGCGGATATGTGGTGTGTGAAGTTTGTGTTGATGGCTGGTATCACGGAGGTGTGGTCAGGGACGCGGCAGATGGAGGAGAGGAGGTAGATGGCGGATTCGAATGAACCGGAGAAGAGGCGAGCGCTGGAGATGTTAGTGTTTCGGCTTCAGGAGAGTCTCACTGGACTTAAGATCATGCAACGTGTACGCCTCCTGTGGCTCTCCATTTAATGGTGAATTGTGCCATCACGTGACTGGCATCCCGCGGTGTGCAATGAACTGTAGCAAGTACTTACCCTGTCAAAAACAGGTTGCCGATACTCGCACTCGAGAAATTAAACGTCGAGCTCGGCCGCAATCTCTTCATAATCTCGAAGTTGATCATATTGAGAAAGCTGCGTATCAGCTCTTTCTTAGCGCTGGAGATGTTGGTCCAAAGAGGATGGTTGGCCTCGACGATCTGGAGCCATTCCTTCTTGGCTTCATGTCTGTCTTTGGGGAGGCGGTGATTGAAGAAGACTTTGATGGCCGCTTTTTCGCTGTCATCAGCGTCGTCGTTGGCGTCTGGGATGAGGCGGACAAGGCGACCTAAAGGAATGATAAGTAAACAGGAATCACTTGAAAAAGATCAATAAATGTACTTCGAACGTCACCAATACCTAACCGGGTCAGTATGCATATCGCCACCTTGCCAGATAGACGTACCGGGACCTCCAAAAACGCGAATCAATTCTGAAGAACTTCCGCCATTGTCGCTGATGGGAATTACATAGCTCAAAGGACATCTTCTGTTCTCTCGAACCGCTCCGAAGACATCGACAAGGCTGTTTGCAGCACTCCCACCGGAGAAGACGACTATCCCTTTGTGTTTGGAGTGGTCCATTGGTCGAAATAATGGCCAGGATGGGGAGGTTGAAGAAGCGGGAGGATGACGTATGGGATAAGCTCTGAGCTCATCAAAAATCCGAGGTCGACTTGCCCCTATATGTATTGATCAGACAGTGGATGGATTGCATTATCGTGGACAGGTGTTCTTATGGTTTTAGTGCTGCTGTTTTTAGCTGCGAATCCCGCTCAGTGCGGTTCTTACGACGCATGCGCTAGACACTGCTAGTATACGGCTACAAATGAAATAGATGCAGTTTTGGATGTAACTTGGTAGTAATTTTGATGAAATTGGTGGTTTTTGTACAGCATTCGACTTTGGAAATAAGCAGTCAAACATGTAGTACAACGCTCACTTCTCACGCTTTCCCCAACAATGTCCCACGAGCCTCTTTGCAATGCAAGACTGTGCATCGCGATTGAGCCTAGAAATCTCCCTCATTTTCCCCGGCAATTGCCCTGTTTATGATTCTGTCGCAAGTGCCGCTGCAGCTGCCTCCTCCTCACGCTGCTTCCTCCGCGCCCTCTTCTCGAGCAGTGCATCCCTCCGGTCCGCAAGCATTCTGTATTGTCTCTGCTCGACACCCATGAGCCAGTATCCGAAGCTGCCGCCAATTGATGCGTAAATAGGGTAGACCCAGAGGGATTCTTTGTTGAAGAGTGGTCGCATTTCAATGCCGAGCTGCCATAGCCGCACACCGAGACCTGGGAAACACGATTGAATGTCAGCGACAACCTGTCTTGATATCATACGGCCGGGAGGAGGGGTTTGAGAGAATTACCGAAGCCTCCCCAGAATAGAACCTTGTGAACCATCGTGGAATCGGTATCCGAGCGTGCGCAGTGTGTCTGAGAGGGCAATTGAGGGCAGGCACCGCGCCTTGTAGCGATAAAGTGTCGAAGGGAGGTACTTGGTGTCGCGTTCCGGTCGTCCTGCCAGGATGAGATGTGCTTCTCGATGTTGAGGTTCGTGATCCGGGAAGCTCGGATCTGGTCATGTGACGCCAAGGCCCATGAGAGTTCACCTCTCTGGCGGTTCCGCATCTCCAGTCTAGATATTGCTCCCCAGAGGTTCGAAACATCGCCGTTGTATGTTTTGACCCCTTACTGTCGCTCTGCGGTGCACCGCGCATGACAACCGCAACCACAATTGAGTGAAGCGGCTTCACCAATCAAGGCGATTGTATGCTCCTGTGCATCAGCAAACTGTGAGGGCTCTTCGACTTTCGAGAGCCAGCACGCGTCTTCGCCGCTATGGCAGAGGTCGACGGTAACCTTGCGCTCGATGCCGCACCACCACGGAAGAAGTTGAAGCTCTCGGACCTTCCCATATCACAGACAAAGCGATCAGCGATCGACAACCTGCTCCACACTTTTCGGAAGAAGGGCGAATACGATGCCATGCGCAAGGCCCTGTTCGCGCAATTCGAAGCGGATGTGAGTTTGCCTACTTAGAAACATGTGTCCCCTCGCTGAACATAACTATATAGCCCGCAAAAGCCGCTCTACTTGCGTCCCTTGAAGAGCTTGTCGACCGCGAAACGGACCGCGACCCAACCTTACTGTCCAAGGAACCCCGTGTCGCTGCGACCCTGATTGAAGGCGCTGGAGAGCGCAGCGACATATACAAAAACGTTACGGAAACATTCACCAAGCTCATTGATCAAATGTTCGAGTCGCAGGGTGCCCAGAAGATGCGCGAGTATCGCATACAGGAAGTGGGCGAAGAAGCAGCGGCTGAGGAGGAACGGCGTGGGAGTAAGACTGAAGAAGACTATGCGCGTGCTGCGGAGGCTCGGCGACAGGAGCGTGCAGCTGTACGAGAAAAGGAGCGCGAGGCAGAGCGAGAGAAAGAGAGACAGGAAAAAGCGAAGAGGGATGAGCGAAGACGGCTGGAGCGTGAAGCGAAGGAAGCTCGTGAGAAGGAAAGGGAAAAGGAACGCCAAGAACGCGAGGAAAGGAGACGCAGGGAACGGGAGGAACTTGACCGGCAGGAAGAGGAACGACGCCGCCAGGATAGGGAGCGTGCGTTGAAAGAACGAGAGGAACGGGAAGAAAGACGCAGACGGGAGGATGAGGAGCTGGATCGCCGCAGAAGAGAGAGGGAGCGAGAACGTGAGCGAGAACATGAGCGCGAGCGTGAGCGTGAGCGTGATCGTGACAAGGACCGTGATCGTGAACGCGACCGTGACCGTGGCAGGCGTCGAGATCGGTACCGGACGCGCAGCAGGACCCCGGACCGCGGCAGAGACAGGGACCGACGCAGGACCAGAAGCCCAGATTTAGAGCCTGAGCCCGAAAAAGAATTGAACTTGGAAGACATCAAGGTGGATGACGATCTGGCTCTCCAGGCTCTACTTCAGGAGAGCGAGGAAATGAAGAAGGCTCGACAGCGGCCATCACTCCCACGTTCTGAGTCTCTGGAACCGCCAGTGCGCAAGGCCCATCCTCCCAAATCCCTCGTCCCCCGTGATCCAGTCTCCAGGGTGAAGGGCGACGCGAAATCGCCTGTCAAGTTGGAGATCTCTGCTCTGTCCTCAACTGCTGCAAAGGACGAAGATACCCCCATGCCGGACGCTCCAGCCGATAAGTCAACCGAGGAATCCAAACCCAAATCAAGGTTTGACCAGGCTCCGCCTGCGAGGAGCACGAAAGCACGTTCACGATCTCGTAGCCCCGATCGGGCCAGCAGGCGAAAGCACAGTCGAAGTCGCTCCCCTTCGCGCGAGAGTCGATATGACCGCCGTCGCTCCTCGCGCTACGAAACACGGGACGATAGGTTATCGTATCGCCCCCGTGATGACAGCAGGTCAAGACGCTCACGTCGAGACGACCGCTCACGACACAGCCGCAGCCCTTCTCGTGAGACCTACTCTGGTCGCCGCAAGTCTCGCTACGACTCCCGCAGTCGCTCCCGTGAACGACGTCGATCTCGTTCCCATGATCGCCGTGGGCGAGACGGGACGCCTCCACGCCGCCGTGAACGCTCGCGATCACGGGACCGTGAAGGCATTGATCGTTATGTACCTGGGGGCGGCCGCTCGAAAGCTTCTCATACAAGGGATCGCAGTGTCTCGCGCGACCGTGACAGAGACCGGCATAGGGACCGGGACCGGGACCAAGACAGAGACAGAGATAGGGATAGGGATAGGGATAGGGATAGGGATAGAGATAGGGACAGGGACAGAGATAGAGATAGGGACAGGGGCTACAGATCACGCGATTATGAACGAAGGGGCCCGACCAGGTATCAAGAATCCGATTGCTGGAACCCTAGTTCGGATAGGAAAGATAAAGGAAAAGACAAGGACAGGGAGAGGTCGAGAGAGCGGTCTAGGGACAGAGATCGGGAGCGCAGGAAGCGAGAGAGGAGTAGAGAGAGGAGTAGGGAGCGGAGCCCAAGTCGAAGTCGAAGTAGGAGGAGGTAATTTCGACGTTGGAGTCCATCTCAAGGTCCTGCTTAAAAGCTTGACCAGATACATTATAGGAGATATCTCAGGCTCAGAGATAGAATTCCTGCGGGTATTTGCGCAGGTTTTGTGCGTGGGAGCCTTGGATACCGGCTCAGAAATTCAGACACCCCTCTCGAAGTCTGCGTTCTCTGGGCTCGTCTATCAATAATAACGGATCTCGTGGCGAGCAGTTACAACTCGTGCTCGCTAGTTAATGCCACTACATGCTATTTCTCCTTCGAAGAAGCCATCAGGCATCAGTTCGTTGTCGCCTGAAAAATGTGCATTTCCTTGCCTCTCCACAATGTCGAAGTAACCCGTGAGACCTTCGGTTCAACATGCACAGTTATGCCGTTCGCACCGTAACTCCAATCCATTCAAATTACCCCTCTCAAACTATCGTCCTGAGCGCATCATCCCGCACCTTTGGCCAGAATCTCCTCCCTTTCCAGAACTTCCTGCTTGAACTTGATCAAAAACACCGTCTTATCCGGCCACATCTCTTTCTTCGGCGCCGCACCCGCCGCATCCCCTTCCTGCGACCCCTGATCCCCCACGCTATGCGCCGTGACTCCCTCCGTCGCAAAACCCGCCCCGTCGCATACCCCTTCCACAATCCCTGCTACGAACGCCGCACAGTTCAACCCGCGCATCTCTCTCGGTAAACTGATGTACGTGCTCACCATCGGATCGTTGTCGTACAGCATGTACTGCGTTGCGTCGGTCGCGGAGCGTTCGAGCGCGTCGGCGGGGCGGCCGAAGAGGTGCCGCCAGAGAGTTTGGGCAACCCATTGGATCAACGTGTGGATTCGCGTGGGTCGGATACTGGCGAGGGGATTGGAGGAGCGAGAGAGAAGCAGGTCGAGGAGGCGGAGGCCGAGGGGGTAGCCTTGTTCGTTGAGACTGTGGGAGGGGGTTCAGCTATGATTCCAATCGCAGAATTGCAATGGGGGAGTACGGGTAACAAGCGCAGAATTGGAGTCAGGGAAGATGGCGTACCGCTTTTCTAGAGCGGCAATGTCCCGCACGTTCCGTTGCGCGTACGATATCATCTCCACAAACAGGTATGCAAATGCCGCTCGACTCAGCTCCGCATTCTTACTGCGATTCAAGTTGCGGTCGTATATTGTCTTCTTGTTTGACGGATATCGCAGTCCTGGAGTACTTGCTTGCTGTCCGCTGCCGGTCGGGTCTGCGCCGCCGGTCGCCATGGTTGTTCCCTAGCTTTTGCGCCGTCGAAGAAGGTTCGAAGTGAGGATTCAAATAGTGTGAATGCTGGTAGGGAGGAGAACGAGAGTGCAAGTGCGGGATGCGGAATTCCAGTGGAGGGGTTACGCTGCGTGCTGCATAGAGAGAGTCGGGGCGTTGGGAACAGTATGTATAGATATCACCGAGGTAGATCTAGAGTAGAGACCAGTGGGGCTGCTAGGAAGCTTGGGCGTACTAGGAGAAGCGCGCTAGCGCTCTTTCAGTGATAGTGAATCGCCAAGACATAACCTCACTTCTTCCTCCACCTGGGCACCTCAACTTCAACCCTGACAGAACATACAAAATGCTACATCCCAAACATTCTCCCCCTTTCTGTGGTAGCTTAAGTCATCTCAGCCATACGAAAACTTCACCGACCATGGACGCGTCGAAGCACGACTTCCCGAACAGTGGCTTCAGTGCGGTCAGTGCTAACACAACACAGCCAAGTTCCAATGTTGACGGGACTCGGAGTCCACATGCGCATCTTAAGGGTAAAACTAATCCGCTTTGCACTCTACCTTCCCTTGTTTTATTCCTTGTACGGTCTCAGTCTTACTGTTCCTGTCAGTCCATATCATGTCCTCAACACCCATCGGTGTACACGTTCTATATGCACGTCCTGAAATCATCTGCCCGAATTCTTATCTTTTTTAAGGTGTTCAGAATTTTCTTCACGAACCCGAACTCCAGATGCCTAAGGAAACACCAAAAGAGGATATGCATGCTACGTCCCCCCTCTCCTTACCATCGCCCATACCCGGCGCCCCATTCCATTTTGCGAGATAGACGCGGTTCTGTTCTATAACGAATCAGGATATTGACAATGCCGAGAAAGGGTAGCTTTTCTATCGGAGAGCTAAATCGGACGAAGACCTTTCACACATTCACCCACTTTGCCAAGGAAGCACTCATTGTCCATCACCGAGCGGTTATGGTCGGAGATGAGGCCAGCCAAAAGCTTGATGATGGCGATCATGATAATCAGCTATTAGTGTCCAATCGCGAAAGTCCCTGGGTGTGCGCCCGGGCCGTTGCGCACATTTTGTTATGTCGTCAGTGAAAGGCGGTCAGAGTAGTTTGTGGACCATATAAACCGAAGCCCGAGTCGCAACCCTCCCGCTTCTTTTTCCCACAGCTCCACACAGCACAACCGGTTTCTCGCGCATCCGGCATATATAGCGCCCCAGCATCCGTCTCTTGCTCTACGATCGCCTTCGACAGTGAACTAGCCAGCGAAGCAGCCAGCGAAGCAGCCAGCGAAGCAGCAGCATATCGACCCCATGGCTGAAGACAGGCACCATGTGCGTTTCTTGCACCCAGAGCATCCCGCTTGGGATATTCTGAAAGACGCCGGCATTTATCGCCACAACACTCTTTGCATTGGCTGCGGTAATCCTAAGCCTCTCCAACACCGTCGCTTCTGGTTCCAATGTACGGAACCATGCATAATGTGTGGCCAGACTCATCCTTATGAGTCGCAATACTGTCCGAAGATCAAGTCAGTCCCAACTCTTCTTGAACACTTCAATCGAAACTGGTACCAAGAACACGCCGGCTTGGGCGGGCTGTTTCCGTGGGAGAAAGGTGCGGACAAGCGCATGCAAGAGCATGCCCTCGGGTTCTGGAATTACCAATCAAAGTCGGATGTCGAAAAAGTCCAAGATTATATCCACGACGACGAGGACGACTTTGTTACCCTCAAGGATGCACACAGTCCCGCGCCCGACGTTCCCGAGTTGCTCGCGCGTATCGAAGCACTCGAAATGCAGGCGAAAAAGGACCGAGAGGAAGTCGAAAACTGTCGGGTGGATGCCCAGCTCGCTACGCACGAGTTGAAGCAGCTAAAGGACGAAGTCCAGGCCCTCAAGGCGCAAGTGGAGAAGCCGACGGATTGGTCAAAGGAGATGCTTGAGCTCAGAGTAGATCTTACGAAGCTCAAATTGGCGACTGACGGGATTGAGGAGCTGGTGCAACAGGTCACGGAGTTCAAGAGGGAGGTTCATGATCTTACCTTCAATAAGCGACGCGCAACTGATCCAGTCAAGCATTCCGGCATGATCCCTCCCACCCACATGTCGCTGAATCGGGCGGACTCCTCTGTCACTGAAAATGACTCCAAGGCCGTCAAGGCTCCATCAAATGCCAACAAGACTCCCCGTACGGCTGGAAATTCGCGCGAAGCCACCTCCCGCACAAAGCCTGGTTCACACCTGGAGTTCAATTTCAGCTGGTCCACTGGCAACACCTAAACGTATCCGCTTTGTTCGCCGGCGACAAAAACTAACCAGGCATCCAGCCCGCGAAATGCACGCAACTCCAGCGGCAATTGAGCACGGACAATGGGCAGATGAACGGAAATGGGCAAGTAAAGAATGTCGGCGAAGTGGAACCTGATGACGTGTTGGGAGGGCGATGATTGCACGTACAGGGTATTAATCGATTCAGAGGCGATTGGGAGAGAGTACCATAGCACTAGAATGCGGATTGCGTTTTTCTTGCTCCGGCAAGCAACTTTACTTGTACTTGTACTCGGTATCACTACTGCTCTTCATGAGATACTCAGTAAATATCCATCTCTTGCAGCAGGCTTATCTCTTGTTTCGTGAATCAACCCTTATGTGTCCTGGTCTTGCTTCTCTAGTTACCCTGCAGCTGGTACTGTTTGCTTGGTCGTGCACGGACCTCACACTTCACGCCCACATGCAATCAGATACGGCTGCGTCTCGCCCAGTGTCCAATGGAGTAGCCTTCCATGGACTCTACACGCTTCCCTTTCCCGTGACACTCACATATATTATGCGCTTTCTTGTTTGGTGATGACAGTTGTTTGGTTAGGATTACAGTGCCTCTCAGTCATACTTCCGCAGATGCATCGCAAATGTTCCATCAGCCAACATCGCTACCGCCAGTCTTCATGCCTCACCTCTTGATTCACCCCCAGCCCTTTCAATTGCCAAAAGACACGCCACGATTGCTGTGGTTTCAGGTGATATATTGCGGAAAGTCAGGCCCTAAGATTTCGCAGTGGGACTGTCTAGAATCCGGACCCCCGTCCGCCATTGTCCTCACCGGTAACGCTTTCAGTGCTAAACATGTTTTATCTGTTTCAGAAGTTACACGACTTGCTGCAGCAAGCACATCATTCCTCTTTGCAAAGACGCCGTTCAAAAACTCATGAAGCAAACACGCAGAGCAATGTTTAACCGTGCTTACCGATCACAGGTATATAGGTCGCTTCCTCCACGTCAAGAGAAAAACAGCAGCCAGAAGCACAACTCCCATCTTCCAAGAACGGTCGGTAAACCAGCACGCAAAGTTCTCTCCCGTAAGCACCCCGTCTTTCTTGTGTCTTAGTGGACTGACCAAGTAATTCAGGAAACCCCCAGCAACGTCGCCATCATGGCCACGGTCTCCGAAACCAAGGGAAACCCTGATCACACCATCCCGTCCATCCCTTGCAATGCTGTCAGCAGAATTACAATGCTCAATCAAGCCATGGCCTCGAACCCTAACATTGCAACTCTGAATGAGTTGAAGCACGCCATAAAGCACGACGTTGCCATGAAGGCCGACATCACAGAGATCAAGAACAAGATGGGGCCGATCGAGACGCAAATTGAAAGATTAACGAAGACGTTTAGCTCGCTTGAGGCAAGAGGTGGACAAAAGAAGGAGGTGCAGGAAGATGAAGCCAACAAGGTGGCGAACGACAGATAGACCCCGAGATTGACGCTCAGAACAGCGAACAATTCGATAAGCAGCGAGATGAGCAACGAACGCTGGGTTCTCTTTGAAATACCTCCCCTGGTGCTTTCCTTCAAACTTCTGGCTGGGGGCAGAGACCGGGAACTGGAAGAGACGTCGGAAGAGCTGCATTACAAAATCTTGGCCTTTCCACCCAGCGTTGACCGTGATCAAGGGCGCAGTTCTCTTGGCAGACGTCAACAGGAGAGAGACAATATTATTCACTTGGTGGAACGAGTGGGGAATCGAGTCGCGGAGGTCATCCAGAGGGAAAAGGTAACGAGAACCACGGGCATCAAAAAGGCTGATACCTAGCTGTATCGTCTCAGTTGCAGACGGCGAAGAGGGTCATTCTATGACGACAGCGGCAAATAGAATCCTTCCTTTTTGCGTTTCTCTTCAACCCATTTCTTCTACTGTAATCTGTCAGAGAGTTTGAATTGTTTCAGAAGCATCACCTTTCCTCCAAACCATGTTTTTCTTTTCCCTCTTTCCCTCCTTCTCTTGCGACTTTGCAAGAAATCTATTAGTACACACGAAAGCACATCTGAAGTTCCTCGAGGAACAGTTTTCACGACTCTCATAGTGTAGCTCTAACGGTATATGTATTTTCTTAAACACACTCCTAGGGACAGGGAGGCGCAAGCCATATCATCACTTCCCGTGCACTCAAAAGCTCAGAACAATATGTCTAAAATTCATGTATTCAAATTTCTCACCCTATCTATTTCCTGTAGACCCGACGAAAACATTACATTCCTCCTCTACGTCAAAACCATTACCCATCCATCTCCGTCTCCGTCCCGATTATAACATCATTCACCCAATATTCCTCCCAATCCGTTGCAAAACAGAACAAAACCGGACATCATATCCATCCCGCACCAACTCCCCATCCCGCCAATCCAATCATTCCTCCAAACAGCACACCCGGCCTCACATTCGCAGCTGCATCTGTAAACTGCAGCGGTAGGCTACTTGAAGAGGATGGAGCGCTGAGGGTGCTGCTGATCGCTTCTGTAGTTGTCCTCGTGGAAGAAGGCGAGGGCGTTGCGGGCGGCGGAGTATAAGGCATTGATGACGGTGGAGCGGAAGATTCGGGTTCGGGGGTTTCTGGTGGTGGAGGGGTGCTACTAGAAGGAGGTTCGGGTTCTGAGATAACGGAGCTGGTTTCCAACTGGGTGGAAGGTTCGGGCGTAGAGGATGGTGGCGGGGAGGGTTGTTCTTGAGTGGAAGAGTCAGGAGGCGTTGATGACGGAGGTGGGGAGCTGGGAGGGGGTTGCACAGATGAAGGGAGAGAAGGCGTACCCAATGATGGTGGTGCGGAAGTGGGAGGGGGTTGCGCGGACGAAGGAGGAGGGGGCGTACCCGAAGATGGTGGTGGAGCTTGGCTGGAAGGTTCAGATGTGCTGGATGGAGTTGGGGTCTCGCTTGGGGTTGCTGAGCTGGGTGGTGGTATCGAAGATGGGGGAGGCTGCGTGGATGTGATCCCAACTGAAGGGTCAGACACAGCCTGCGCAATATGCGTGCTTGTGGTGACTTGATCAATTTGAGGTATAGTTGTGACGGTGGTGGTAACCGGTAGGGACGCGGTGACCGGATTCCTGGTGCTGCCGACGAGCGGGTCACATGCCCCTGTGCCGATGGGTCGCCCAAGCTGTTCCACGACGGTGGGGAGACTGTTTAGGTAGTCTACGACAACCGGCGGCACCAACGAAGGATTGGGGATTTCGGATTCAGGGAGGATGAGAGGAGCCAAATTCGTTGGTGAGGGGAGGGTAAGCGATAGCCGTGCGGTGGAGCAAGATGTGGAGACAGGCTCAATCTTGATGTGCGTGTAATCATCGTACAATGCATAGACGGTTGGGTAGGTTAGAGTGACAGAAGAGTACACCCACGTCAAGGTTGGTGTTTGCGTCGGAGTGGGCCTTACAGTAGTGGAGGAGCTCGTGGTGCGTCCTTCGCGGTCGAGATACACATCGACACTAATGAGGGGATAGAATACTGTGCTGACAGTGACCTCTCCCGGATATGCCAACCGAGTTGCTGTGACGTCAACCTGACAGCCGGTGGTGCATGAGACGGATAGCGGAGACGAAGAACTTGGGCTGGCGCTGGGCGTGATGGTGCGATCGACTGTTCGCTCAACTGTAGTTGGCACGACCTGTGTCAGAGTCTGTGTGATTTCAGTGGTTATGGTGGAGGTGACTGTCGTAGGTGGGACGACAGAGGTGGTCGTTATGGTAACAATTGATCCAGGTAACGAGACTGTGCTGGTCTCGGTGATCGTAGTCGGGGGCTGGACAATCGTGGTCACATATGTGGAAGTTGAAATTACTGTCGTCGGGACAGTGATTGGGACGGACTGAATCTCTGTGGTTGGAACAACAACTGTGTACGGAACGCTTTCAACAGTCGTATATGGTATACTCTCCGTGACGGTGGTAGGAACAATGGTCGTGACGATACTTGTAACTGGCTCACCCGCGGTCGTTGTTACGATGGTGATGGTGGTCGTAATGTACGAGACATAGGTTGAGATGGAAGTCGTTACCTCGGTGGTCGGGACAAGCCTCTCTGTGGTGACTGTATAAGGTACACTTTCAATTGTCGTATACGGGACACTTTCAATGACTGTGTATGGATAGCTTGCGGTCGAAGTGATAGTGGTCGTAATCACCGTCGGGACATAACTTGTAATGGTAGTTCCCGGTTCTATTAACATTAATACGCGAAGCGGAACATGTAGGCATGCAGCTCACCAGTAATATAGATTGGAATATATGAAGTAATCAATGAGGTGAAGCTTGTGATGTACGTGCTTATCGATATTTCTGTCACTGGTTGAGTGGTTACGACCGTCCGATCTATGGTCTTCTCCGTTGTAGTAGGAATGTACTTGGAGTTGTTAGTATGTGATGCAGGAGGAAAAGTAGAGCGTAATCATTGTGCGAGTGATGGAGCGATCTGTGAAAAAACAGAACAATAGACAAAACGAAATACAAGGGAAAAGAGGGGTTAACGGATTGAGAGGTGAGCGCATAAGGAGCCACATACCTCAATATCAGTCACATGTTCAATAATGGTTGTGGTGCAGGTCTGAAATTGTTAGCTTCCTATGAAGGACTCCACAGCGAAGTGGAAGCTTACTGTTGTCGATGTTTGGGTGATGGTGTCGGTCTCTGTAGTGGTGCATGTTGTCGTGGAAGTGACAGTATCAGTCTATACAAGTCAGTGGACTGAATCGACTACATTAGAAGCGAGACATACCTGTGTAGCCGTGGTTATATTATAGTAGGTGGTGGTATCCCACAGTGTTGTCGTATTCCAACTTGTCTGTGTGATGGTTGTCGTGGATCCATATCCACCGCCTGGAGCTGTATATGTCGCCGTGACCGTCTGGGCACTACAGGTAGTCGACACTGGATACCCCGAGTTCGCTGGATATTCCGATGGTGGAGGCCCGTAGTCGAGCCCTTCCACCGTGCTATTCTGAGCGGCAACCGCCCCAAAAACCGCCAATAGCGGCCATATAGTGCGCATTCTGGTAACGAAAGTATGCGACGCCGGCTGAATGAGGGTCTAGCTGGCTGAAGAAGGGTGAATTGTCAGATCAGCACGTGACGAGGAGGTATCATGACGAGATTGAGCAACGCTGCAAACATATAGAACACGTTGTTGAACCGAGCACAAAGCGCAGGCGCAGAGTCGCACAAGAAGTGAATTGGTTAGACAAAGGGAAGAGATCAAGCAGACTAATGAACTAGCGCATAAACCCTTTGGACTTACCACGCAATTGAAGATCTGATTACACCACACCTGAGCGAAGGGACAGCAAAGGGAGAACAAAGATGCAGGAACGTGTGATTATAAGTCGGCAAGCTCGTAGGCTGCAGAGCCAGGCTACCGCTGAGCAGCTCTGCATTGCACATATGGCGGATCCAGCTTGGGAAAGTTCCTGTTTACCTTAACAGGGTAACAATGAACCTGACCAAGGCCCAGAGGACGACAATGACATCTGGAATCGTCCCGATCAATGCCCGCTCGGAGCAGCTGCCACAAGCAGACCCAGGGCCTCAATCCTCACTAGACCCGATCCGACAGAACGGAATCCCAGCAGAAGTGAACGAAGAGGAACGCCACATGCACTTGATAGCGTGAGAGTGCCCTCTGGAAAGCGGTATACGGCGTAGCAATCGGCTGTCAACACCTTGGGAAGCTCTCGGCGCGGGGCAATCCAGGGCTGGCACGGTCGTCAATACAGCTCACTCTCGCCCGACAAAGCAATCAGTGAACGTGCCTGTGGCACAAATGGAGGGACGGTGGCTTGGAGGACAAAGAAAGTGAAACAGCCAGCTAGAAGGATGTTTGCGAACATGCCCAAATTTGAACTGACGGTTCAGTTGTGGCATTCTTAACTTTTACTGAGGGCATGGCGTGGTAATGGCAAGACGAAGCTGCTCCTCTTCGGTGAATGTTGCGGCGGTGGTAAGCAGGGCGTGAGCGGGCGGGGTATAGTAGGGTATTATTCATCCTGGTCACTGCAAGCAATAGTATGCGCGCAGATTGGTGTGGTCGTACGGTGGGATTTTTGGCGCCGTGCAGAGTGGATGGACGTTGCAAATGGCGCTGATGTTATGAGTACGAGGTCTTCCAATTCATTCCCAAGCGGTCGGAGTGCACGTGATGGCGCTAGTGGACAAGCCAAAAGTTTCATTCGTCCGGAGGCTGGAAGGTCGCCGAATTGAGACTAGCCTTGCATTTGTCATGCAACAGGGGGTAACAACATGGGATGAAGAGTCCTGGTCGTCCTCCACCACTCTTCTTTGTCTCTCAGTCTCACTCTTTTCTTCATGCCACGCGCACGCCATTCACCCATGCATGCCACCTGCCACCTTCCTTGTTCGCCGCCTTTGACCACCTCCCCAGCCTCTTTGTTTTCGGCGGCAGAACCGCTTGACCGGTGGCCTTCGTCAGATGCGCGATCCATTGAATTGCCGGCTTCCCAGGGTTGTGTTCATGCTCGCCCCAGTGAACATGCAGTTTTGCAGTCCAGGTACGCCCGGCAGTGGCACGGCGGGCCTTGCTCTTGTGGACGGGTGTAGCGAAAGTCAATCAGGCGGCTCACCCGTTGAACAAAGAAAAGATTTGACCAGTGCTCTATAGATGGCTCGTCGAGCTTACGCCGTGGGTATGACCCGGTCAATTCCGCAGTTTGCATGTTGCATAAGCTGCTCAACTCGCACGAGGCGCTGATGCTCGATCTCCCCTTCCCCGCTTCCCCAACCGGTGATACAGTCAGAGCTCAGACGGCACACTCTTCTTGCTGACAATTTGTTGTGCATCTCCTTCATCTTTGCTTTTTTCTTATTCCGCTGGTTCGACATGCTCAGACTACCATAATGTATCTCGGACGTCGTGCGGACCATGCGAATACCACTATCCTGCCAAAGCCCGCGTATGCTTTAGCTCCGAGCGGAAAGTGGGATGGCAACGATGGAAATTGGTCAACTTTTATCATCAACGCCGGAGATGTAGATGGAACGGGACATGGACAAAACTTCAGGGTGCTGATATCTACGTCGTCGTCGGTGACCCAGCTGCCGATGCAAGCGGATTGGTGCAGTGATCGCGACTGCGCCCAGAAAAGAGGCCTAGAGATCTTTGAATCGCGACAGCCGCTCGGTCTTCAAGCGGATTCTTCAAGAGGTTGGACACAGGATGGTCTATACAATCAACCCCTTCCGTACTGGTGGTCGGGTCGGAATCTGAATGGTACATATGGTTGGATCAACATTGGCTTGGGACCCAGCTCCCCTTCGAGCAGCGTCTTGGAGAAGCAGATCGTTGTGGGCAATGCGCAGCAAGAGTTCTTCATGGGCTCTTTTGGTCTAGGCATAGGAGCGGTAAAGACAGCAGGTGAAGCGCAATCACCCTTTCTAGACAACTTTGCATACAACAACCAGACCCCCTCAAGATCGTTTGGCTACACCGCGGGCGCCTTCTATAGTATGTATCTAGATGACAGGGTCATCTACCGACACTACTAACCATCCGCAGGGAATAGAGGCACACCAGGTAACTTGGTGCTTGGAGGCTATGATCGTTCCCGTATTGGCGGTGGGATCTCCATTCCCATGGTGAGCAACCAGAATTACACCCTCCTAGTCGGCGTCCAATCCGTCGAATACCATCCCGACCGCGATGTCGATGCCAATGACTTCTCACTCACCTCCGACACCCCCGCCTTCCTTGCTGCCATTGATTCCACTCTACCTTACTTATGGCTGCCCGACGCCCTGTGCGACCAATTCGCAGACAAGTTCCAGCTTCAATATGACGACAGGAGAAACATGTATACCGTCAATCAATCCGCCATCAACTACAATCGCCAGCAGAACGCAACCGTCACGTTCAAGATAGGCGCCAACCAAAAAGCAAGCAATGACGTTACAACCATAACGCTCCCATACAGCGCCTTCGACCTGTTAGCCAGTGACCCCATATTCCCCAACAGGACGAGATACTTCCCCATCAAGAAGTCCCCAAACGGGATCTACGTCCTCGGCCGCGCCTTTCTCCAAGAAACCTACCTCATCGTGGACTACGAGCGCGCAAACTTCACCATCGCCCCAGCCCTCTTCTCCGACCCCTTACCCCAACCCGAAATCATCTCCATCTTCTCCAAGGACTACAAGCCTCCCGGTTCTGATCCCGCAGCATCCAATAACGACTCAGGGAACTCCTCCCTCCCACCGGGCGCCATCGCCGGCATCGTCGTCGGCGTAGTCGTCCTCCTCGTCCTCCTCGGCATCATCGCCTTCTTCCTCTGGAAGCGCCGTCGCGAGGCCAAACAGCGCGCACACTACGCGAAACAGTTCCCGCCTTACCACCAGCACGATCACTCGGACATCGACACCACGGCTGCAGGCGAGCAAATCAAGCATCGCCGGGTCTCGGAATTGGAGTCTGACACGCCGGGCTCACCGCCGCTGTCTACCAGGGGGTATTATGGCATGGGCGAGGGGAAAGATAGACCAGGTGGGTTCCCGCCGATCAATGAGATGGAGTCTCCACCGGCGGAGTTGTGGAGTCCGCCGCCGCAGACGGATAGTGTTGCTGCGACGCCGGGGAGTGAAAATGTAGCAGCAGGCGGGGATTACTTCGTCGCGGGCGTGCGAATGAGGAAGAGAGCTGCGGCAGGAGGTTCATCCGGAGCTGGAACGCCTTCCGCGGTGCCGCTGGCGGAGTTGCCGGGCGAGGATGCCAAGTTCAGTGAGTTGCCTGCTGGAGAAGGCAAGGTTGGTGAGAAGGCGGCGAGAGATGCGTTGGTGGTGGATGGGGTGATGCATCCAGCGCTCAGTTCAAGTATTGCGGATACGGATGCGGATGCACCTACGACTGCGCCTGTGCCTGCACCACCCACTCATACGCGTGGCCCAAGCGAAGTTTCTCTGACGTCGAATATTGACGAAGTTATTTCCGGCCACCAACACCAGCAGCAAGAAGACATCACCGACGCAAAGGAGGAAACGGACCAAGACGATCTGCCTCGACAACATCCTCCCATCGAACGGCGTCCCTCGCACACCCGTGGACTCAGCGATACAACGGTCCAGAGCGATAGCACGGCTGTATCACAGCCCACGCCTGAGGAACTGGAACGGTGGGCTAGGAGTCCGGCCGAGGAGCCGAGGAGACCGCTTTCAGAGTAGTGATGATAGTTACCATTCACTCGACTTGTGAAGGGAGCGCAATGGGGAAACCGGGCGGAGTAAGAAGGATGCATGCTTTGGAGGGTATGGGGATATGGATATACGTGACGGGATCGTTTCTCTACTGGGTGCGTTCATGGCGTTGAAATGGGACCCGGACGTCGATGTTGGATCACTTCCGCCTTCGGCCTTCTTTTGAATCGTTTTTTCGTTTTTTTCCCCCCCAGATACCCCAATACGCTCCTTACATGCATGGATTTCCGAGTAGCAAGATAGTCGGTTCGTTTGGGAAACATGGAACAGCACTTCTACGTCTTTGCGGCTTTTCACGTCTCTGGTTTCTTCCTGACATGTTTTAGTGATACGTTAGTCTCCTCTTCCACACTGCAAACATCCAGCAAACCCCATCTCAGACTTTTTACACAAAATTCCACAGTGCTTCTGGCTAGATAACGCCGTCAAAGCTACCGTGCGCTGTGTACGACAACCCAACAAATGCTCAGCTTTTCCTTGCTCTGGCCATGGGCTAGAAGGTCTACCTTTCTTCTCTATCATTGCAAGGGTTACAAGTCAAAATCCGTGTTTTGATCTTCCAACTTTCTACAGAGTACCTACCTTCCTCCCACAAACCAATCCCATCGCATGCAAGCACTCAAATCACAAATCGCAACCAACATACTCATTTGCCCCGCGACCCGACCTGACCTGACCTGACCTGACCTCCTTCATCGACACCCCATCCCCCATCCCCCCATTACTACCCAAGAAAATCACGCCACAACCACGCACCACACCGCAGTATGGATAAATAAACCTCCTATTATCGCACCTGCACGGCGGAAAGTGCCAAAAGTACCGTAAAGCGAAGGCTGGATTGCACATTGTGGCCACGGTGACTCTGAACTCAGGGCAGGTGAGGGGCATACATCTCCAACGGCTAAGTATCTCTGCGGCACAGCACAGCACAGCACAGCACAGCGTCGTGCGGCAGCGCGCCGGGGCGCACCGCTCCGCACCGCACCGTACCTCGCACCGCAGCAGATGATGTATCTATCGGCATGTAGGAACGATTTTCACCAATGAATGAATAATACATGGGACGCTGGACGGCGAGGCTGGACGGCGAGGCTGGATCCGCAGGGTATGTATGCCACGTCGACGCATATGTAGGTATATTGAAGCTCCATTATTGAAAGATGCGTTACTGAAGCCGCCGTGGATGGGCGCAGCACTTCCTCCATGAAGAATGCCTGTCTGCCTACAAGTAATTGCAGTTGGTAGATGTTCCTGATAACGACGAACAGCGTCGCTGCTGGATCAAAGACTGTACAAAAAACCCCATCCCCGTAATTCAAAAGGTTCGAAAACCGTCAGCAAAACATGCGCAGCGAAAGCGTTACATGATCAATGCAGCATGCGCATACTCTGTCCGCCTTGGCGCGGTCGTACGGCGTCCCGGCGTAGACGCGCGATAGCCGTCCCGCAGCATCGGCGGTTCAGCAATCGAGCGAGTCCGTCTTCGGTAGATACATTGGTGGTACAGTAAGTGTAGTAAGACCAGGCAACGAGGCAACCCCATCTCGTGATCTTCTTTTTTCCAGACGGTTTGGCTCTCGGGTAAATCGAGCGGGTACGAGGGCCAGCACCCGACCTTTTCCAGGAGTTCGGCGGTGCTCAGCGTTGATTGCAGTGCAAACCAGACAAGCAGAGCGAATGGATACGCGCCGGGACGATCCGGAACGGTGCGTACTCGTAAAGAAGAACCGTGCCGCAATGAATGTGTGCAAACGATCGTTCGTCGCGATTCCCTCCTGCGGCGACTGGAACGATTGCGGGTGCAGCTCTTGGTAAGGGTGAGCTTACAGGTTGCTGTTGCTGCAGGCACCATATTGAACGCTTGAGATGCAATGCGCGGGTCAATGCAGAAACTGACCCGATGCAAGATAGAGTAGGACACACTCACAAGTCGAGGTCCCTTGCAGGGTCGACAGTCACCGTCTGGTTCCAGTCCATGGATCATGCGGTTCTCAGCTTTCGCAAATCAAATGGATGTGGTTGTTGAGGTCGAGGCAGTCCATCATCTTTCTTCATCGCACTGCGATGTACGTACTCCCAGGGCCACTGTATTACGGGACGCCAGACAGATTGGCCACCAAGAATCTCGGCAATGTCACCGAGAATCCGCGGACCCCAGCCATCCATATACCAGTAGCGGCCTTCCGCTATGGCAAAGCCCACGGCGTAGTAAGCCAGGACCACAAGAGCTGCGGGTTCCTTGGAGCGCAGCATGCTGAAGAAGGTCGGGGTGTTTCGACTCGCCCAGAAGAAGAGAAAACGGATCTCTCGAGTAGTTGCACGAGGCCGATTCGCATCGTGAAGACACGTCCGGAGGGTTGCAAGTGCGCCCACGGTCTCGGAGCGCGTTGTCCAGGGCAATGACTGCGCCTCGATGAAGGCTTGGACAGAGGGCAAGAGGTTCTCAAGATCGTCGAAAAGCGTCTGCTTAGGGTCCACCCAATCTTCATCGGTGTCCTCGATAAGAATGCGGAACGGACCGGTCGCCACATTCGGCCGCTCCTGGTTGAGGATGCTGTACATGCCTTGTAGCAGCGAGAAAATGTCGAGGAGAGCATCAATCGATGACCTGGGTTTCCCCAAGCTGCGTTCCATGTGCGAGGCACTCATGCCAGTTGACGCAAACACGCCCATGCTGAGGAGTGCACCTGTAGCGAACATGGCTCCTGCGTTGTCGGGATTTAATGTGGGGAGCCTTGCCCTCATTTCATGGATTGCGAGGTCCTGGTGGTAGACTCCCAGGGCGTAGAATGTGCTACGTTGGTCCTTCTCCAGATTTGCTTTGTGCAGTGCTGACAGGGCGAGAAGCTCCTGAAGCAGATACGGGTATGGCATGGCGAGTTTGGGCCCCTCGACGGCCCAATAGGTGGACACATCTTCCCGTGAGGACATGGTTTGGGATGTTGAGATGGTCCAATGATGCCTTGGTATGGTTAGTCGTGTCGAGCTGTAGAAGGGGACGAAGGAGAGGTACATTAACTCTAGGTCGCGGGCAGTGAAGGCTGACTGGGAGCTATCGGTCCTGTGGAAGAATCTGGTGAGGAAGGGATAGGTGTCATTCTGAGATTGAGGCGATGATGCGTTGGATCCAGTGGAGGTTGGTGGTGCCGTAGGAGGTGGGTTTAGAACATAATGGATGGAAAGCGAGGGAGCACTTGACGTCCGGGCTGGGGGCTGTTCTGATGAGTGAAGGGTCCTTGACGAAACGCTCCTTGTCAACGCACCGTCTTCAATGGTTCGGGTATCGATATGCGCTCCACTGGTGGCCGACTGATGGGTTGGCGCTTCACGGGCAGTCCTACCGGCGGATTGCCTGTAACTAGACTACATTCCTTCTCCAGATGATGCTTTACACAATTCGAACATGGCCTGGCTTCGTCGCACTGATCATCGTCAGTGGTCTCATGAAGCCCATGGGGTGGTACAGTAGCAGTGGCAGCGGGCAAAAGGAAACTTGGGTAGCGGGCAGGGGTAGCTGTACAAGTACAGCTCCATACATGTGCCCTGTGTCGCGAATTCACAGGTATAGACGGGTAACGGATAGTGACTGACGTACCTTGACGTGTCTCGCTTTGCAACGTTGGCAGCCATTGCGAGACTTCTTGTGGCCGAGACGGGCCATTACTGGGCGTCTCCCAAGCTTATCACTCAATAGCAGCGGAGTGGCGGCCTCCTCGCGCGACGCCGGGGAGACGACGCGGCAATGTTGTGGGATGAATCGAACGAGTGGAGAAGGCGAGAAAGCGAATGCGAGGTGCACCCGTCATAACGAGGGGAAAGGCATTTCGGCCCGGCTCTACGCCCGCTTCTCATTGGTCGAAAAGACCCCTTTTACCCATTACAAAGACCGCCAGTCTGCAATATGGGGACATGATGATGAAGAGGAGGGACCGAATGTTTTAGAGACCAGTACTAGCCCTTCTTTGTAGGGAGGCAACATTCTCGCCTTTTTCTGATTTGGCCCAAAATAGAACACAGCGGTCAACCATACGTTATACCGCAGCACCAAGGTCAACGTGTACTTCCTTGCTGGAAACCGTCAAAAAATATCGGACGGAAAGCGTGAGATGTTTCACTTGCTCTAGGATCGCCAGCTGGGAACGAACGGTTAGGACAAACTTCTGACGCATAGGATGATTGCGGATGACGGGGCGTCCTAACCCCTTCTACCGCTGTCTCCACACCGCTTATGCAAACATTGAAGAGGGAAGTTTTATATCCCTAGGAGTTGGCATACAGTTAACCTCTTGGCGTTTCTCGCCTTGGTGGTGTGTCTGCTCCCCTGAGTTCCTTGGAGGGTTGAAAAGAGGATTAGCATCAGTAAAGTCATGGCAGGGTTGCAAAGTCCAGGCAGGGTTTTATATAAGAGGTAGAAGGCAAATAGGGTTAGGGCAGAGGTAACAGTTCTTGCCTCGCATCTAGAGGATGAAGGTGACGGAATAGAAATAGAATATGATATGCCTTATGCACTATAGTCTATGTCATACGTATACCTGAAAGTTCAATGCCAATGCAAATGCGAGACATAACCACCCATGGACCTGCTCTCCGGTAAGCTGCCCTCTAGCTATGCAATCCCGTAATCCGCTAGGACTGATCCCCCCGACATCTCAGACATGGTATAATCCTGCATATACAGATAACGCCACAAAAACATACATACGTAAACAATCAATGCACCATCTAGCTGAGCAGTTCCTTGATATCCTCAATCCTCTGAATCCTCTTCTCCTCATCACTCATCATCCCCAACGAACTCGCACTACCAAAGTCAGCACTGTAACCGACAGCTCGATGCCAAATACCGGGAGTAGGGGGTCAAGGCACTCACATAAACATCTTCCTCTCCTGAATCCTCAACATCTTCTCCTCTATACTCCCCCGCACCACGAACCTCACCACCTTGACCTCCTCCTCCTGCCCCATCCGATGCACCCTATCAATCGCCTGCGCCTCCACCGCGAAACTCCACCACGGGTCCATCATGAACACCCGCTGCGCACATGTCAGATTCAGGCCCACACCCCCTGCCCGCAAACTCAGCAGCAAAACGTAGGGTTTGTTACTCGACCTGAACTCTTCGAGGACAGCCGCGCGCGCTTTCTGAGACATGGAGCCGTCGAAACGGAGGAAGGGGATGTGGTCTCTCGCCAGGGCGGGTTCGATCAAGTCCAGGAATGAGGTAAACTGAGAGAAGATGACGGACTTTGTGGTTGGGGAGGTGCGCCGCAGGTGCTTGAGGTGGGTGAGAAGCGCCTGGGTCTTCGCGGATCCGGTGATGCCAATGCGGCGGAGAGAGACGCGGGGGGTCTGCTGCGTGCCACTAGACGGGTTATCGCTGCGGATGTTGTCGTTATCGGTAGGAGAAATGTGGTCGTGTCGTATGACTTCGAAAATGTCGCGCGCATTGATGGGTTCGCGGCAGTTGAAGCAATTGGGTGTTATTCCCTTGTCGCGTTGGTGGTTGATATAGTTCAGGAGGCATTCCTTGCAGGCGCTGTGCCAGCACCCCGTGACGGCTTGGTCGACCATGGGTTCCTCAGAGCATATAGGACATTCGGCGTGCTCTTCGTCTTGGATTTGCTTCAGCACGTGGGCGCCAAAGCGGTTTACGTCTTGCTCGCCGTCGGTTGTGAAGCGTTCGATGAGTGAGCCGAGATCCATATCATCGGCGAGTCCTTTGGCCAAATCAGAAGCTAGAGCCGCGTCTTCCTCGTCGGCCACGATCCCCTGATGCCGTGTAAGGACTGGATGGCAGCATGATTGCCGGAGGCGGAGAATCTGGGCAAAGATCGTGGTATATGATTTCAGTAGTGTTCCAGCGTCTGCGTTCGCATTGAAGACACGCTTTGCCCGCAGATAGATATGTTCATAGACGTCGCGCTCGTCTTGAGAAAGCTCGATTTTCTCCACTTCGATTGTGCGGGGTGGTAGAGGTACGAGAGCTTCGCCTTCCGGCGTCTTCATATCTTTCGTCCGGCGAAGGACTAGGGGTTCCAGCACTGTCTGTACAACATCAAGAGCTCGGAGGAAGTCCTTTGATTCAAAAGGCACCGTAATGAACGTCTTCCAGAAGGAGAAGTTGCTCCAAGGCTCCACCTTGAGGAAACGGACCAAGCTGAACAGGTCCTCCAGTCGGTTGACGATAGGGGTGCCAGTGAGCACCCACCTATGTGTCGCCATAAGCTCATAACAAGCCTTTGCTGTTTTAGATTGACGGTTCTTGATGTAATGAGCTTCATCTAGGATGATCCGGAAGTAGTCCACCGAGAAGAGACCCCCGTGGGAACCCCTGTTTCCGTCCATAGCAGACACCTGGTTGAATTCAGAAAGTATGGTACCGTAACTGGTAATGATGACGTTTGGTGCATTAACACCATTGGCCTCGCAGCATAGCCTCTGTAGGTTGACGGACTTTTCGGATCCATAGTAGACCATGACTTTGAGAGTGCCCTCTTTCGATGCTTTTTCGGCTTCACTAGCCCATTGAGCAAGCAGCGACATTGGCGCCACGACTAACGTGGTATATGGGGCTTTCTCTACGTCGACGCTGTGTTTTGGTAACCGTGGTAGAGTGTGGACTGTATGCGATGTATGGTCCCGCGCAGGCTCGTTCCTGTGAGTGTGTATCAGACTGAGCATCTCGATCGTCTTTCCGAGACCCATCTCGTCCGCCAGTATTCCACCCAAGCAGTTCTGTTCTTGTCGAGGGAACTCAACGGAAAGTTCTCCGGAGTAGGGGTTCACGTAGAACATCTTCTGATCGTCAACCACGGGAACTGGGTCATTGTTTGCGTCCTTTGTTGGCCATTCGTATTCTTCCCATAACGGATGCATGGACTCTTCCTTATGCTTCAAACTCTCATCCTTTTCTTTACCAACCATCCAATACAGGGCCTGTTTCTGGTACTTCCGCAGGTCCATGGCAAAGGTATCTGCAGGAGTCATCTCAGGGGTATTGAAATCGAAAGACTGAGCCTTCTTGTAGAGTGAATCAAGTTGGTCCTGTTCCAACTCCTCCCCTTCCTCCGATTCCGAGGCGGGTGATGAGCCCGCCTCTCCTGTAGCGCCATTCCTTGCTTTTGATTTTTGTTCGTTATTCTCGGCACTCTCCGCAGCTTGAAGCAGGCCTTGCCGCTTATACTTCTCCGCATTCTCGTTCGCCCGTGTAGGCTGCAAATTGATCGCCTCGAACAGCTTCACCAAAGCCACCTGCCGCAACCGCAAGTCTTTCTCGTCCTGGCTTTCCTTCTCCGCAAAGAGGCTGACGGAGCGGTTGTTGTCGGGTTTAACGAATTTCCGCTTGTCGAATGCGCTTCGAAGCATATAGCAGCGTAGCTGTAAGTATATGGTATCGCCTGTCCTTACCCGATCGGGTACGTATACGCATGTACCTTCGAACGAGCATACTTTCTGGTCCATTAGAGAGGATATCCACGCTGCAAAATCGTTTTCGAGTCTTCCAACCTCCTCGCCCCTGTTGTTCGTGAAACGCACTACAACATCTTGTTTCTTGTTATTTATTATTCGTCGCTTGCCCGCAGGTTCCCGAAGTTTTGTCCGTTCGATACCGACATGTTCTTCATGCTTCAGCATACCTGTCCCACTTTTGGTTGCCCAACCGATAGCGCCAAAAGAGCCAATGTATCGTTTGGGAGGCATCGATTTTAGTATGGGGTTTAGTGGTGTGGATGGTTTGGAGAGCATTGGTGCATTTGACATGTCGCTGCCATGTCTGTTCATATTCGTGGTGAGTGACGCCTGTAACGAGGGCTGCCGGAGGGGCGCCGTAGGTTCTGCTGCCGTTTTCCAGGAGCGGTCAAAATACATGTTGATTGCTGAAGGCTGTAAGCTAAGAAATCTTTTGTCAATGCATCAGACAGTACCTCTCTGAGCATCTCCGCCACTCCTAAGCTTGAGGGCGTCCAGCACTTCTCGTGAAACTCGACCAACGACAGCTTGTAGCAATCCGGCAAACTCATCGTTCTCGTCTCCATCTTGGCCGGTCTCTCCATCATCGGGAATAGATACCGGGCTCTCAACCTCCTTGGGCGGCGACTGCGGAGATGCGGCGGGCGGGGACGAATACCTTTGTATGGACTGAACCACCGGCGAGGAATCTTCAGCAAAGAAGCGTCGCTTCTTGCGTGGACGCGTCTCAAAATGCGTCGAGTCCATAGTCAACGGAGATGTGGGTGAGCGGTGTTGTGTACGACGCTGGGATTCGACCAGCCGAGGCGCGTCCGCGGTGAGTGACACGCTCTCACGCTTTCACGCGCCTGCCGAGCTTGGATCGACATCATCGCACCGCCACAAGCGCCACGATTCGTTCACCTACACTTTTGGGAACCTCAACACTCCATCATGACATCTCGTGTACAATAAACTGTATAATACCCTCTCCTGCTTCACTTCTTATTTTTTCTTAAACGATACCTTCAAAGGCTATGGATAGCCGCTTAACCTCCTGATCTGCCTTGCCATTGATCACCAAAAATTTCAATGCGCCCTTCACGGCTCTGCACCTCTCCCCTGCAGCGCCAATGGGAACGTTATAGAGTGTCCACAGTTGCGCGGAGATTTGTCTCCTACTCTCCATACAAAAGATACAACCCACCAGGTGCTGAGAATGTGGAAGCAGCGAGAGAACAGTGCATGGCGCTGATCAGGTCCAACAAACCCCTCCCGGCATCTCCTGTCCACAAGAAGTAGCTAACATCCTCATAGAAAGTATGACTTTCCCTCCCAAAACCTGGGCATATACGTCCCTCCCACCGCCCGAGACGCCTACATTGCCATCCGCGCCTTCAATGTCGAGATTGCCCGCATCGCGGACACCACAAGCACCCCCAGCATCGGCATGATGCGCATGCAATTCTGGAAAGACGCAGTTACGAATGCGCTACATGGAAAACCGCCCATGGAACCCACAGCCGTAATGATTGCGCAAGCGCAAGGCGCGGTTCAGCACTATTCCGAAGGCAAAGTCAAGCTCAGCAGACACTGGTTCCACCGCGTGATCAACGCGCGAGCGCAACAGCTGGGGAACCCACCCTACCCGACACTCTCCGCGCTGGAAACCTACGCAGAGAACACCTACTCGACGTTACTGTATCTGACGCTACAGTCCCTCCCACAAGCATCCGTTACAACCGACCACCTCGCCTCCCATATCGGCAAAGCCCAAGGCATCGTCGCCGTGCTCAGGGGCCTCCCACTCCTCGCCTTTCCAGACCCACAGCCTCTCTCGAAAAGTGGTGCCGTAACAGGCCAATCAGGTCCATCCCAAGGAGCCGTCATGCTCCCCTTAGACGTCATGGCCGAAGCCAACGTCAAGGAGGAAGACGTTTTCCGCCAGGGAGGCAGCGCCCCGGGTCTCCGCGACGCGGTCTTCAAAGTAGCGACTCGCGCAAACGATCACCTCATTACTGCACGGGAGATGCTGGCGAAGCTCCGGTCCGAAGGCACCGTAGGTCATGAGTTTGAGCATCAGAACGAGGAAGGGAGAAGATATAGTCAGCAGGAATTAAGTTCGGGGCCGGAGGCGCAGCTCGCTGAAGTGGAGCGCGCGTTTGGCATCCTGATGCCTCCGGCTGTGACGGCGCAGACGTGGTTGGATACGCTGCAGAAGGTCGATTTCGACATTTTTGATCAGAGGTTGAGGGGCACGGATTGGAGGCTGCCTTGGAGGGCGTATTGGGCATATAAGAGAAGGAAGCTATAGAGAGTATAAAGAAAAACTGTAATATACCCAAATCATCTCTCTGAGAGTTCCAATGGACCGGCAAATTCTGAAGAGGATGGGCGTTTTGGATTGATTTGGGCCCCTGCAGCTGCAAGGCCGAAGAAATCGCCTGTTCGCAGTTGTCGATGTTCATCTGCCAAAGGACTTCGCAGGTTTGCCATCCGTATACTCGAGATAGCGGCAAGACCCAACACCACGGTCTCGTCGCCCTCCTTTCCAGCATCCGTACAAATTTGCCAAAAGAAGCAATCCTGCTCTAATTCATTTCCGCCAATACACATCGTCAGCATTTCCCATAAACCGTCTGTACATACCCAAAGGAAGGCCTTATATGCCCTCAGTCTCAGTGCCATACTGTACCGCGGCACATAACATGAAACATCCACTGTCACGCAAGCTCCATGGCCAACTCCACAGAGTGCCCAGGCTATTCCATCGAAAATGGAAAACAGCAGTGCCGAGGAACTGCAGGGGATTATTCGGTCGGATGTGAAAAGAGGCAACAGATAGGAAGCGAACACTGGGTCAGGGTTCCGGGGTTATGGGGATTCCGGCTGGAATTTGGAATCCTTGAGTCCGGAAGGGCGGGGAAGTAGAGAGGGCTTGAGGGTCGTTGACGTGGATTTGGAATTGAGCGTGCGTGTCGTTCTTGGGCTGTGGAGGTTCTTCTGTCCTGAAACATGGAGACGATTGATCAAGGGAGACTGACTTGATCTATCTGCAAAAACAAATTGTTGACTTCGTGTGTGGTATATCTGAGTTCCTCAAAGAGAAACAGACAACGGCAGATATGCGCGTGTTGATCATTTGATTGACGGAGGTAGAGTACAATTCAATCACCGGATTGATCATGCGCTCATTAATGCAACCATCCGCAGTATCCATCTCCGTAATCTCTCACATACCTACATTCCCAAACTCCCATTTCCCTGCCGTACGCTAAAATGCAAGCCAACAAAAAGAACAATGATTTCCATGCAACACCCATTGTCCCAATCCCCCACTTCCTCCTTCTTAAAGGCACGCAGAAACGCGGCGCAGCCAGAAGATGCATGCCCACCAACTAGTTGCGATGAGATGCACCTAAGAAAGCACATCCTTCACCCTCCCATAGCCCAGAATCTCACTCGGCACCGCACTCCTCGTACTAAACCTCACCTCCGTCCCAGGATGCTGTCGAAAAATCGGCGCCGTCTCCACCGTCGTCCGCGTATCCTGTCTCTCGTGCCTCGCTCGTCCCATCCCCACCGCAGCAGCAGAACTCCTCTGCGTCACAGACGCTGGGACCGGTGTTCCAACCGGTGATGAAGGCAGCGACGCCGCCTTATTGTTCAAGACCCAAGGAATAGCGGCAATTTGGCCGCCACGCAACTGACTCGCCGGAATCTCAGGAACCTCTGGGATACTCTCACTTGCACCCAAACCGGCGGCTGGAGCTTCTTCCGCAGCGCTCGTCCCGCTCGAACTCTGCGTCAGCCGAAACTGTTCCCGCAACTTCTGCTCCTCAATCCGATTCGCCTGCTGGTTGACCCAGGAGTCTATGGTGCGGAACCGAGGCACCGAGGATCGCTGCGTCATGAGGCTGTCACGACCCGCCACCGGTATCTGGCCCGAGGCTGTGTCACGGTTGGTGTCGTGAGGTGTTTGCGGGGCGTTGGAGTTGGTCCAGGAGAAGTGGGATACCATTCCGGGGCCGGGAATTGCGGGAGGAGGGCCAGGATTACGGTTTGAGATCGTGGGACGGTTGTTGAGGAATTGTTTGAATGTTGGCGGCGGAGGGAGGGGGGACAGGGAGCGGTCCGGTAGTGGGGGATCGGGATAACGTAGAGTCGAGGTTGAGGAGGTGGGACGGGTATGTTGGCTAGATGCGTTGCGGGTTCGTTGAAGGGGATTTTGCGTTTGAGGAGGGAGAGCGGCGGCTGAGGCTGTGGTTTCACTAGCATTGCGGCGGTGCGTGTCATTCAGGGGATTGCGGGCGGCGGGTGGCGAGTCCAGCAGGAAGGTGCTAGGTTGGAAGGGTTCTGGTGCTTGGCCGCGGTTGCTGAAGCTTCCATGTGTCAGTGATGTGGTGACAAGAACGGAGACGGCGTTCCTGCAGGATGCAGATACAGGTGGTGCAAAGTGTCAGGGAAATTGAGGGCTGTCATGCAACACCCCCGTCCATGCTGTGTTGACCGAAAAGAAACCGTGAAGCCACTGAGATAGGAGTCTGACTCAGATATCTGAGGGATAGAGTGTTGCCGTGAAAGTGAGATGACAGTGACGTATTACGTACCTTTCGCTACTTTGAAGACCCGTGACCAGTCGTTGTGATGAATTGGACTCTGATCGCCTCATGGACATGGCTCGCTGTGGAGGGGGTATGGAGTTTTTCCTGATAGAACCGTAGTCAGACTCGTATGCCCGCTTGGTGTCCCATTCCTCGCTCTTTGGTGGAGGTCGCGGCCCTCCACGTCTCGTGGCTCTGTTAAACCGGTATCTGCCATGATCAAGTGCTTGCCGGAATGTGAGGTTGCGTTTTCTCATCCTGTGGATGGCCAGGACGGCCATTACGAGTATAATAGTTGCGCCTGCTGTGGTTAGTGATACTTTCTTGCACGAAGCCATTACGCCTACCAATGGATCCTGCCGCGATGAGCAAGTGATGGGTCGCTGGTGACAATCCCTTGCCTCCACTAGGTCGAGGCGGAGGGAATTGGGTGACCTGTGCAGCTGAGGTCCCGGTGGGGTTGTTAGGGCGAGCGGTGGTAGTTGGTCGTCCCACAGGAAACTTGAGCAGATTAGGAGGGATAACTAGATATCAGACGACATGAGAGACTTACCGGTGGATGTTCTTCGTGCTCACGGTCGGGCTCCTCTTCCTGGTGGTCATCCCGTGCATTGACAGAGCCTGGAGATTCCCTCCTTGTGAATGCAGAACCAAGCAGATGGTCAATCGATCCTACAGCCGCTTCGAACCCGCCCCGCTGCTGGCCGTCTCGTCGAACTACCAACTCTCGCGACTTCGGTACGGGCATTGTGGCGATACCGTAGGACGGCTCGGTTTATGGGGCGGCTCCTCTCAGGCTTCGTGCAGCTGAAAGGCGCCCAAGAAAAATAACATTTAAGAATCCCAGCGGACGGACCGTCGAAAGGAAGCCCGCAGTCCAGAACCCGTGAGGACCGATAAAGTGGAATTGAAGCGAATGGAGGAAGAAATGAAAGAGTGGAGGAAGAACTATTAGCAACGACGAGCAGCCCGGCTGCGGCGAAGGAAGAGAAGAAAGAAAACGAAAGAACGAAGGTAAGGCAGGTCAGCAGCTGTGCAACAGGAAGCTGGGCAGACTCCTCCGTGCCACAACCATGATGTGGGTTGGAGAGGGGGGCATTTTGAGGGATCGCATGAATGACGCTAGCAATGAGTCTGTCCTGGTCCCATGTCTGTCTGAGGGGGACGGCCTAGGACCGTGTGCCATGCTAACGCGTGAATAGGCGAAATTAACTGCCCTTGCACTGAGCCCCATCTCCAAAATGGGCAAGACAAAGAGAGTCAATTGCGACCGATCTGGATGGATATAGAAAACACGGCTATGCTCACGGCATCGGAGGGTGATGTTGTGCGCCTGTCTGAGGCTTCCCCTGAACGATTGTCTTGGACGTGTCTCAAGATGGTGGTGCAGCGTTTCAGAGTTCGCTTCCGATGAGGCTGCTAAGGCTGATCAAACCTATCCAGGGGCCGAGGCAGGACCAAGGAGAGAGATGGTCAGCAGGTCATCGAGACTTTTGTAGCAGCGGAGGAGTTGCTATATTAACTACGATGGAGATTGCGTCGTGACATGCAGTGAGAGGAGCACCCGGAGTTGTGTACTTTGTGCCCGATGTATTTCACAGACAGCCGAGGCGCAACGTGGGGAATCCATCGCCGACTGCTTGCAAGACAGTTGAGACAGAACCGCACGCAAACAAGAGACATGGGAGTGGGAAAAGGAACTTTGTCCAGATGTTTCCAGACACTTGTCCTGGAGAAAGAAGGCGCTAATTTCCAGCCACCATGATGACTAATCGCGCGCGATCAGTAAGTGTCTGCTGGTCACCACAAGCTGCCAGATAGTCTATGTATAGTACTAGATGCCGCTGTATACTTTTGAATTAAGTAGTATACTGTGTAGGTTCATTGTATGGACGGGGTTCCCATCTCATCTGTGCAGGACACGCTGGGGTATCTAGGTACTCTTCACAGGTGTGGCGCAAAGCATGCAGAGAGGGAGATTTTACCAGGTCCGTGGCGTCATCTCTCTTCGTCGGCAATGCCCCTCATCATCGTTCCATGGATGTTTGCTGTATCGGGGATAACAGTACAGTGCTGCCGAACTATCCAGACTACTGTGATAATGCAGAGATTAGTGCGATGGGTCCAATCTCTCGAGTCTGAGATCGACATTGAGGCTGTGCTACTCTTGTTCAGCACACCAGCTGTACTGCGCCTCCTTCGTAAGTCGATGTGGCGCGGTCTTTATTCGAATAGAATTGCCGCATCGTATATACCTCGCATTGAGCGTTCGTAGTGAAGTATAACTAACGCGACTTCCTCATTTTATTTCTTGTTCAAACCTCTTCCTGTATACTCCTCTGTCATCTCATTTTGCGTCAACACACGAGTGGCCATCAGCACAATGTCCGACCCTTACAGTCAATACGGTCAGCAGTACAATCAGTATCCTCCCAATCAGTACGGTTCGCCTGGCCCCAATCAAGGCTATCCTCCACCCGCTCCCAGCCAAGGATATGCTCCCGCTCAATATGGCTACCAGCAACAAGGATATCCACCCCAAGGCGCAGCTTCCAGCTACTACGGAGATCAGCAGCAATCGAATCAGCAGTCGTACGGTTCATCGGAACAGGGTTATGGTAATCAGAACGGACAGCAAGGGTATGATTTTCCGAATATCCAGCAATGGGATGTTTCGAAACAAGCGTAGTCTGACTTCAAGTGCAGCCAGTACAATCAGCAGCAACAACACTACCCCGGACATCCTCCTGCACAGCAACAAGGTGCCTACCCCGACAACCAGTATTCCTCCGGTCAGCAGCAGAACTACGGTCCCACGGATCCAAACGCCCAACAAGAAGGCGATCGTGGCCTGATGGGCGCACTGGGCGGTGGCGCTGCGGGATACTTTGGCGGACAGAAGATGGGTGGGCACGGCATGTTGGGGGCTCTCGCTGGCGCGTTTCTGGGCCACAAGCTGGAAGACAAGGCGAAGCAGAAGCACAAGTACAAGCACAACGGTAGCGGATATCACTGAGATGGCTCTTCTGTTCATCAGCATGACGGCGTTACGGTCTGTGTTTTCCTTGGTTTCTCAGGGGCTCATCTTCATGAGGGGACTTCGACGCCGTTGGACGGCATGCTAGCATGATTATTTTACGATTTTTCCTATCCGCTGCAGATGCTATATATTGCGGCTCTCGCGATCGGTCCTAATGGAGAGCTTGTGTTTTATTTCTCTCGGATACTCGTAACTCTCCTGACTCCTCTGATTGGTCGAAAGGCTTGCAGGCCTTCTTCACTTCATACATCATAAAGGAAGAGGTGCGCGAATACGACATTTCCTAGGCCTTTTATGTACCATTGTTTTATACGCCGTACTCCGCTCTTGCATGCGCCACAACGCCCTCGTATGTTGCGCATAATAAGCCGCTGTATAACTCCCTGAGAGAACCCAGCACCTGAAGGGACATTGGTATGAAGGCGGACTCGACCAGATGTCCCATTCCACGCCCGCGGACGCATCCTTGGCCCTGAGCTGGAGACTCAAACAATGGCCATCGCTGCGTCTATTGCGCCACACTCAGCTCGGTCTCTAGGCGAATATGCAAAATATCTGGTGTACTTTTTATCGAATCGTGGACTGCGCCACTGCAACTTTAAGCAATTCGAGACAGGGGAGAGTAACGCACTAGAATCATTGAAAACTAGTCACAAACATTGAACTGCTTGCCACAGGTCCCTTGTCTTAATGACCTGCCAGCTCCGCCTCTACTATTCCATTGTCTATGCCTGGGTATCAAATGCACTTTCATTCCTCCGTCGGCTCTTTCCATTCTCTTACATATGCATACAGTTCACGGTGTCGATCATGATCATCTCTAGTGTATTTCCTCGATGCTTCGCAGTGAATGTTCGCAATATCGTAACCCGTCACTGCCCCGCAGAATCAAGAACAGGAAAAGTAGCAAGTCAACAGCCGGTCCTACGCGACGATTAGCAATACAACAATCACTGGGACGGACAATTTGCCTACCCTAATATTTGACTGTGCATCCAGTGCACAAGTCCACTCGTCGTCATCCCAGCCCTCACTTCGACACCACGCACTCCTCCCTTCGAGCTGCAGTTCCCTTTTCGTCGTCCATTCAAGTCCATCATGCGAGAATCTCAGTTCGTCATCCTTGGTCGCGTAATAGACATACGGATAACCCCGATCCATGCCCCGAAAATCTTGCGTATCAACTTGGACCGTAAGGTCTTTGTAGTTCGGAAGCCCGAAGATGGTCCATGGGCCCCGGTTGAGATTCTTCGAACTGTTCTGCGACCCGGGAGGCAGTTGCCTGTTCACGTCAACGATGATGTTGTTCGAGGAGTCGCGGATCGTGTTGATTTCGACGTAGTTGATCACGTTTCCGTACGTTCTGTCGCAACGCTGTTGTTGCGTGAGATTAAATGAGCATTTTCCGACGCCTTCGTTGTGGTTCCCTTGATTGTTGCTCGTAGGTATACATGCGGCGCACGCTATGAGAAGGAAAATAGAACCAGCACTCCGCCTACTGGCGCCGGCCATGATATCTCGATAATCGCGATGTTCTGGAAGAAACGGAGTTTGTTGGAATTCTCGGTTGCTTTCGCACTTGCAGTTGGGATGCATATCAGTGCTTATAAAAAGTACGCTTTTTTCGGAGATTTAGCGATGGTTTCAGATTGTTGGTCGTAAGCTGGCGGTGCTTATTCTAGACGGGCGTAGGTACAGTAAGAATATGCGAGATCTACCCTAAGGTAGGAAGGAGCCCTGCACTGCCTTCGATCCTCCCGCAAAGGATGAGATAAGATTTGGGCTTGGCTGGGGCCGTGAATCATCAGAAGCTGCCTGCGTGCGCATCCTAAATACTTCACTCTCAAAACAAGATCGGTGTTCCTTTTCCAACTGACCACGCCGCGCGCAATCAGTCAACCGATGTGCGCAGGAGGCCTGAGAGTTGGTTAGGCGAGAAAGACTACGCCGCAGATAACGTGGAATTGCAACCAACCCAACTCATGTTATATTTAATTCTCATCGCTGTTGGACTACGTAAGGGAGTTAGGAATCTCATTTCCTGAACGGGTAATACCTAGAGGCATGTTTTTGAGGTATCAGCAGATGCCCAGCTGACTCTCATTCCCGGCTCCATACTGAATAGACGCCAACCATGCTGACGCAAGCTCTTTTACGTTTTCCAGAACATGGCAAATAATGCCCTCGGCGTAGAATTTGTATCTTGAAGATGTTACAAAAGAAACCGTAAAGGAGCTACAGTTTACAGCTATCTCTTCTTCGACTGCCACGAGTACTCTCTTCGAAACATCGCATGTTTTCGCAGCTCTTATGTTAACATGGCAATCCGGAAAACCTGATGTTAAAGTGCGAAAACAATGACTAGCGAACCTTCCCTTCCAGGACGCAGGTATGAGTGATGCCCACGCACGATGTCTTCATCACATACCTAGGTAGTTGCTTGCACACATGGAGCCCACGATGAGTTGCCATCCACAAATCAGACGACAAGAATATAGCGAGTACACATAATTCTCATCGGACCTCAAGCGTTAGAGTTAGAATTTTAAGATACCACTGGTTTGGCGTAGCCCTTCCTTGATACATAGGCCTCTCCTTCAGAATCTAGGACTTTCGCCCCTAGACGAGCGCCTAAGAAGTAATCCCTGCCGCCGTTGAGTCGCGTGCGGAGGTGATAAGAGTCTATGTTATGATCGACGATCAGGGGGAGCGCAACGATCGGGATTGATAACCCGAGGGTTGCGGCTCTCCCGAACATACGTTATGACGATTACCTTATGACGATACCCTTGGACGCCGTAGCCTAACTCCTAGAGTTGAAAGTGTGCTTTTCCCTGAAGTATGACCCTCGTCCTTGATATGTATTTCTGGTTTACATATCTCCACTTAACTCTCGTCTACACTTTGACGCACACCTACCTTTTCCTACCGCAACCATATATTCGACAGATATGGGCCGTGAAGCAGTGCTTCTGCCAGTCAGCACGAAGCCTGCCGAAAGATGTTCCATCAGCCGTGACGACAGACGGTTCTTCCCGGAGACCACTTCCCCATCTACCGCTACCCTAGGGTAAATCAAACCACAAGACAGTGCTTACTTTCAGCTCTGCCCTTCTTGTACGAGGGTCAGAATGCAGCATTCATTCGGCCAATTCAGTGCCCGATTTTTCTTCCTGGCAATCATATATCTTCAGTCTGATCTGCATCGTAGTCTCCATCGCCGAGAATGGGAACTGCCCTATGGCCGCAGACAGATCATACGGCGTTCGACAAGCCTTTGCAGTACTAGCCACTTCCACGCAATTGGGCCGTTGACACCTGGATGCTCTATGTCCATTGGTCTTCAAAAAGGACTCTTAAATTACGTAAGCCTGCATCTTAGCATTGCCCGGAGAGTATTTTGGATCAACAAATATTGCATTGGAAGGTTCCGGTGACATCGGTTCCCTTCGACAGTGAACATTTGGTGACGTTCGTTCTTCCATTAGCAGCACAACGCAGTCTCGAGGGAATTATAAACTGTTCATCGTTTGCACGCTGGCAAGTACCTTCTCCGTCAACCTTGTGATTCCAAGCTATCTGACTGATATCGACATTGACGACGTCAAACCAGCTTTGGATACGGTTAAGGAAGATTTTTAATGCAACTATCACGACGCTGTGAAAGCACTCCTCCATCAGGAAGTTCGGCTGCAGCTGTTCTGGATGTTGTTGACCCCTTTGGCGTAAGCTAGGAAATACGTAGAGAGAGCAGTTTCTCGTAGAGAAGGTAAGTTGAAGGTTTTGTTCGCAATGTTACTGTTTACTTTTAAAAGTCCCTACGTTTCTCCTCCTACATCCAAGAGAAACTGCATGACGACAGGAGCGTGTACCACTCTACGGTGAAGTGGGCATTGGGGCAGAGGTCGCTCGGAAAGGACGTATTCGAGGTTACGAAACTCATGAGCTGCCTCTAGGGTTATTACAGCCATGAAGAGCGGAAAATTAAAAAGCATACGGAGTATATGGAGCAGTACCTCACTTAGCACCGTACCTCAGCACCGTACCTCACTTAGCACTGTAATAGTGCTAAAAACGGAGAAAAAGCAGGCTTATAGCTAACAACTATCTTTGCATAACGTGCGAAATAGATCGTGGAACAACTAAATTCACTACGACTTTTCCGTCGCCGGCGTCGTTTACCCTCATCCGAAGTTGCAAGCCCCGCCGTGACTAGGAGGTGCAATACCCGTGATCTGAAGAAACAAACGCGGATATTTCAGTGTCTTTTGCCTAGTCCTTCTGGAGTAGCTTCTGAGCACGGTGTATTCGACTCCCGAACCGCGACAGCTGGCGACCGCCTTTTCTTATCAACTAGACTATAGCTTCAACGAAGATGACGATACCACCTATCCTGTGAGTTATCGTAACTGCATATCTCACACTTGTACTGGCTCGATCCCAGTAGGCTTGCATATAAGCATAGCGCAACCAAGTTGCTGGAATCGCGGCTGCTGGCACATCTCTTGTTACGTAGGCTCAACGATATGCCTAACCGAAATATTTGATGGGTGTCATCTATGTCTTTGCCAGTGGCATGCTACGAGCTGACGGTTGCTAACACAGAAGAGCCGAGGAGAGTGCACTGCAAGGAGGAGGTTCTTCGAATTCTCGGGACTGTAGCCGCATTATGCAGCCATTGTAGGAGCTTAGGGAGCGTGCAGGAGTTGCACCGTAAGCGGATTAGATATAGGAGGTTCTTCTCCTTCAAAACAGGATGTGACGGTGAGAATATATATATATGTGTGCACGACAATGATTTCCCAGGGTTCCCTCCCTCAGGTTTTGGCGGCCATCAAGCCGACTCGCGGAAACTCCCAATGTCGCAGGGAATACCAACAACATTTTCACTTAGAAGTGATCTCCTGTTGCTATCTCTCTGTTTATCTTCGAGGAAATTAATTGCTGGTTTTCCCGCTTTCAGCGGAACCTTATCGAATGGCCTTGGGACAGGTGCGTAGGCAGTAACTTAGCCAACTCCATCATGAAACCAGGCCGGGAGTCAACCTTTGCGAGGCCTACTCTGCGCCCATCTCCCCAAACAGACGATTCCGTGTCTACAAATGGGTTCTACTCTGGATGAAATTCCAGAGAAAAATGGGGCTGGAAGACAGGGGAAAAAAATTCAAAGATCGAAGCGGAGCGTAAAGGAGATGTTAATGCACATTTGGCAAGAGCAACGACGTCACTCATCTTTCATCTAGTGCTCGATAGCAAAAACCGCGCATGTCATATGTAGAAAAACTCGAGCCGCGGAACAGAAGGGGCAGCTGGTGCGAAAGTTTGCCAAATAGCTCGAATCGCGCTGCCGTTTCCTTGCCGATGAACTCTACTAGCTGTTATATATTATCGCCGTTGGAGACGACAAACCATTAGAACTACTCAAGTCACGAGATCTTCGCATTGAGCGGTGAACAAGGTGGAAGAATGCAACCGTGATATGCATTTTACCGTCACCCTTCTGCTGCACTATCCTGCACAGGGCATGCGTTTCAACGAGGTTATCTGTGGGAGCGCAGTTTCTCAATTCAATACGTTATCGCCGACTGCAGTCCCGACGGGCCGACATCTTTGTGTTTTCGCGGGGGGAGATGTGACTGAGTTGGGCTCAGTCGTGTTCGAAGAGATTTGTACTCATCATGACGGTAGTCCGGGAAGTCTAACATCTCAATACGTGTTGCAATTATGCTAACGCGATGGTAAGGGGTAATGCAAGTCCTACTGCGAGTAGAGATGGCGCGTGTAGTAGACTGCTGTGGTCAGAGTGCCGGCTCTCTATAGAACCATATTTGATATTGTGTTCGTAGCGCATTCTCTTTAAAACTACGCCTATTGTAGACCAGGGGTATCTTCTATAGTCACACTAGAGCGTAGTTCTCGTATCCCTAATAGTTATCCAGCCGGACACAATCGTGATGACTGTAGCGGTTGATAACAAAGCTACCAATATGTGGCTGGGATCAGGAGTACAATAGGATTTGCCTAGTTAATGCCAGCTGTAAGTGTCATTAGATAGATATGCTACAGCTACAAAACATCTTGGGCTCGTCTATCCTCAAGATAGAGTGCATGTCCTTGGACTGACGTCTTGCCTTAACCTGGAGACGGTGTTACGCATGGATGTTGCGCATACGCATTCTAGAGTATATACTGTATTAGGTGAGAGATGCGAGATCAACACAGTGAGGAGCAGCTCGAGGAAGATAGAGAGGGATGTCTTAAGGACCTGACATGATCCTGCTCTTATACGGTTTTGCTGGCCGGCGCTCGAATGCCTGTACTCGAAGACCAGTGCGGTCAAAGAAATTTTCTGTGCAACCGCATGTGCTCTGAAAGGTCCGATCCGAATATGAGAGAGCAAAGGCGCTGGTCAAAATTGCGCTTACAGTTCCAGGGATCCAAATTCCGCAAAGGAGGTAAGGGGGCGATATTGGCGTGGCACTGCCCGATAAGTAGCAAACTTGCCAGGGCTGGGCAATGCCTATCCTGAACCCGAGACTCAGAGGGACGACGTGTGATGCTGCATCAAGAAATGACAAGTCAAAACGACGCACAATTGGGGTCCTCGGGTTGCAGTCTCGTAGTCATACCTTTGCGAGGTAGGTCGACGGTCACAATTGGCCGGTCTTGGAAAAGTCCGTGACAGTAACCAGCAGTCCTAAAAAGACGTCCATTTGCCATGATAGTCTGCTCTAGGCAGGGCCGTCATCCCGGTACCATGGTACATGGTCCCGATGCGTACTGTTGGTGCTGTACGCAAAGTTCCCTATTAACTTACGGATTTATTAGTAAATGGCTAATAAGTTGCTCCTCGTTGTTGGCGTTTGAAGTCGACACGATGTTCGACATTCCTCCGGTCGCGTGCGTGATCCGCCCAACATACATACACGAGCCGCGCGGTAGACTACTACGGACCAGCAGAATGCCAGCAGTGCACCCGTACAATGGAATGCGGCCCGAGTAGGTGGAAATTGTTGGATCGCGGGTCTAGCCAGCTGCTCGTAAAACAGTAATCGCTCTGGCAACTCTTGGAGCCAATACATTGAGGCAACCAAAATGGAATAGCGGTTCGCTCGAATGATTTGACACCAGCCAGTAGTTGACTCCTCGCGTCAGGCTGATCATGTTGTGATACCAGAGACGACTAGGCCTCTGCTCTCGGGTTACAGGAGGTAACACTGGGGAAACGAAAGGCTAGAGGCTGAGGATCCAGTGATCGGGTGGGAAGAGCATAGCAATGATGCCAGCCAGATCTTGCGGCAGATGCAGCTGTGAGCGAGTCGTGCAGGCAAAAAGGGTCAATGAGATGTAGGCATCTGGGCAAGGCTGTGGAAGGGAAAAGGTCATGCTTCGCCATGGGGAGGGGAACGCGTGAAGCTAGAGGGCTCCTCTTGCGTTCTGGGTTGGCTGCATCATGGGTCCCAACATGATCAATGGAGGACTGCAATCTCATTCGCCTGCAAGCAACCAGACGATCTGTACAACACGATGGTGCGGATAAGATGCCCTGCCGAGCCGTTAGCGAGGGCGGTTGGAGATGTGTTCAGGCGACTTGGCTACGGGCCAGCGCCCCCAACGGAGAACGACGCCTGACAGACGCATGGAAGCGGTGGCGAGGGTGCAAGAAGCTTGTGGCGACGAGGCTCACAGGCGGAGGAGGGCCCATTTGGTTCCGAAAGAGCCCCCAAATGTGGGCCAAAGTGGCTTGCCAGCCGTCACATGCGTTTCGACTCTCCAGATCTTCGATAGCAAAATCTGGGGCCGTCGCTGCCCATGGGGATTGGGTTTGTCCAACCGAGTCGTTCTCCATGTCGCTCTGGCCACGACTGTGGAACGATGAAGGCGAGGCGCAGGGACAATTGACACGCAGAGAAGCCGGCGGGACGAGACAGAAGAGACGGGGCGATCGTGGTACAGTGTACAATTATAGATGGGCCAAGGAATGAGCAAGTTCGGGGCTTTCGATGTCAATTATCACTTTTGATGATGGTCGGAGGAGGGTGCTTGGAGAGGAGTGGTGTGGTGTTGGGTTCCAAGGTTGTTGAGTTAAGCTTGACCGGCTAGTCCGCAGACGGAATAGCGTGACTTCAACTTCACCAGTCCTCGGCCAACGCCCGACTCCCAGCTTTCCTGGGGAAACAGGCGACGGTGGGACTTTGTTGGGGAACTCCACTCCCGCGTCTCCAACTCCACTCTTCTCCCGTAGTCTACTACTGCGTACCCTAAGTACTGCTCCGAGGTATACTGTGTACAACTATCACCACGTTTACCAAACACTCTTTACTTACATGGGTCAGGTCACGAGAAGCATCAGTCTCCATAACCAGGATCGCGGTTATGGCAGCGAGGGGGCCGACCCTTTCACAGGCCTCCCCCTGGCCCCATTTCAGCCCATTTCATCTCAACCAGGGGCCGTCAACCTTCGATGCAGCCTTCTAGAAGGCATTTTCATTTGCAGCCTGACGGCGCTCAAAAAATGTTGAAGACACATGTTGTGCAGCGCTTCCTCCAAAGTCTACCGGGTTGGCGGGCCACAATCATCGCACTCTCTTGTTGGGACCCGTGGTTCGCAGTCCATGCTAGTTTCAGCTCTCCACGCGACTAGTGCATGTTTACCATAAGTAGGTACAAGACGATGGAGCTTGCGGAGCAACCGGCTGACCGAGCCGGACTCCGCACGCCCACCATAGTGCGGCGTAGTAGGATCAGTGACCTCGACCATCACGTGCGCTGGCGAGGCCTCCATCAGAACATGGAGTGGAGTGTGCTGTGCTCAACACAATTGGATCTCGGGAGCATTAACTGCTAGGAGACAGTGCATCCAATTTTACGCTGCAGTCGCCACCAACGACCCACGGGGAAGCCAGGTGCTAGAAACATTTCCAGCACCGTCACGCTACATTCTGGCCATGGACTATGGGCACCCTGCGTTTTGCGGATGGTGAGCCGCACCAAGTTGCACCTCTGGCCAAATCAGACGAATGCACTGAAGACAGCCACACATTTCCTAGCACATTTATCCGGTCCGCTAAACCGCACTCTTGGGAGCATGGGCCCGTACCATGGGCCCATGGGGAATCCCTTCGTCCTGGGGACCAGGGGACGAATATATATGAAGCTCTCGAACAATATCCGCAGATCACGGTAAGGGTGGGCAACTCTCCAACTTCCTAGGTCACAAGGCTTTATATTCAGCCATCCGTCAGCTGGGTTTCTCGTCAACCCCAACCCTCCGATCCCAATCTTTCCTCTCGACAACTGTGGTGACCTAGCAACCTCTACACCATGGTCCACTTCAAGAAGCCCGCCATCAAGAAGATGGCCGACGTGGAGGCAGTTCAGGCTGAGGCTCCTCACCTGGCACGTGTCGACTGGAAGAGCGACCCGGGACTGAGAAAGCTGTACTTTTGGGCGTTCATCATCTGTGTCGCTTCCGCGACCACTGGTTACGATGGGTATGAAGGATCCTCTCAAGTGACCCATCATCAGGATCACAGCGTTGCTAACACGTACCAGATCCATGTTGAACAACTTGCGTATCCTCGCCACATGGAAGGAATTCTTCGGGGACCCCAAGGGTTCGACTTTGGGTCTCCTGACCGCTCTCTACTCGATTGGTTCCATCGCCTCTCTCCCCGTCACTCCCTTTATTGCCGACCACTTTGGTCGTAAGACCGCTATCGCTATTGGATGCGTCATCATGATTGTTGGCGCCATCGTCCAGACCGCCTCCAGAAACCTCAATTATTTCATGGCCGGCCGCTTCTTCATGGGTTTCGGCAACTCGCTCGCCCAGCTCTCGTCTCCCCTGCTTCTCACCGAGCTCTGCCATCCTCAGCACAGAGGTCGTGTCACTGCCATCTACAACTGCTTGTGGAACGTCGGTGCCATCATCTGCACATGGCTCACCTTCGGTACGAAGCGTATCCCCTCCCACTGGTCCTGGCGCGTTCCTGCCCTCACCCAGGCCTTGCCCTCCATTATCCAGCTCATTTTCATCTTCTGGATCCCCGAGTCGCCTCGTTGGTTGATTTCCAAGGAGCGCAACGAGGAGGCCCTCAACATTCTCGGCAAGTACCACGCCAATGGAGACATCAACAACCCTACCGTCCAGTTCGAATACCATGAGATCAAGGAAACCCTCCGCCTGGAGTTCTTGTACCAGAAATCCTCTTCCTACCTCGACTTCTTCAAGACCAAGGGCAACAGGTACAGGCTCTTGCTCCTCGCATCTCTCGGTCTCTTCTCCCAGTGGTCCGGCAACGGTCTCGTCTCCTACTACGCCACCGACGTCTACAAGAGCATTGGTATCACCGACGACGACACCCAGCTCGGCATCAACGGCGGTCTCAACATCCTCTCCCTCATCGTCTCCGTCTCCTGCGCCTTGTTGGTCGACAAGGTCGGTCGTCGCCCGCTCTTCCTCGCTGCCACCGCCTCCATGTGCGTCACCTTCATCATTTGGACAATCTGCTCCTCGCAGCAGGAGGCCACCGGCAGCAAGGACGCTGGCCGCGCCGTCATCGCCATGATCTGGATCTTCTCCGTCGCCTACGCGCTTGCATGGTCTGGTCTGCTCGTCGCCTACACCGTCGAAATCCTGCCCTTCAAGATCCGCGCCAAGGGTCTCATGATCATGAACTTCTTCATCCAGGTCGCTCTGACCATCAACCAATACGTCAACCCCTACGGCTTTGACTACCTCAAGCCCACCTGGAAGTTCTACACCATCTACTCCGTACGTCATCCTGAATCTATGTATCTATGCTTATGCAGATCACTAACATCGTGTTCTAGGTCTGGATCTTCCTTGAGCTCATCTTCGTCTTCTTCCTGTACGTCGAGACCAAGGGCCCGACCCTGGAGGAGGTCGCCAAGATCTTCGATGGCGATGAGGCTGAGGTCGCTCACGTCGATCTCGAGAAGGTCGAGGCTGAAGTCATGACCTCTGGCTTCGAGAAGGGCGAAGGTGCCGTTCAGGTCGAGCACGTCAGCAGGCACAGCAAGGACTAGACTATGAAACTACCCCTTCTAGTCTCTTTTATTGTTGAGCAGTGTCCTTGCTCGCTTGTTGAATGTTTCTCTGTCGGAAGTGGAGTTGGTTCCACCGTTCGCTCTTCATTGCATTTTTGCTACTACCCTCTTTGTTGAGCGCTATGGTTGGATTGGGCATGCGTGCGTGCATCGGTTTCTGTTTTCGCTACTACCTATGAGATACACCCTAGCCTGCTTGATCGATCGATTGATTGATGCTAGTAGATCCTGTAATCCTATTTATACCCCCGCCAACCTTTTTCTGTTTGCGAAAATGCCTCAGTGTGATCGACATTTTTTGAACCAATTCCCAGGGTAGCGCGTGCGCGTGCAATTCACATACATTTCCGTGTCAGTAGTAGTGCAGCGCGTACGCAGAGCATCTAATCATCATCAAATCCTCGGTCAGCGAGACTAGACACCTGTCAATAATATTCGCACAGCAACTTCAGAGGCACAGTACAAGGACACCCTGACTCAGCTCCTCCACTTGATCGCAGCTCACAAATTTCCATTTTCCCAATCCCCAGTCCCGCACTCCGATCCCGCAGATCCAGTAACCAGGATCCCGCATCCCCACTTCTTATTCAAACGCGTACCCATCAGCGCCCAACGACCCCTTAATACTCAATCATCAATCACCCACACTGTGTAAATCACTCAATAATCAATCAGTCACGCTATGCGCAAGCACACCCATCCCATCCCATCGCAAACGAGAGTCAAGTCAGAAGCTGTGCGCCACAGTATCGTGTACCCCTTACTACCCGTCGTTTCCGATAGATTGAAGGTTCGTTAACATCCCAGGGAGCTGCAAGCAAGGCGCGATATTATTATTACGGCACCGCACCCTCGCTCTACAAATCCTTTCATTATTCATTATTGCAGAGCTTCTAGAAGCGCGGGAAGCGAGAGATAGATTTATCCTGCGGCGTCCGCAGTGAATATACCCGGTCGGTAGGGTAGTGGTAGGGGGGTTGATGCTGGAGAATCTCGTGTTCGTTTGCATACCCTGGAATGGGGAGGCACGGCTCATTTATGGAGATCGGATGGGGATCCGGTGGGCTGGGTTATTTTGGGTAGGGTTGGGGAAGGGTGTATCATAGGGTATGGTGGAGAAGGCAGTGGGTTCGTTGGAGAGGGCCTCGAAGGGAGATGGAAGTGTTGGAGATGGATGGGAGGTTGGTGAGTTCTTGTTACTGCAACAAAACTGCAAATAATTCCGATAATTACTAGCTGTGTGACTTTCCTTATGCGGCGTCTCGTTGTTGGTATATAGGGTATGAATGTATGGAGAAAGAGAGTCATCAAAACATGGTGACAATACAGACCGAGGTAGTTCTTTTGGGTATCTTCGTTCTTTCCTGGAATACTATTTGCGAGCGAAGTTCGGCTTCGTCGTGCATGCATCCCAAGAGGGGGAAAGTGAATGGAACTTCACGTGGAGGCCCCTTATGCAGGGACGTGCATTACCAGAGCATGAACAACATTACATAACCATCCAAATCGTCGCAATAGCTCAGGAGAACGACTCCGATGCAATATTGAAAAACAAACTAGCACTTTTATTCAACATCAACGTCAGATCTCACCCCAGTGTTGCAGACAGACCTCGGCAGTAATGCCAAAAGTCACCTATCGGTACGTTTCACCACCACCCACACTATCCCATTTCCCAGGTCCTTCTTAGCCCTGCCTCTTCATCTGCCCTTCCCCCACTCCCTCCACCACTCATAAACCGCAATCCCCCCAGCAGTCTGCACATTCAAGCTCCTCGTCACTCCCACCGTCCGAATCTCCACACACCGATCCACCACCGCCAGCACCTCTGCCGAAATCCCGCCCTTCTCGCTCCCCAAAACAAGCACACATTTCTCCGGTAACGTGCCCACGCCCCCCTTCCCAGTACCTTCCTCTTGTCCGAGCATCCCCGATCGGTCCGTCTGCTCAATCCCCACAACCTCATATCCCACCCTCTTCATCTCGATCAGATACGCAGGTACATCGTGGACCTTCAACTCGTGAATCGGCAGATGTTTATGCGATGTCACGGCCGTGGCCTGGAAATCTTTGCTCGCCATGTGTCCCAGGGAATCAATGCACAGAGCCTCGAGACCGAAACTCTCCGAGATGCGGCTCAGGCCTCCGAGATTGGTTGGGTTGTCGATGAGTGAGGCAACGAGGATGACGGAGGCGGGACGTTTCGGGGTGCCTGTTGGTGGGCCCTGTGGAGGGAGGAGGGACTCTAGGTCAAAGCCGGATTTTGTTTGGAGCGGGGCGAGAGCTGGTGTGGAGTATTCTTTAGTAGTGTCAGGGTCTGAGGCGATGGGTATGGCTGCCTCAGTAGTGGATTGTGCCTTCGGCGAGCCCAGTGGTACACGGAGAGGAAGAGTAGTCCACAAGCCGTTCGAGTCTTCCTGCCAGAGGTTATCGAAGTCATTCCGGTTTACTAGATAACGCTCTGGAGTCTCGATGGTCAGGTAATCTCCCTCGAAAATGCCGACCAAGGTGAAGTCATGAACCACATCGAGCTTCAGAGTTCGGATGGTGGAAGGAGGTCTACTGAACTTGTCGAGCCCTCGGATGAAGTTGTTCAGCGCTCTGAAAGCAGGATTCTGGACGATTTGCCACCACTTGTGCTGCTCCGCCAGCTCCCACATGATAGGGAATGACCAATGTGCTTCATGTCGGATGTGTACCTTTGGGCTGGCCGAGAAAGGGATCAGCTGTGTCATGAAATCAAGTGTGAATTCATATGACTTCAAAAACTGTGCTGCAAGGACCGCCAACTTCATGAGCGAGGCGATCTGAATGGGCTTAGTGTCGTCCAGCTTCGCGAGATTAGGCAAGATTCGTTCGGTCAAATGGGAGAACTTATGGTAGATGCGCGAAACGATCCACTCGAGCAGAAAGCGATATCGAGGCCACTGCTCCAGCTCCAGCGCATGCATGAAGGATTCGAGGTACCACTCGGCTTCGGCTTCAGTGATACACGACTCGGAGAGGATAAGCATAGCTTGGAGCTGGAATGTGTTCTTCCACTTGCTGACGATAGGCACTGGCTTCTTCTGCGTCCGCCAAGGCTCCAGCACACGGTCAAACACACGCTTCGCAACATCTAGCTGCCCTTCCGGAAACAGATTGAGGAGGCTCACAACGCAGGCATAGGCATGCCACTCCCGCTGACCATAGTATGAACTATAGCTCCTGTGCTCGATATATGCTTGAAGCTTATCAGCGGCCGCGACTTCAAAAAGGAACTCTTTTTTCGGGAGTGGCGGCGATGCTACGAAACGAACAAGAAGATCTTCGAAAGGGAGAACAGAGAGGATTTCAGGTCTGGCAAATACTGCCTTGCGAAGTGAGTCTATGAATGTTGAGAGAAGGTAAGGCCTGCCGTATGAGAGTTCTTCTAGATGTCGTAGAACTCTGGTAAGCAATTGGGTGAGCGGATCCTCTTCGAATGACCCTTTGCTGCATGTGACATGGTCAATACAGACATCCACACAGGATGGGTGGAAAAAGAGAGGCGGGATTGCCACAGCAACAGGGCGTCGATACTCTTGTCTGTCTGCCTCATCCCATAGCGCTTCCAATGCGCGAAATAGCTCCGCGTATGGCACAGAGCCAGGTGGAGCGTTGTTTAGGAGGTGAATTATATCATCGCAAACTGGAGCAAAGAGGTCGTCCTTGATGCTCTTGTGGTGGGAAGCCTCGAGATGCTCCAGAAATTCTTGCAGCGAAGGCAGCTTCCTGACGCCGACCTCTGCGCGCGACGATATTGCCGGACCATGAAGTTGTTGCAAATTCGCATCTAATACATCATAGCCAGGGATTTTTTTCGGTGTGGACAACGAATGTAAGGCCGACGAGGATAGCGTGGTGCACAGTTCAGCGCAATAGAGTGTACATATATCGCCCGCGATCTCTGGTAGCCCCGGGAGTCGTGAGGCTCTGGTAATCAAGGCAAGATCCGTGGAGTCGAGTGCAACGGCTGCTGACTTGGATTTAAAGCCCTGAAGTAGGCCCTGGAGCAGATACAAGACGGAGTATTGAAATATCCTTCCGCCTCTGTCCAGGATGAAGCGGAGAATTCCACGTAAAATTTCTGCTCGGCGGGATTTTGACGATGAGGTGACGAAGCGCGCAATGACTTCCGACAGAGTCTCGCCATGAGAGCAAATGGTCGAATCGCGTGTGGCCATTAGTGTGGACGTGAACAGCGCGCCCTGCGTCGCCCATGGAAGAAAACCCTCTAACAAGAAGTAAGAGTTCTCATCAAAGAATTCATGCTCTTCGGTCACACTATGGAAGCTGGAAGCGTTGTGCGTGACGAACTCTATGTACCAAGCGCCGACAAGTTTGCGGACGCCGTCTTGCACTTTGGGGCTCAATACTGCCGAAAGTAGGGTTGTGATCCATCCTATAGTGATGAGAGAACCTCCTTGAAGCAATTTGGTAAGGTCCGGAAGACAGGCCTGTATCTGATTTTGATATCGATCGAGCACTATCGTCTCGAATAAAGAGCAGTATTTTTCGTATTGCTGCTGATATTCAGTTCGTTGATGGACCTGAAACGTCATCAGGGGTTCCAGAATGTCGCGGGTGGCCATTCTCAGGGAGAGCTGGAGTATACCAAGACAGTACTTGCGCTGTTCTGAAAAGCCCGAGAGGAGTCCGGAGCGCAGTCGTGACCAGTACAAAAATTCATAGACTCCGTCTATCTCTACACCAATGGTCGTTGCCACAGATACCCACTGAAACCAAGTTTTGAAAGTTTTGCTAGTCGAAGCGAAGTAATCATCCGAGAGATATCCATATCGGTTCCATAATTGTTGGCTGACAACCTTTCTGTAATCCGCAGTCTCGAATGTCTGATTAGTAGAAACGGCCGCTGCTGGAAGCCGTATCCGACCACTGGAATCCTGGATGAGGGAGAGCAAAGCAGACAACGCATCTTGCGCAGCGTCGTCTAACCCTTCTACGCCGATGCATTGACAGAGAACGTAAACAGAGTCCGGTGTCAGGTGGTGATATTGATCGGGAGGATGCCAATACGAGCACTTCAGAAAGTTCAAATACGCTACAGCTTTAGTGGTTTGCTGTTCCTGAGCTGTTTCAAGCTCCTGATGAACATGGTCCTGGAAATCCGCAGGGGTAGCTCTAATGACGGTGGAGAGGAAGTCGAGGATGCTGCGACACACGTGAACCGAAAGGCGAGAGTTGCCAAGGCACAATCCGGAAAGCTTATACAGTTGCTCAGTTTGGGCGGAAGCCTTCGATATGGTAGACAAGATGAAATCGGAGAGCTTCACGTATGCAGCATCATCCTGAAGCGACAGTCAGCAGGACCGCCTCTGAAGGATTTGTGATGCTCGCGTTGAAGGGTGAAGAGACAAGAACGACTTACTTAGGGACTTACTTGGTCTCCTTGGGGAAGTAACCTAATGCATAGTCTGAGGGCGTCGAACTGATGATTGTCTCCGGTTGATTGAAGGTGAGCCCAGAACTGCTCGAAACAGGCAAGCTTGGAAGCGTCGTCGAATGCGCTCAAGATGAGGTCGGACTCTGAAAACTCGGCAGTGGATATGAGACTGCTGAGAAGGCTCACATTGCGAGGTGTATTCTGTTCCATCTTCAGCTAATACGCTATCAAACGTTCCTCTGTGTTTGTAAAGAGGAACTCAGTGGATCAGATATCGATGATCACGTGCGCTGACGAAAATCGATCTGCTGTTGTCTCGCATAAGCGCCAGCCAGGAGGAATGCTGCGTGATGGAAAGATGGCTGCTAAGAATGTGCGTCCGAATCGATCGTGCCAGGCCTCATCGTCTTTTTTCCTTCACTTCCCCGATCAATCAATCAATCGCGTCCACGTCTTGTCGCCGTGGAGAATTCATCGTCCCAAGTGTTGTTGGACGTGTCCACGTTGTGAAATATTGGTGGGGCGAGACTAGCGCACGGCTGTTCCTCGGCAACGGAGCTCTGGCTCCCTGTTTACATTTTGCTGGTTTAGGCAAGGCCGCGCCTGTGCGCAGTGAGAAGCAATACCCCAATCAACCTCCCCACAGGCCCGGCCTCTCGATGCACCATTTCAACCGTCTCCGGGCACTTCAACTGTACGACGACATTTGTTTGCTGCTCGAACACACAATGGACCCGCGTCTGTACGCGAGCCTTCACAATACTTCCGCCTCCGCGCCGTCGCTGAGGGCAAGCGAGCCGCTGCCCATGATGGCGCCGTCGGCCGGTGTTGATGATCCGGGAAATGTCAAGGTCGTGGTGCGGTGTAGAGCCTTCTTGAAGAGGGGTGAGATTTGCTATTTTCCCTGAAGCTTTCTGGGCGTCTAGTCTAATCCATGACAGAACGCGACAAGGGCGCACAATGCCTCATTCGCATGGACCCTGCGACGCAGAAGACAATCCTCCTCGCGCCTACGGATGATGACGATAACTCCAATACGAGAAGGGTTCTCGAGGACAAAGAATTCACATTCGACAAGTCTTTCTGGTCGCATGACGAGGCAGACCCCCACTACGCTCATCAGGAAGACGTATATCGTTCCTTCGCAGAGGAATTCCTCGACCACAACTTCGAGGGCTATCACACATGCATATTTGCATACGGTCAGACAGGATCCGGGAAGAGTTACACAATGATGGGCACGCCCGATCAACCCGGACTCATCCCACGCACCTGTGTCGAACTGTTCGAGCGCATCCATCAGGATCCCCAGCCGAATACGAACTATCACGTCCATGTCTCCTACTTCGAAGTATACAATGAGCATGTCCGGGACCTCCTGCAGCCTCGAACCAACCCGCCCGTCTATCTCAAGATCCGCGAGTCTCAGACAGAAGGTGTGTACGTGCAGGGTCTGACGGAAGCCGAAGTCAAAAGCTATGCGGACGTGGAGCGCTTGATGAAGCTCGGTGACCAGGTTTGTATACTCCCTCCATGGAGAATAAGGCGTGCCTGACACTTGTGCAGAGCCGGACAGTCGCCTCAACCAAGATGAACGATACCTCTTCCCGCTCACACGCTGTCTTCACCATCCGCCTCAAGCAAATCCAGCATTCCCTCTTATCCGACCAGACCATCGAAAGGACTGCTCGTATGCGCCTTGTTGACCTCGCGGGGTCCGAGCGAGCCAAGTCTACGGAGGCCACGGGGCAGCGCCTGAAGGAAGGCGGCCAGATCAACAAGTCGCTGACAACACTGGGTCGTGTCATTGCTGCGCTTGCTGATCCTCGTCGTCATGGCAAAGGGAGAAGACCGCGAGATATTGTGCCGTACCGCGACTCGGTGCTCACTTGGCTATTGAAGGACAGTCTGGGTGGCAACAGCAAAACCGCAATGGTCGCATGCATTGCGCCCTCGGATTATGAAGAAACGCTTTCCACCCTCCGATATGCGGATCAAGCCAAGCGTATCCGTACGCGTGCTTCTGTCAACCAAGACTGCATGTCTTCGGCGCAGCGCGATGCTCAAATCCGCGAGATGGCTGAACAGATCCGTTCACTTCAGGTCTCGGTCAACGCAGCAAGTCAGCGCAAGCGTGAGGAGGCCAACGAGCTGGAAGAGTACCAACGCCAAGTCGCCATGATGCAGCGCCTCATGGAGGAGAACCGTCAGGTCTCCGAGTGCAAAATCAAGGCCCTCACGAGCGAGGTGGAGGAGCTACGGCCCGCCAATGCAGCCCTTCGGGGTGAGATCGAAGCATTGCGTCGCCATCTCGCCCTCGCTCTGGGCGAACTGAAGAACCCCATCATCTTACCTCCACCTCAGGACATGACAACACCGGACTTGGATCAGGGCGAGTTCGGTTATCTGGCGGAGAGTGGCGTTCTGGGTGGTAACGAGAACTCCTTCCCCAATGGCGAGGAGGAGGATGGGAGTGATGATGGAAGTGTTGACTCTGATCCAGACTCTGGCTACGATGACGGCGGCGACGAGTTTGCCCTCGAGTTGCAAAATGAGGCCCAGGAGTTCCTGAAGGATCTCGGACTGTTCAGGAAAAAAGTTGGAAGTGACGTCGAAAGATTTGGCACAAGACCTCGCGACATTCTGGGCGAGCTGGCCGTCAATTGAAACAACGATATGAGGGTAACGCGATCACTCGGACTCTCCGGGATAGAAGGTCGACGCAGGGGTTTGGTTTTTGGATTTCCACTGTCTATTCTTCATGAGACTGAACACAGCGGCTTACGAATGCATTGAGCGACGGCGTCATGGTTCGGGGTGTTCGTTTTCCTTTATTTCTCCGCAATCGCTACCAAAGGAGGTACATAGTATAATAAAAAGAAGTCCCACCACTCTTGATAGACGTTGTTGGTGGAGTGTCGGCCTAGGGTCGTAGACACAGTATTGATTTAGCTACCGACAGCTTAAAGCACGGGCCATTCCTGGTTGACATCAACCTCACCTTGAACCTAGGCTTCATATCCAACGTCCTCGCGCACGCGCACTCCATGTAGCCGCCTCACTGAACATGTCCAAGCCGACAGCCAACTGGGAGAAGGTCGGCGACAAGTTCTACCGCAAAGTCCAGCTCTACACAGGCGTCTTTGACCCCGATCTTGAGCTCGACAAGTGCCTTGTGGTGGGGGCTCTTGGTAGCGGCGCTGTAGGTATGCTTCAGATGCAGAGATCCCGGGGAATTTCGCTTACACAGTTTAGCTATATACCGGGATGAAGGAAAGGTGCATGCATATCGGAGTGGGCAAGCTTCAAAATCGAGCATCGATATCTACAGCTGCGCGGGGAAGCTGATTCGGCGCATCACAGTAGGACATGCAAGACGAGGTAGAGAGCAGAGGAACTGACAGGCGCAGTGGGAAAAGGGCACAATAAAGGGCATAGGGTGGTCTGAAGACGAGAAGCTGCTCGTGGTCACAGAAGACGGGGCCGTCCGATGTTACTATGATCTCCAAGGCGACTTTGTCCCGTTCTCCCTCGGCCATGTACGAGTGCGCAGGAGCTATTCTGAAAAGCATATACTGACATGTTCTTAGGGAGCAGATGAGCATGGTGTCGTATCATGCAAGTTCTATTCCACAGGCTTCGTAGCCCTCCTCGGCAACAACCATCTCATATCTGTGTCCCGCTACGACGAACCCCGACCGAAGCTCCTCGCTATTCCCCCAGCAGATCCTATCGTTTCATGGGCTATCATACCACCTGCATACTCGCTTTCAAGATCTGTGGAGGTCATATTAGCGATCGGGACCACGCTATATGTGGTCGACGCCACGGATGCTGAAGACCGCAACTTCACGGCCGGACCATTCCGTCATATCAGTGTATCCCCCAGAGGCGAGTTCCTAGCATTTTATACCGACGACGGGAAAGTCTGGGTTGTGAGCGGGGACTGGTCAGAGAAACTGTCCGAGTACAACTCGCGGGCAAAGACGGTACCAAAGGACATGCAATGGTGCGGTAGCAATGCCGTAGCGTTGGCGTGGGAGGATGAGGTCCATCTCATCGGACCCAAGAGCACGGCGACCAAGTTCTACTACGATGCTTTTGTGCATTTGCTTCCGGACGTGGATGGACTACGCCTCCTGACGAACGATGTATGCGAGTATCTACAGAAAGTGCCCGATGAGACGGTGTCGGTATTCCGGTTAGGCTCTGACTCTCCTGCTGCGCATTTGCTGGAGGCATCGTCACTTTTGGAACAGAAGTCACCAAAGGCAGATGACCTCATACAACTGATCCGACCATCGCTGGCAGAAGCAGTGGACACCTGCGTGAAGGCTGCTGGCCATGAATATACCATACACTGGCAGAAGGCACTAATGAAGGCAGCCTCATACGGCAAATCGGTCCTTGATCTCTACAGCTCTGACGATTTCGTCGACATGTGCGAAACGTTACGCGTACTCAACGCTGTACGCTTCTACGAAGTCGGGCTGCCCCTTTCATACGATCAATTCAAGAGACTTACGCCAGAAAATCTAATCGCAAGGTTGACAAATCGACATGAGTATCTCCTTGCTTTACGAATATCCGAGTATCTCCACCTTCCAGTCTCGAAGATCCACGAGCATTGGGCAGTGGCCAAAGTGCGGCATTCCACTGCCGATGAAGCCACAACAGCGCAACTCATAGTGAAGAAAGTCTACGGCAAACGTGGTGTCTCGTTCGAGCAGATAGCGAGAGCGGCGTACGACGAAGGGCGTGTAGCGCTCGCGACAGAACTGCTGAACTATGAGCCTCGCGCAGGAAAGCAGGTCCCCCTTCTGCTCGACATGAAAGAAGACACCATCGCGTTGGACAAGGCTATTGAGTCTGGAGACCCAGATCTCATCTTCCACGTGCTCCTCCACATCCGCAAGAAGCTCCCTCTGGCGTCCTTCTTCCGCGTTATCAATTCGCGGCCCGTAGCCACCGCGCTCGTCGAGTCCTCTGCCTGGGATTCTGACCGCGACCTCCTCAAAGATCTCTACTACCAAGACGACCGTCGCCTCGATGGCGCCAACCTCCTCATCTCCGAAGCCCTCTCCCAACCAGACGTCTCCTCCGCAACCGACAAACTGCACCTCGCATCCAAATACCTCGCCGACAGCAAAACACACGCCACCCACCGCACGCACATCGACGACGCCATCAAGCTTCTCAAACTCCAAGAGCAATTCGACAAAGATCTCGGCCTCTCACCCTCAGGTCCTGCCCCCGGTCCCCCTTCGCCCGGCCCATCCAGCCATCCAGCCTCGTACGTCGGCCTCTCCGCCCACGCCACCATCTTCACCCTCCTCAAATCCGGCCACACCAAGCGCGCCGCAAAAGTGCAGTCCGAATTCCGCATCCCGGACAAGCAATTCGCCTGGCTTCGCCTGCGCGCCCTCGTCGCTGCCCGCCACTGGAGCGAGCTCGAGGAGATTGCCAACAAGACGAAGAAGAGCCCGATTGGCTGGGAGAACTACGTCAATGAGATCCTGGGAGCGGGGAATTCGCGCGTTGCGGCGTTGTTTGTGCCCAAGTGTACGGGGGCGAGCGCGAAGGAGAGGGTCGAGATGTGGGTTCGGTGTGGGCTTGTGGTTAAGGCGGGCGAGGAGGCGGTTAGGGCGAAGGATGGGGGATTGTTGGAGTGGGTGAGGGAGAGGGCTGGGGCGGGGGCGCAGGCGGAACTGGAGAGGTTGGCGGCGCAGTTGAAAGGGGGACGGGGGAGGTGAGGGGAGGAGGGAAGGAGGGAAGTGAGGATGAGAGACGTGGGAGATATACCATTGCGAATAGAGTAAGATAATTATCATTTTCATTCCTTCGCAGAGTGCAAGTTCACTCCCGTGGAGACCGTCATAGCATAGCAATCAATATATACATATTGAAAATGTGGCTGTCCTTCTATTTCTACACTCCAAACTTACATCCACTACCCAACTCCTTCGAAGTATCTATTGTCCATACCTCTCCAACACCTCCGCCACCTTCTCCCTCACGCCCTGCTTCCCCTCGTACTTCTCCAACAACACATTCGCCACCTCCTCGCTCTTCCTCCCGGCAGCCTCCCTCAAAATCTCGTCCTCCCTGGGCAACCCAATCCACTGATGCGGATACTCCTTATAATCCTTGTCACTAATCAACGGCAACTGCGTCCTCTGCTTAAAGAACTCGGCCACGTCGCTATCTTTGACCTCCTCCAGGGTATTCGGCTGCCAATTTGGCCTCTCCTTCTTGCGCTCAATCAACCGTGCAGTCACGCCCTCGACGAAATCCGGGTGCTGCATAAAATGCGCCGCGATGTCGTATTCGCGCTGGAACGTCTGCGCGATGCTCCACTCACGGCCGACGCGCATCTGGTGCAGGGTCACTGCAACGGCGGTCGGGGAGCGGGTGTGAAGCGTCTTGATGGTCTTGTCTGCCCAGGCCTTGATCTCCTGGGAGGATTTATCTGAGGATTTGGCGGATTCGAGGGCGGAGAGGATGGATGCGATGGAGGTTTGGTCTTTGTGGAAGATGGAGTCGATGGTGCGGCGGAGTTCACCGGAGATGGCGGGGCGCGGGGAGGGGAGGCCGCTGGCGTACTCTTCGATGGTGGAGTTGATGATTTTGAAGCGCTTCTGCAGGGACATGTAGTCTGGGAATTGGAGTTCGCCGAGGCGGGTTTCGAGCGCCGGGAGAGAGGATGAGTGGATGTAGTGCGTGGCTACGCCGTGGTAGAAGACGTCTACCCCTTTCAGCTGCTCGGACGTGAGCGCCAGGTATGTACCCAGCGCGCCCTCCATGCGGGGGAGGAAGAAGGAGGCGCCGACGTCGGGGAAGAAGCCAATGGTGGTCTCGGGCATGGCAAAGAGGGTGTTCTCAGTCGCGATGCGGAAGGGAGCGTGGATGCTCAGGCCAACGCCGCCGCCCATGGTGATGCCGTCCATGAAGGCGACATAGGGTTTCGAGTACGTAGCGATCAGGTGGTCGAGTTTGTATTCGAGTCCGAAGTAGTCTGCCGACTTCTGTTGTCCCTCCTTCCCCGTCTTGTTCCACAGCGCGAGCGCCGCGACATCTCCGCCAGCGCAAAATGCGCGGCCTGCGCCCTTGATGACGACCACGCCGGCGAGCTCGGAGCGCGACCATTCCTGTAGGCGGGGAATGATTTTACGTGCCATGCTGCCGTTCAGGGAGTTGAGCTTCTTGGGTCTGTTCAGCTCGATGCTGCGGACGCCCGAGTTGGTGGTGAAGAGGACATCGTCGGGTTCGTCTTCGGGCTGGGGCGCCAGGATGTTTTCTGTGGGAGTGGAGTACTGCATAAGGGATTGGTGAATATGGTTTAAAGAGAGGAGTGGGGGAGGTAATGCTTACAGCCCGGCTGCCGGTCATCCAGGCGGAATTCGCGATCTTTGCGCGGAGGGGCATTATCGCTGTGGTAGGTGTCCGCGAGACCCAGCTCAGCGGCGGAGATGTGCGTCTGATTGCGGTACGGAGAGACATGTGGGAGGGAAGCGGAGTGAGGTGTGGGTGATGTGAGGTCGTCGGAATGGATTGTCTGTGCCAACCTCGGGTATCCGAAGCAGAGCGATGGAGACACCGCGGAGGTGCTGTGGTAGGTCAATTGGCAGTGGAAAGGTGTTGGATTGAGGGATTGAAAATGAAGGAACGCCGAAAATCCTTGTAGAATGGGTCCCGGATAGTCTCCTCCGCCGTTGACGTTGTTGTTCTTGCTTCTCAAGCTTGCGGTGGTCCTGGCTGGAAAATGTGAGAGACTAGCCTGTTTGGGTATTTACTGACGGAGCGCGCACGGCTTTCTTGCAAGGTAGCATAGAGACAAAAGAAGGGCGAAACAGAACACCAAGGGAAGTAAACAGCAGTCCAATTGCTACAAATTCTCAAGTGTAGGATCCTTCTTGTTGTTAACCAGCAGCAGTTCACTGGGTGCATACTAATAGTTCTCATCACGTGCATCGCGACGCCGCGGAGGCTTGGCGTAAACTTTTATGTTGGGGCAGCGCGCCGGACCACCACCATCTCGACGGACATCCCATCTCCAATTCCAATTCCCTCATTTTCGTTTCTTCATTTCCCTCTTTGATCTGCAGTCATGTCGGGCATGTTCTCTCGCCAATTGTGGCGCACCAGCCGCCTCGCCCTCCGATCCAACAAGTACAGCAACCCCGTCCAGCAAGCTCTCGGAGCCCAGGGCACCAGCAGATATGTCAACGGCGTGAGGAATTATGCTGCCGTTTTCCAGCGGGACAAGCCGCACGTCAACATTGGTAGGTTTGAGCACCTTGTCTTGCCTCCGAACCTCCGAGGACTGATGCGTCTCAGGTACCATCGGTCACGTCGATCACGGAAAGACCACTCTCACAGCCGCCATCACGAAGCGCCAGGCAGAGAAGGGCATGGCCAAGTACCTGGAGTACGGCGCCATCGATAAGGCCCCTGAGGAGCGGAAGCGTGGTATCACCATCGCCACGGCACACATCGAGTACTCGACCGACAAACGCCACTATGCCCACGTCGACTGCCCGGGTCACGCCGATTACATCAAGAACATGATTACTGGTGCTGCCAACATGGATGGCGCCATCATTGTCGTTGCCGCTTCCGACGGACAGATGTATGGGACACTTGAGCTTATCTAGAGAGAACGACGCTGACAATTCCTAGGCCCCAGACGAGAGAACACTTGCTGCTTGCCCGCCAGGTCGGTGTCCAGAGAATCGTCGTCTTCGTCAACAAGGTCGATGCCATTGAGGACAAGGAGATGTTGGAGCTTGTCGAGATGGAAATGAGGGAACTTCTCTCCTCGTACGGTTTTGAGGGTGACGAGACCCCTATCATCATGGGCTCGGCTCTGTGCGCCATTGAGGGACGTGAACCCGAGATTGGCGAGAAGAAGATCGATGAGTTGCTTGAGGCTGTCGATACCTGGATTCCCACTCCGGAGCGTGATGTCGACAAGCCATTCCTCATGGCCGTTGAGGACGTCTTCTCCATTGCCGGCCGTGGTACCGTCTGCTCTGGTCGCGTTGAGCGCGGTGTCCTGAAGAAGGACTCTGACGTCGAGCTTGTCGGAAAGGGTGTTGCCCCCATCAAGACCAAGGTCACCGATATCGAGACCTTCAAGAAGTCCTGCGACGAGTCCCGCGCCGGTGACAACTCTGGTCTCCTTCTCCGTGGTGTCAAGCGTGAGGACGTCAAGCGCGGTATGGTTGTTGCCATTCCCGGAACCGTCAAGGCCAGCAAGAAGTTCCTGGTCTCCATGTACGTCCTGACCAAGGAGGAAGGCGGCCGTCACACGGGCTTCGGCGAGAACTACCGTCCCCAGATGTTCATCCGGACTGCCGACGAGTCAGCACACCTGAGCTGGCCCGAGGGTGTGGAGAAGGACAAGCAGGTCATGCCCGGCGACAACGTCGAGATGGTCTGCGAGCTGCACCAGCCGCACGTCGTTGAACCCGGCCAGCGCTTCAACATGCGTGAAGGTGGCCGCACCGTCGCGACCGGCCTTGTCACCCGCATCCTTGAGTAAATGCCAAAATTGGAGCATCTGTTCATGATTTTGTAAGGTTACGCCTACCGCCGGACTCGCCTTCTCGGACTGTAAGATAAGTAAGATATGGCCGGGAGCTTCTTGTACATTATTTGGAACTGTGCATACCCGCTCTCCGCTTTTCCATGATGTTTTTGCACATGGATTGTACTTTAGACACTTGTGCGGGATGGGATCTAGAAGTGCGGTTTGGAAGGCGTTAAGAGTCTTACTTGGGCGGAGGAAGAAGATAGATTATCTAATGACTTCTTACATGCCTTTTGGGCGTGGCCATTCATTTGACATGTCGCAAAGTGACTTCCAACAGAACCTCGGAGTAAACGGGTAATGCACCGCCACAGCAGTCAGCCACAGTCGCGGTTCCCACTTTCACGACGCGACCCGCATTCACATATTCACGAGCTGTCGTCGTCTCCCATGTGTTGTTCCACGAGCGCATCGTTCCTTCCGTTCTCACATACATAGCTTCGCCCAAAGTATGCGACACGCCCTACACGTTCCGCCGCACGAAAATGCCCACCCCCGCAGCCAGTCTGGTCCCCGAGCTCTCAGTCCTCAAGCCACTAGACCCTTCGCTATACAAATCCGAGGATGAATACGAAATATACATCCTTAGCAATGCGCAAGTCGTTTACGAGAATGGGCGACCAGGCAGGCACGCGAGTCTCCTGGAAGCGTATGCGGATACGCCGCTGAGGGTGGAGGGACGGCTGGACTCGGTGGAGCGCGCGCAGACAAAGTATTGTGAGCGATTCTCGAGTCTGAGCGGCCAGAGCTACGCTATGGCTAACGAGACAATTTCGTAGTGGTCAAGAAGCCTTTGCGACCCACCGACATCGTGATCCGGGAAGTGACGCGGTTTTCCTACGGGCAGACCGAGGATGGGGAAACGGTAATTTGGGCGCTTGGAGCGGCGGGGTGGTATGAGCTACGGCCTGGCAGGGCTTATAAGGACATATACGACGGGATGGTGCAGGCGGTGGAGATATTGTATTTTGTGACAGACATATATAATGAGCCGCGCAAGAAGGGGGGACGGCCGAGTGCGCAGCTGATTTGGCAGGAGGTGAGTCTTACACTACGAAAGACTGAGCATCGGGAGGCGTGCTAACGGTGAACGTCTATTAGTATGCCGAAGACGAGCGATTCGCCTGCAACACTACGGAAGAGGCGCGGCGGATATTTCACAAGCACCGCGCATTCTTGATAATGTGCTTTTTGAACAAGGCGCAAGGGATTGGATGGAGCAATACACCGCTATGCCAGTACTACAAGCGAGTGTATTCGGTAAGCCGGCGCTCCGGAGGCGCTCCTTGGAAACAGCTAACAGGGGATAGAAAGAGTTCGAGCAGGTAAAGGCGCGGATAGAAGGAAAAGCCCAGGAGAAAGAGAAGAAGTCATCTAGGGCTGCGTCCCCACCGGCGAGAACTGGGAGGAGATCCAAAACCGAAACAAATGCACCGCAACCGCCTAAGAAGGATGACAACTGGTGGGCAGCAGCAGCACTGTTTGAGTTCATGCAAAAGGCAGTGAATCTTGGAGCTATACGAGTCGGACAGATCAACCTAGAGAGAGTAGCAAGACTCATTGTCAAGCGATACGAGGTGGAAGACGTCGAGCTGGCGAGAAATATACTCTTCGCCTACGCATCGAACCTGCGATACATGATGGACCATCCGAAGCGGAAGAGCATAGAGTATTTCCAAGACGAACCGATCTACCAGGAACTAGCAGCGGCAAACAGACTCTCGGCGGCGGACTTGCGCCGTGCACAATCTACCGAGCTGCGCACACGAAGAGATCACAGCAGTCTGAAAGAAGACTTGGAATCGGATTCATCCGGTTCAGAAGAGATTGAGACGCCAAAACGGCCACCGCGGCACAAGAAAGTAGGAAGGCTGTCAGTACTGCGACCAAAGACCACCAGGATAGCGGGCAAAGGTAAAGGCGTCAATCAGGGGAAGGGCAAGGCCCCAAGCGCCAATATGGCGAGCGCTTCCGAAGGCGAAGAAGTGGCTGCCGGCAGCGATAGCGATATGCCCATCGATACGCCTACACACGCTTTATCTCCAGGAAAGCGGAAACATGTTCCTGAAGCTGCAGAGACGAACCCCCGCAAGCGCGCCTTGACAGCATCCCCCGAGCCGGACGAGCTAGAACAGGATGAAGTCGAGGAGGAACAAGAAACAGAAGAAACAGAAGAAGACTTCCCCTCATCCCCATCAGAGAATCAAGATGAAGAAGAAACGGAGTCCGCAGAACCCCTCCCCCTACAATGGCGTACCAGAAACGCCCCAGTAAAATCTCCACCCATTCTCCCACCTGTTATATCCACCCCCTTACCGACATACACACCCAACGGTCCCGGTGACAGCTGGATCTGCAACTTCGACGGCTGTAGCCAGAAGGTGTACGGTGCGAGTACGGACCTGGGGAGGAGTTTGATCACGGATCATCTGAAGGATCATGCACGGGGTCGGCAGAAGGAGGTGGAAATTGTGCGTGGGGAAGAACGGAGGTTGGGGTTGCCTGTCAAGTGAGTAATTGTCGTTTCCTACCTCTCTTCCGACGTTTTTGCAGAAATCCAGATTCGATTGACCAACCGGTATGGTATGCTAATGGCCGTGCAGTAATCTTATCAAGCGCATCCGCGAGATGGCGGAGATGCAGCAACCGCTGTTTCCCTCGATGGCCGGGCCGTCGGCTCCTAGACCGATTGGAAGGATGGTGTAGAGCGCTGGAAGCAGTAAGGAATTATATGCTCGGGTTCACGGCGGTGCTTTGATTGAGGTGTTCGGCGTCTATCTCTCGTTGCTTGGGGGGTGGTGTGGCAATCTTCGGCGTGTACAGGGCGGTTTGTTTTATGCTCTCTCGCATGCCCTTTCTTCGGATTGACTTGGTATAAAGAGGGCGGCGTCTATCAAGCTTCCTATTGGCAGGGGAAATTGATGTGTCTGTATGGGACTTGTGCGATATAGTATTCATGTCGCTAGGCTATTGCTCTCCACATCATTGTTCTCCGTGTCACATTATTGCGTTACGGTCCAGGAGCTGCTGCCTCCTTAGTACTGGGAGCACGCGGTTACATGAGCGGTCTGTTTTCCAACACATCGAGGCTCCCGATTCAAGAAGGAAAATTGGGTTCATGTGCGTCAAAAGAGAAAAACAGACACCGTCATGTAAGCCGTCGGCTGCAGCTGGTGCCAATATATAAACCTCTTCTGGTCTCCTACCAGTCTTGAATCTTTACTTTTCTTCAGCGCGTGAGGTGTGGTACCGAAAAGTTGAACTACGAGCGAAACATGTTTCGGTGAGAGGCGGTTCCAAAATTTTGTTGCCGGTCAACATGCCATGACGACTTTGATGAGGCTCGCAATGGAGATGATGCTGGAAGAAGTTTAGGTATGGGGTATGGTGAGACTAATCTTTATCATCATCATAACCATCATCAAGAGCTGTATAAGCATGCGAGCATCGTAACTTTCCTTCTTCTTTCTCGTTACCCCTAAAATACAAGCCGTCGTCTTCCCACCATCTCAGGGGATGAAGCTCAGCTCCTCTTGTATCTCCTCATTTTTAGGGCGAGGGGTAAGGCCGGAGACGTGGGAATGTCGTTCCCTCCCTCGGTGATTTTTATCAACACCGGAAGAACGCCTCATACTGGCATTCCGTAAAACTGCTTTTAGTTGTAGTTCTTGTGACAAGGTAACCATATTGTACACGCACCCGTGTTTGAAGTTCATTCGGTTGCCTTTCGAACGCCCGCAGCCACCGGATTAGGTATATAAACCGCTTCAGTTTCGTAGTGTCGCTCTCTTTTCTTCCCACATTCCTCTTTCTTATTCTCACTTCCAAAAGGCTGATTCTCTCGAGTGCATGTTTGCTTCGGTGCGAAAGCTAGAGAATTGACGCCAATGATAATCCATGGTGCTTTCGGTTTTTTGACAAAGGGCACTGTGTAATTGTTATAGTGCCCCAAAGGATAGCTGAGAGGGCGGTGGTGAGACTCATCAACATTGTAACTTCGGGTATCTTTGATAGTCATCTGTCATAACCTACTATAAGGCTATGTTCATGGAGCTCGAAAAAGCACATGTAGTTTGAAATTTGTAGCATGTTATGTCAAGTAGAGCAGCAAACGGGACTGATTGAGAGATATAACAGGTTGCTTTTCAGTTTTGCTACTCTGTTTTCCTTCTGCACTATTTTGTTATTGTTTATGCCACAAAACCAAAGCGACACATTTTATGTGTGGTTTTTGGTTGGCGTGATATACCGTGATATCCACAGATACCATTTTTTGCCCTCTTATGGCGCGTGATAGTGATGCTGTTCCTCATTACAGTGAGGACAGGTCCTTATGTAGCTAGCGGCTTAGCCCTGGAGTGTGTTGAGAGCAACCCGCTGCGATGACGGCTTCCCGCTTTGCCTGAATGGAGCCATTGGCTTCCGTGGTGTTCCGGTGTCGAGCAAGATGCAGGTGTTGATGCCCAAGAGGAGGTCAAAATACCCGTGGAAGGAAACGGTATGGGCACTGCAAGCTGCGCCAAGCCAGCAGGGCCCGTCCTCCAGATTACGGATGGCAAGCAGTCCCACATATTGACAGTGAGATGTCCTGTTTACCGTATACGCAGCTGCAGCTGGCGGTCATGTGTGAAGCGCATACGTGTCTGATCGGTGATTCTCCGCCGCTCTGAAAGATCTCTACTGCACGGTCAATATCCAAGCGTGTCCAGAATGGTAAGGGGGAAACTGAGTGAGACTGGCTCCTTTATCGGCGCCGTCTCGTGGGATGTATATCTACATGCGATATATCCAGTGCCAGATGCTCGGTGGACAACCGGGCAGCCAGTCGGTACTCGTGTGGGACCCGGCGTGTCTGAATAATGAGCTTGACGTCAATCACACATGCTCGCGTTTCCAGGACGGTGGAGATTCTCTGAGATGTAGGCCATGGCTATGGAAATCGCATAGCTGTAGCATTGACTTCCTGGGTCGCGATCGATGCCTTCAGAAATGAGTTGGAGAAAGCGAGGGATAGCGCGTATTCCTCCGTTCTCGGCAAGATAACGGTCGCCCCGATATGATCCCCACCCGATGATGACACTGTGAGCCGCAAGTTTCCAAGATTTCGCTGAGAGGGCACGGCGAAGCTTGCTGGCTGCAGGTGGGTCGAGGGAGTTCAGTGAGGTTGTCAGCGAAGTCCCGAAGAGGCAAGGGAGTTCCAGCGTTCTTGGCAACATATCGTGCCAACCCTTCCGTTGGGCGACCTCAACCACCGTCAACGTCCCCTTCTCACCGATTCCCCACGCATTCCGCTATACTTGGCCGACGCAATCGGCTGGCCTTCAGGAGGTGACCGTTCGTCATAGATGCGAACAGAAATCGATAACAGACGTTATCAGAAGCAACACGAAGGGAGCTGGTCCGTCTGTGCACCCGCTCACAACATCGTCTAGATTATCATCCTTCTCAGCCTCTTCCCGTCATGCCGGATCTCAGCTGGCCCTTTCGCCGCTTATCTGCGTGCCAGCGACAAAGTCCGGGGACCCTACGGAGGTTCATCTACTGTGTATGCAGGAACGCTTGGCCCCGGGGGCAACTAGGGTATCTACCGTTGTACTCTACAAGAGATCTAGCCAAGCATTCGATACTACTCCAGCCATCAGCTACTTTCTATTCAACCTCAGGAGCAGATGAGGCTGTGCTAAAGAGCTATTGCATTGGGACAAAGGCCCAAGTCCGTCAACCTGTTTTACGTGCTCGAACCCGAAGGGCAACCTCTCGCAACATCGGCCTCTTGCATCTTGGATCCGATCATGGCAGATTCAGCGATGCAGAACAATCTGCCCGCCCCTCTCCGCCCAGTCTTCGTACAACGGTCCTCCCCACATTAAATAATGCGATTTTCCCCTCTCTTACCTTTCTCGTTTCACCCATCTAGTTCGTCCGCCTTGGTTGTGTTGCTGGGAAATTGCGGATTGTGGAGAAGCTTACCTCGTGCCAGCCTCCGCAGTTCGCTCATCTGGTCCATGAGGTACTCCTGTTCGCCACGGCTGTTGCACGGTCGCTCATTCCGGTCCTGTTCGCGGCGTACAAGGACGCAAGGACGGACGCATGGATGGTTGGCTTGGGCGGGAATGTGCTCATCCTCTTGGCGGGTGGAACCTGTATCTTGATATGCACCCCATCACCGCCCAATCACCAAGCCTACCGCCGCTACCCTCCCGCTGTTCTGTGCCAAGGACCGCCGGGTGAGCGTCCCGCTCCGCTATTCTAACTGCTTGCGGTCGTGCCCACACATGAAGCACTGTGGCTGCAAGAGTACTCATGTCTGTGAAACAGCAGTACTAAAAACTCGCCATACACAGCTTATCACATGTAGATCCTCCACATGGGGGTTCCAGAAGGTACGTAGACTCTCCCTCACTGTGGTCACTCGGATCCCAGCATGGATGAGAACTCACCATGAGGCAAACTGTATGCCGTTGGGAGCGAAATTGCCCATAGCTGCATGGACACCTTCAAACCTGAGTGGAAATATACCAAGCCCACTCGGATACCACTGCACTCACATCCGCATGCTACCGCATCGGGCCTTCAACTTCAGCTACCTTGGCAGCTTACGCCTTAACGAGACGTCCGGGCACAGGCAAACACCACACCTGTAAACTGGCAGATACGAGAATCCTGATTGTGCAGATTCCCATCTTGGCTTGTCTTGGGTATGTTTCCTTGCGTTGCTTGTGTAGCCGGTATCTTAATTCGTCATTACACGGTTGGTCTACACGTCACTATGGCAAAGAAATGTACCGAATTGTGCTACGGGTTTATCCTAGACCCCATGTTCGGTCTCATGGAGAGTCGATAAAGGACCTGCGATCAATTGACTCCCATGCCCCTTCCCCAGATCTTGGTATTCCTGGAGGTGGATTCTTAAACTCCAGGTTTCTCCTGCCTAGCCCCCTTGATTTCACCCCGAAGATATCTGCGCACGTTTTTACAGTTTGCTCACATCTCAGAACTTTTTGTTTCAAAAAAACTGTTGTTCAGTGCCAGGGCTTGTGTCACAAACCCGTCTACATCTTTTCGTGAACGGCCAACATGAACGCTATGGGCGAGCGGATCTATAACGAGAAAGGCAGCAAAAAAGGCTCACGGGAGGACCTTGCGATGTCTAACGCCAGTACCCAGACCGGGTCAATGGAAGATGTCTCCACGACATCCTCGATGGAGTCTCGGCTCCGGGAGCCCAGCTGGCCACGATCGTGGCAGGCATATACCTGTTGGCTTGGTTGCTTCTTCCTCATGTTCAACTCCTGGGGTCTGGTCAACGCCTACGGGACCTTTGCCTCTTACTACGTCGGCCACTCCTTGAGAGATCAGGACCAACTGGAGCTGAATCTCATTGGTTCGACCCAATCTTTCCTTGTCCTCCTGTTTTCTGCTCCCGTAGGACGACTCCTGGATGCTGGTCATTTCCGGTACGTCATTGGTACGGGTGCTTTCCTCGTTCCATTTGGCATGTTTATGCTCTCTGTCGCGCATCCGACAAATGAAAATGCCCTTGCCAACTATGCCAATATATGGCTTACTCAGGGGTTTGTAGTTGGCCTGGGTATGGCCTGTTATTTTGTCTCCAGCTCGCAAGGTACGTCCTCAGCTTTCACTAGTCATCGGCCTCACTAACTATGGTCAGTTTCCGCAACTTGGTTCCCCAACCGCAAGGGACTTGCTGTGGGCTTTGTAGCCTGCGGCGCCAGCATCGCTGGCGTTGTATACCCAAGTATGACGCGCTACCTCATCGAAAGCATGGGTTTCAACAATGCTGTTCGCTTGGTCTCCACTCTTGTCGCGGTCACTTCTCTCTTCTCGCTGATATTCGCTCAACCGAACCCTGCCCACAGCCACCCTAAGCCACAGAGCTACCGTGCGCTGAGGACCTGGATTGACCCCGATGCAATCAACAATAAAGCCTTTATCTGGTTCACCATCGCCGTGGCATTCCTCTTCTTCGGTTTCTACCCGGTCTTCTTCAATCTTGAAGAGGTACGTCCCTCTACCCCACTCCCCTGAATCCAGACACTAACGCAGTATGTACAGTGGGCAGCAGTGTCCGGCTACGGCACCCGCAATGGCTCCCATGTCCCCATCCACATCGTTCAATCCGACAACAAACCCCTCCAAACCTTCTGGCTCCTCACCAGCATGAACGGCGCCTCCACCATCGGCCGCCTCACCATGGCCGCCTTCTCCGATAGAACAGGTCAATTCAACATGCACATCGTTGCCCAGATCCTGTCTTCCCTGCTCGTCCTCGTTCTCTGGAGCCTAGCGGGCTCCACGGCGGCTGCCATCGCTTTCTGCATCCTCTTCGGCATGACATCCGGAACCGTTATCGGGCTTCCACCAGCAAGTATGGCGAATATCCTAGCGGGGACGTACAACACGCCCGAGACACAGCATCATCGCCACACGAAACTCGGGCAATGGACCGGCATGATGTATACCTTCGCGGCTGTACCCTCGCTCGCGGGGCCCGTCATTGCAGGCCACCTTGTCACGCAGTACTCGACGTATATCACTGTGCAGATGTGGGCCGGAGCGAACTTAATGGTGTCGGCCGCGTGTATGTTGGTTGCGAGGTGGTATCTGCCGTGCGCGGATGGGGAGAGAGTGGGTGCAAAGATTACGCGCGCATTAGGAAGACGTGCTGCTCGTACCCCTACCGGTTGCGGTCGCGGTCCTGACTCGTCGGGCAAAGAGAAGGGTAACGATCCGAATACTGATATAGAGGGTATGATTCGCGTCGCCGATGGAGGCGGGGTTTCGCACTCGCAGGCACCCACTTGTGTCCCCTCCAGGCAGATTTCCGATCAAACGGTAGACACCCTAGAGAGGTTTCCGAAGGCTGTGGCGCCTGAGAAGGTGGTTTGATGGGTCGGACCATTCATTAAGCAGGTCATGCATGTGGAGTGGAGATTCGTATCGGTTCATTACACTACGTACGTTGCATGGGGATTGGCAATGTTGTCTCTGTCTCGTCTATATTGAGGATTCTGGACATCTGCAAGTTTCCCATCCTTTTCCACGTCTCCCATTTCCACGTCTCTCTATCTCTGTCCCCTTCACTTGACCTCACAAGCAAAACTGGTTCGCCTGCTCTCGGCTTTTCATTTACCATTTTTCTGCTTCACATGAAGCGGATGAACATGTTATTGCTATGAAGGAGCGATTAGATGCGCAAGGTGCTCCCTCCCTCCTTCACTCGAGTAGGGCTAGGTTGAGCATCAGCGGAATGAATCACTGTGATGAGTATCTGGGTGTTGAGATTCAAACGAAGCTGAATCATTGTATCCATTGTAGATGCATGTTTTTCACATGATGGCTGCATGACCTCGAAGGGCGATGAAAGAGGAGAGTAAAGGTTAGTACAGGCTACCTAATCTGTATTCAGAAAGCCTTCATGAAAAGGAGCGATTATTTGAAGGAGCGTAGTTTATCTCCGTTAGTTGTTCATTGTCACGATACCTCAAGGTGCGCTGAGAACATCCATACTCATTCGACCCTCTTGCACGCACATGCACGCATCACACACACCATACTCTCTCCTTCTCTCTATCTCTATACAGAATCCCGGCCTCCTCTCACGATCCAAAAGGACAACACATCGCTTCCCCTAGCGCCTCAACGCCACTCCGTCTATTTCAGCCGCCCAAACCTCATTCTCCATGCCTCACAGTCTCGAATCTGCTCTCATGCACCACCAGACCTCGACCGTTTTGTCATTTCTCGGACACAAGGGGCTGGTAGATGACTTCTATAATGACGTATGCACGTACATATGTGGCCGATTGGGCGTGCAAGCAAGGGACAGACCTTCGAGCATTGTGAAATGGCCGATAGGCCGAGAATACCCCAGACGTCGAATCGAATTCCGTGACCATGTGCACGATCGCACGATCGGGTATGAGGCTATGACTCCTGCATCCTTGGCTTCCGGGCCTTCCGGCACTGCAGATGGGCAGATATGCGCATGCATCTTCCACGTATACCGATCGAGGTACATACAGAAGCGGGAAGTCTGTTGGAGTCACGAAACGAGGAGAGGCAGAGTCGGGAAGAAGTCCGTCTTGGGAGCCCATTCCCGTTCGTCCCTGTTACCTTGATCTCTGTGCTGGCAGGGTCTGTTCCAGTGAGTTGCTTGCCCTGTCACTCACAGGGCTGGCATGCTGCATGCAGTTGGTGTGGGTTAGGATTGATTGAGCATGAGGAAGTGACGAGTCCACTCATACCCCAGCGTAATAAAAGCGCGGTGTTTCTCTAAGGCCCTGGAGAAAGTGGCTGTGTGATATTGTGATATACGTGACGGAGGTTTGGCATGCAGTCCTTCTCTCCACGATAACCGGTAGGAAGGTGTATGCAGTAGGAAGGCGTGTATCTTCCCACGCAAAGATGGCTACTGTAGAAGGGGGAGGGCATGGAATGGCCTTGAGGGTAGCCATAGACTGTATCTGCCTCAAAGTGAATCAGTCGGAAGGAACACTGGAGAAGACCGGAAGACCTGGAAAGTCGCGGATCGCCAACCTGTCCCATCTCGCATACCAAGACGTACCAAGGCTGTACCCACATACAAGAGGACCCTCGGGAGGCGCACGGGCTCCAGCGGGTGCGGCGTTGCATGGGAGAAGATCCATTGCATGGGAGAAGATCCATTGCATGGGAGAGGATCCGTGTCATCAGAAGGGTTGGGCTGCAGCAGACTGGTAGTTGAAGACCAAGAACCATCAAGCCATTTAAATATATCCATTATGGTAAACTGAGAAGGCAGTAGATTCCATGCAGTGGGCAACATATTGGGCACGGGAAGACCCGCAATACATTGAGTATGACGACTGAGGCGCTCATTTTGTCGTGCCCGGAGCAGCCCATGAGCACACAATCGGCAACGGACATCGTAGTCAATGTACTCCCTGCCGGTCCAAGAGGAGTGAGAAGAGCTGATGATATCAACAACGTGGCGTAATAGGACATCCATCGTTACCACAGTGCTGTTTTCGGAGTCGGAAATGAAATGCGGAGAATTTTCTAGACGCTGTATACAAGTAGATAGCCTAATCAGCCGCCTATCTGGAGATCTACTTCCGCAGGAAGGGGCACGGAGGAGAGTCGGGAAAGTGGCCTGATTTTTTCCGTCCATATGGCGAGAAGACGGGAGCTTGGAATCTTCCTTGCTCCGTTCCCAAACGAAAAGGCTTCTTGCATGCTCTGGTTCGGCCAATAAGCTCGGCATGCCCATATACCGGCTTCCGTCTCTGACGGATGCGGCAGTTAGGAAGAGTGGAATTGGGTTGTCGGGAAAGTGGACTGATTCTTGCCCCCGATGGATCTCAGAAGCCTGGTGGACGGAGTTTTGCCATGTGCTCGCACTGTATCCCACGTAACACGGTCTAGGGAGACCAGAGGCACCTGAACGCAATCCTCGATCAGTCTCTTACGCTCCCCCTTCGACGGCCAGGAGCACGGACGAGAGAACGCTATATGAGTCCCAAACAACGACCAAATTGTATGCATGCTGACTGGCCCTCAATTGGATTAGTTGGACCTTCCGAATTTCAAGGCACACTGGTTCCTTCATCTGGCCAGCTTACACGAATATAGGACCCTTGGGATGGACGAGACCTCCAGCTGACGCCGAGCTGTGTGCGCATACAGTAGTGGGGTTGCTATATTGGCCAAGTTGAATTGCCTGCCAGCAATAGTTTGCAACAGCCATAATACACGCAGGCGTTCAAAAAGGCTTCCAACGCAGCGTATACCACACACCCTATCCCCATTGCGTAGAGGAGTACCTTGCTAGTTATCGGTGTATTTCGTCCATATGAAAGCCATAGCTGAAATTGATTCGTCTCCTCCGATCCAGGAAAAACCACCCGTCGGCACTCGTTCGGTATTGAGCCTTCTGTATTGAGGAAGGCAGTGCAAACACCGAGAGGCGCACGGAATCACTGGCGCCTTGAAAGGAGGGTGAGAGGAGAAAGACATGTGAGCCGTTGCATGAATGCAATAATCCGCCCGATAAGAAGCTGGGCATGTGTCCCATATCCCGCCCGTATTGACGACTCCGCCTCAGCCGTACTGGGGAGCAGGGGCAACAGAGTCTGGAGTAAATTATGGGATTTGGGGGATCGAAATCAAATCCCTCTATCCTTATCAGCGGGACGGACATTCTCTCTCCGTCGTGGCGATGGTATAACCTCGTTTTCGATGATTGTGGAAGGAATAAGCGCACATAGTATCCATGTGTCAGCGACACAGTGCCCTTCGAGAATCTTGGATCTCTGGGGAGAGCGTGGACAGCCAAATAGTAGATGAGATCGATACAAATGGTCTTTGACAAGCATCGATATCAGCTCGGCTTCTTGTGCTTTAGAACGATGAGTCGTGTGCCACCTGGTGTCTCCTACCGAGTAGCCTTCTCATCCATCCAACATTCCAGCTCTTTACTCTTTGGGCGGTGATGGCTTCTACTTCCCGGGTGGAAGTAAGGTATGTGAGGCTGTCTGGATCGGTTGGCGCTATCTCATGCAAAGCGCGCATCTCCCTAAGCTCCAAGGAAATCAAGCGATGCCAAAGCCGGGACAAGCCAATGTCCGTTCTTGGCCGTTAGGCGTGGGGAGGAGCGGATGCCAAGATATCCCGCTCGGAGTCCTTGTCGCGCCCCGAGCCTCTGGTATATATGAGATGCGTCTCTTATTACCCCAGGTCCGACGACAAAAAGAATCGCGTACACACTGATAAGAACCTTGGCGTAACTCTCTCACAGGTACTCCGTGGTATCGTCTCTCTGAAAATCACTCACGGACAGGAAATTCGCGCATTGCCGGGTGATTCATCCGGTACAGAAGGCCTGTGGGCGGTCTGGGAATTCCTTGGTTGTGATCAACAGTCCTCATGTCGCAAACTTCGTAAGTACTTCGTCTGGATAATAGTAACTGTGACAAGGAATGTAAGATGAGAAGGAGTGATAGGTTTGATTAAGGGATAATATATGCAACAGAGACCATGCAATGCCAAAAGGAAGACATGACTGAGCAGAAACAGGCACGGTCTGTAGGTCAGAACTGCAAAACAGGAGAGGAAGACGAAAAGGTACTCATGGCCGCGTACCGATACGCCGACCATGCAATGAGTTAACACACCAGCGTAGGTGGAAAAAACAAACGTGGGAATGCCCCAGGTAGGCTCACTGCAGATGCGCTACCAGAAATACACGCTCCTAGATACGAGGAAGAACCGGAACACCAGGAATTGTCCAGAAGGGGTATATGGATGATCAACATAGGTCGCAGTCATTGAACAAGCTCCTTCGCTCGGCTTGGCGTTTGGACACCAGGCTTTTCAGTGTGTGCTGCGACCTCGAGGACGCTGCTCAGACTTTCCCCGCCGCCCTTCACGCTCATCCCTAAAGCACGACGTGCGAAGTCTCGCTGGCCTTCTCCTTTGGCGTGCTCCCGACTTCCATCGATGGGGGACTGGTCCAACGCTGCGTCATTCCCGGCCCCAGCTGGATCCTTCGACTCGGTCGGCGGAGGTTGCAGCCATTGCACCGATGTGCAACGTAACACGAGCCGCTGCGTCGTCTGATCAACAGGTGCAAAGTGGGTCCCACTGGTGACAAGGAGATGCAGGAGCCTCAGGATCTCGTCCCGTTTGTAGTGTGGCGGTTTGCTGACTTGACTGTTGGCCAGGAGCGGGTGCAAGACGCGAAGGTAGGTGTGTCTAAGAGCGTTGGTAGCCGGCGAGTCTGACGGCAGGTCTATCAAGTTGCGGAGGATTACGTCGATTAGGACATGAAGGTCGTTGGTGTAGAAGTATTCAGCCGTGGAGGGGTTGCCGAAGAGGAGGTATAGTGCTTTAAGGATCAATAGCTGGAGGGAAGTCTCTGATTCTCTGTTGAGCAGAAGAATCAAATTGCATCCAAAGGTCTTATATGTCGTGCCATGCGTAGATAAAGCCTTGATTACGCGATTTGTTACACCCGCAAACCCGTTTGCCTGTTGAGTAGTGGAGACTACAAGATACTGTTCGTTCAGAACCAGCTTGCCATCGACGTCAGTGGGGATATGATCTTGCAATTACAGACGAGACATACCAGAACGCGTATCACAGTGTAATGGTAAGGGTCGTTAGGATCATCACTGACACCTTCTATGATGTCCAGGAGGTAAAGAACGAAAGCATCATCAACAGACACTGATTGAAGTCAGCTGGAACACGGCGCCGTGTGGAGTTGTGGGCCCGATGACAACATACCCAAGTCTTCTATACTGAGCCGTTGAATACGCGAAGACTCGTACATAAGCTCCAGCAGCATTCGATGCAGCCGCGTGTCTTCCTGTACAGCAGTGTTCCGGATCAGTTCCACTAGCCGAGCAAAAACGCCCTCCGTCTGCATCATCTCAAAAGTGACATCGTTTCCGCTATCTCGGCCATCGTATAGCAGGAAGGATGCCAGCATCAGGAGAGTGGGATTATCGTCCTCCTACCACCAAATCAGTCTGTGTCACATGGCGGTTCTCCGAAGACGCTCGATACCTGCAATAGACAGTAGATCATCTGGCGCCGCACATATTCTTTGTGAGCCGTGAAGAGCTCTCCATGTGTGAATTGGTGAACGCATTTTATCAGGCTGTAGTCCGTTTGCAGATACTCGTCTGGGTGTGGGTCAGTCAGGCGGCGCGAATTCGAGAGAGTAGGCGGACCTCTGTAGCTTGTGGTAACGTTTAAATAGGCACGGAGGGCGTTGTCTGTCAGCTCATCGTCGTCGCAGCGCGTTGAAACGATGTCGTCAAGTTCTGTGAATTCACTGTTAGTGCCGAATGTGGATTGCCGCGGGGTCGCGCAGATGAACCCACCATCCCAGAACTGCTGTTCATTCTCGAGGTTGTACGACACCTCAAACGCCATGGTATAGTCGCGGTCCGGCCAGCAAATGCATCGTCGCCCGTTGGACTGGAAGGCGAAGCGGTCCAGTCTATCATTCGCATTCGGCTGGAAAGCTGGATTGTTGTTGCGAGTGGGACCAAGGAAGCGGAACGGCTTGGCGCACGGGTGCGTCAGAAATGCCCAGTTGGGCATGGCTTCCTTACAGATGCTGCTTATGCAATTTCTCAGGGGGATTACTGAGGGAACCCGAAACGCTACGAATTCCGTCACTTCTTGAACTGTGGAAGTCAAACGTCAATGTTGAGAATATACTACATTATATGAAGCGTTCCAAATCTACAACATGCACTTGGGCATCTCCTTCATCGCTTGCCGCACGCCGAGGTCTGCAAGAATCTCCTCGGTACCACCGAGAATGGCGTCGAACTTGTACGTCCGATGGAACTGTTCCACCACCTTGCCCATACCGGACTGAGTGAGGCCTCTTCCACCAAAGATGTTGACGGCCTCGTCAGCGATCTCATGCGCGGAGCGCGTAGCGAAGGACTTCAGAAGACCGATCGGGCCGCCGAGGTGCTTCGACTGCTGTGCGTACGTCATGTTGTTCATCTGGTAGGCGATGGACTCCAGCCAAGCCTGATTGGCCTCGACGTGGGAGATCATCTTTGCGAGCTTCTGGCGGATGGCCGGCTGCTCAATGAGCTTCTTGCCGAAGACGATGCGCTGGTTGCACCACTTGAGGCATTCCTCGACGATAGTGCGAGACTGACGAATGACGCCACAACACATCATAAATCTCTCATGATTAAAGTTCGAAAGGATGACGATGAAACCCTTGTCCTCCTCGCCAAGCAGGTTTCCAACGGGAACCTTGACGTTGCTGAACTCGATGAAGGCCGTTCCAGCAGTGGTGGAGTAGCTAGTCTTGATGAGTTTGGTATCGACTCCCTCCTGTCTGGGGATCAGGAGCACGGAGAAGCCCTTGGGAGTCCGACATCCAGTAACGAAGTAGTCGGAGAACATGCCGTTGGTGATCCACTTCTTGGTTCCGCGGACAATGTAGTGCTTGCCGTCGGGCGTCTTCTCAGCGGTCGTGCGGAGACCGGCGACGTCGGAACCTAAGCAAACGTTGGTAAACAATCTTCCGGGTGAGAATGGCAGTTTATAACGTACCAGCAAAGGCCTCGGTAATGGCCAAGCACATCTTCTTCTGTCCACTCAACACCTCATTTACAACCTTCGTCTTCAAGGGGCTCTCGGGCATCCATTGCAGCACAGCCGTCAGGGAAATCATCATGCCGGCCATGTTGCCGTCCTGGAAACCACGAGCATTCGCCCTGACGAACTCCTGTGCCTGGATCATATCGTGCAGATAATCGAACTGCTCGCCCTTCACGACACCAAGCAAGTTCTTGCCGTGGAGGTGCTTTCCGGGGCCAAGACGCATGGCAAGAAGGTCGTTCTTTGCCATGCGGTCAATGAGCTCCTGGGATATATATGTGCCATCCCTCTCCTTCTCCTGTGCTTCGGGCTTGACGTATGTCTCGACGAACTCGCGAACCTTGCGCTGCAGCGCACGATGGCTCTCGTTGAAGTAGGGCGACTTGAACTGCGGGCGCAGCCATAGGGGCTCTGCGTAGGGAACGGGGGAGAGTTCGCCGATGCCGGGGGTAACGACCTCGGGCTTCTCGCCCTCAATGATGCCAATGCATAGCTTCTCATACTTGGTGAGTACTTCCTGCCTGTGCAGGTTGTAGAAAGCCGAAGTTGCGTCCTTTCCGGCGACCTGCTCGAGCACAACGGCACCTCCCGGGTGTCCGTCCACGAAATCGGTGAGGTCGTAGACCTTGTGGTCAATAATACACCATAGGTCGTCGCCGGTGTTGTGCTTGGCGACTTCCTCACGGGTCAACGTCTTGTGAGGCATGGTGGAAGACGACTGATGAAGTGTAGGCGGTTAGGTGATGGAGGGAGAAGGATGAAGAAGACGTCTGTGGGAGCAAGAGATATTCCAGCAAGCCGCAACAAGATCAAGCATGGCCTTCTTGGGAGATATGCCTCGGGCGACTGGCGGAACCCCGTCCATCCCCACTTGATCGGATGGTTTCACTGGAATGAGCGTTGGGTTGGATCTGGGGAATGCTGCCGAGGTTCATCAGCGTGTTTGCCAGGATTGTTATTGGCGGGTTGTTCATTCATACCCCGCCAAGGCCTTTCCAAGGTTTGCGGCCGGAGCACATGGGCGCAGCACAACACGTGACCGACATCCAGGCTTATTCTAGGGTTAGAACTTAGGAGTTGGCTTCATGTACATGATTGGTGTTTCACGATTTTAGAAGGAAAATAGTCGCCTAGAACTATAGATACACAGTTTGGTATACAGATATGTCATGCTACCAGTCCCTATGAGAGAGGGTATAACCGCCGCGCTAGAAGTACCCAGTTGTCCAATAATGTATCGTTTGATACTCCATAATAAAAACTCCCATGATATGAACCGACCTCCTCCTCATGGTCCGGGCTCAAAACTTCTCCTCTAACCGCACCGTCATACCGGTAATGACCGTCTTCTCCCCCGCCTTCTCTTTCAATCTTCTCTCCTCCCTCTGTAGATTCTTCTGAACAGCCACTTTCTGCGCCTCCGTCAACTGGTCCATCCACCTCATCATGGCCTCGTTCGTTTCTCCGCCGGCAAACACATTTTCGAATTCCGTCTTCGTGGCTACAGCAAGTTGATCCCCCAGCGCCTGCAAAGCCCGTGTCTGCAGCTCAGCGATCTCTTGCTTGAGCCTTTCCTCTTTCTCCGCGCATGCCTTCTTCGCGGCTTGTTCCCGCTCAGCGAGGGCTGCATCTCTTGCCTTACGTTTTGCAGCGCGTTCGGCCTCCCATTCCGCCCTTTTTGCAAGATAGCGTGCCGAGTGTCCGAGAGTTTTTCCGTTCTTCGCCGCGACGGTCGATGTGTTCAGTGGCGGAGCGGTGAAGAAGAGCACTCTGCCCTGTTCGTCCCGCTGAAATTGATCTCGGATTTCGGGTGGAATGGAGTTGTTGGCGTGGTCATTCAGGATATACACCTCCACAGGTTTCGGAGCTTGGTAACCAGCTGGAGGTTGCTGTACATAGGTTGATTGCTGATACGTTGGCGCCGGTCGAGAAGCGTATTGCGGTACTACTGGCGCAGGCTGTGGCGTCGAAAAAGGAAGGTGGGGAGTGATGGCTTGGTAACTTGTAGGCTGCTGCACGGGATGCTGAGAGGCGTGTGGGACCGGCGATGCTGAATGCGCATGGTACTGTGTTGGATGGGTTGGGGTATATGCAGCCTGCACATGGTGAGGTTGAGGTGTTGGCACGGGCATTGGCGAAACAGCGGGAGCTTGTGCAATGGGATAGTTCCGTTGCGTTTCGCTGCCATAGCCATTAGTCGGAGGAGGGATGCTAGGCGTTGCCATTACTGGCGCGGGCCGAGGCGGTGGAGGCGGTGATGGGGTGGGCTCTGGCGGGGGAGACTCCTATGCAAACGTCAATGTTTGTTTTGCGACACTTGGGGCGTTGGCGGGCAAACGCGTGGCGACCGCAACACGTACCTTTGGATCGCGCGGACGCCTATGGACGGCGCCAATCTTCGGTGGAGCATTCTCAGCACCCCATTCAGGCTTCGGCAGATCATCTGTCTCCTTCTGGTCATCGCGCAGAAGATAGGCGATGGGACTAGGCACTTTCTTCAACTTGCGAGGATGCTCAAACAAGTCCATCACATAATCCTTGTCGCGGACTTCGTCAGGCAAGCAACTTGCCCAAGTTTTGATCTTGTTGAGTTTATGCTTCTCCTCGTTGTACCGCGCTTCGCACACGTAGATCTCCTTATCAGCGGGAAAATCTCGAGGTCGGCCCTTGTTATACCGTGTCACAAACATGACGAAGCAACGGTCGACGACCTCGTCGATGCGATGATCGCGATATTGCCCAGTCTTGACAACTTCATTCTCCAAGAAATGCCTGTCGAAGCGGTGCACCGTCTGTTCGGGCCGGTAGTACCAGCAAGCATTTACCCATTTCCCACCGTCGACATCCTGCCATGTGCGATAGATTTGCGCGACAATGGGTTTGGTGAGATCGTTGGGATTCTGGATGTGGACCCAATCGCCAACCTTCCAGAGCTCCCCATTATGGAGGATGCCATTCGGCATGGGTATACGGCCTTCTTCTGAAGCATATTCGCTGTCTGGTTTCTCCTTCTCCTCCTTTGCTACCTTCCGGGCCTCCTTCTGGAGATGCACTGCGTCCTTGTACACCTGGCTATCATCCTCGTTGTACTGCTTAGCGTTCTCAAACATGAGTTCGACGTCCTGCATAAAGTGGTCCACGGAGTTGTACTTCTTGCGCTTCAATTTGCGTTTCAAAATGTCCATGGCCATCGGGGTTTTGATCTCAGCATGGTACTCAGGCATTGCAGCCTTGTCGGGAACACGTTCGAATGCGCTGACCATCAGCTTTCCTTGATCGTTTCGCGGCTTCCTGATCGCCTTCATGATATTTTTTATCCTAGCTTCCATGGGCGTGTCCACCCGCGGTGGCCTCCCGCGCTTTTTCCTCGACTCTGGATCCTCTCTGGTTTCGTCCTTGGCCTTCCCTGTCTCGCGCTTGGAAATGGCGGCTGTTGATCGCGCGCCGCGCCGCTTCCTGCGTTTACCTTCGTCTTCCTCTTCCTCGTCCTCGTCCTCCTCCTCGTCGCGCTCGTCGTCTTCGCTATCTTCTTCTTCCTCGTCTTCGGGGGGCAAGGGGTCTTGCTCCGGAATTTCGCCCAGGTAGGGAAGCGTCGCAACTTCTTGCGTGATAACCTTCTCATCTACCAACTTCTTCAGCTCTGCCTCCAGCACCTTCTTTACCTCCAGCGCATCCTGGTACGCAGCCGACTCTTGCCGGTTGTACACCTGGGCATTATGTGGTATGAGGGCGAAGTCGCGCACGAACTCGGAAAAGCTCTTGTACTCTTTCTTCTGGATCTTCGACTTGATGATGCTCAGGGCCATTGGCTCCTTGATGATATCGTAATAATCGGGCAGCTGTCGCTTGGACACCTTGCGCTGGAAGAGATGGGTGGGATCATAGTCACTATGCGAACGTTAGCATCGCCATGGGCGACACACAGCAATGACGCAAACTCACTCTTCGGTTCGGTGCGCATTAACGTTGGCCAGCACGGTGGACATGGCCTTCCATTCCTCTTCGGTTACAGTCGAGGACGCGCCTTCGGCAGTCTCTGTGGTTGGGACGGGTGTAGAGCTCACCCCACGCGGAGATCCCATCTTGGAGGGTACAGAACGCTCCAGAGAAATGGGTGTCGTTTGAATCCGCTTGGAAAATTGAGATTGTATTCTCTATGAGAGGGCAAAGCTTGAATCCGGTGCACCTTTCGGTGTCGCGTCTCAAGATGGTCCGAGCGTGAATCGGAAAAATAATCTGCCGATTGAGATCTGCGCATGGATCCTGCAAGCTAAGCCGCAAGCTGCCGTTTCACCCTGGTCAGTTCGCGAAGCTTCACCAACATCATCACCTTCACTGCTTGCTAATCCGCAGCTTCCACTTCCTTAATAATTTGGAGGCGGTGGAATTCTACTCCACTGCAACCACGGTTGTTCGCAATATACTCTAGACCCTATTAAGCCATATACTTCGGCGCCTATTAGCCCCGCGTGCCGCGACTTGACCCACCTCCGCACACCTTCACCACTTCACCAGTTCACCCACAGTTACCCACTGTTCACTTTCACCTTCACCTTCACCACCGCCATTACCCCTTTGGGACAAAATGCCACTCCGCATACGTCTCCGCGCACCCAACGGCGTCCACACCCTCTCCTTGGACGACAACGCCGCAGTCTCCGACCTCCTCTCCTCCATCTCCGACACAACCGCCCTCCCCCTCTTCGAGCTAAAGTGGGGTTTCCCACCCCAACCCCTCGACCCCTCCCTCTACGGCATGTCGACGCTCCTCAAAGACACAGACCTCCAGCTGAACGGCGCACAAATCATCGTTGTGGGTAAAGAAACGGGGGACACGACAGTCCCGCAACTATCATCAACATCAACATCTACACCTCCCTCTTCGCAAAGCAGCCGACAAGCCGTCTCGTCGCCGTCAGCCCCCTTATCCCTCACCCGCAAACCAGCCCTCCCCGAATCGGACACGCCCGAAATCCCCGTCCCAACCCACCACGGCACCCTCGTTCTGCGCGTCATGCCCGACGACAACAGCTGCATGTTCCGGGCGCTCGGCACAGCCGTCCTCTCCTCCTCACTAGACGCCATGACAGAGCTGCGCTCTCTCGTTGCACAAGCCATCCACGCCGACCCAGACATGTACAACGAGGCCGTCCTGCAGCGCGAACCGGACGAATACTGTCGCTGGATCCAGAACCAGGATAGCTGGGGCGGGGGAATCGAGCTCGCGATCCTCAGCCAGGAATTTGACATTGAAATCTGCAGTATCAATGTGCAGGATTTGCGCGTCGATCGGTTCAACGAAGGCCGTCCGAAACGCTGCTTTCTCGTTTACTCGGGCATTCATTACGATACTATTGCCTTTGTGCCTGATGGAACGGGATCTACGCTCAATACCGACAATGATGTCAAACTCTTTGATAGCCGGGACGATATTCTGCTGGAGAAGGCGAGGGAGTTGTGCGCCGAGTTGCAAAAGAAGCATTACTTCACCGACACGCAGCATTTTGGGCTAAGATGCAATGTGTGCGGGTGGACGGGCAACGGGGAGAAAGAGGCGGTTGCTCATGCGGAGAAAACGGGGCATAGCGATTTTGGAGAGGCGGCGTAATTGGAGGGAGGTGTTGTAGTTCGTCCGACAGTGTACATATATATATATATATCGCAGCGCTTTTATCGAGTGTTGGTCTGTTTATGATATTGAGGAGGAGAGATATACCCTGAATTCATCCATCTTCTTTCTGTTGCTCCTTGATCTCTCCCATAATGCGTATCGGATTTCCATTGGCGGTTATGGAATCGGTACTCTACGTTTTACCACCGAATATTCAAATCGCAAAGCAACAGCGTAGAAATGCACATATGCACATGTTTCCAGATAGCTATTCAATATTCTACATTGCTTACTTGCTACATCAGCTACCTTTTCATTCTTTTGCTTCTTTCTGCTTATCCCGTGTGTAGTTGACCTGTCTATAGCAGTTCTCTTTGTTATAGACGTTCGATAACGCCATCTATGATGTCCTTCCTCCCTTTGGCGCCATCTTACAGATACAGACGTCGACATTCCCTGATTCGGACATGATGTTATGGCGCTTGACTATCGTATCATGTTGTTGGCAAGCTGGGCCGGGTGTACTTGACACTGCAACGTTTGGGAATATGTACGATGAAACCTAAGTACTTTTGGAAGAACAATTGGAAGCAAAAGCTTCTCCCAGCCGATATATTTCAGTTGCAGCATTTGCATATAGACGTTGATACTGTAGTTCGAAGTAGAAATGCCACTGAGCATCCAGCGCTTTGGGCGGGGGCCTACGAAGAAGACATCAAGCTAACACATCCACTCTGAAATCACTTACAGTTCTTGTCACTTGTTTGCAGTTCAAAGCTCCGTCCGAAGCCAAGTTCACCGCTTATGTCAATACTAAGCCAGCTGCATCTTTCGCTGATATCAACGGTTTCATTGCGCTCCCCGTCGCATGCTTCAGCCAGTGAGGGTTGCTGCTGGATTACGGGCTCGAAAATGCGCATGTGCCCCGTCATTTATTCCTTGGCCGATGATGCGTCTTCTCGTGCGGTGCAGCCGCTTGTTCAATTCTATTGAATAAGTTGTATACGGATGGTGATGCTTGCGGAACCAGGTAGGCCTTTGACTTAAAAGTCTCATTTGGTATATATCTGTAGGACATAGCCCAAATCGAGGAAGGAGAGTTCATGTCGCTGCTTGACATCCATTACAACCCCTCCCGGCCATCGCCCAGGCCCTTAAGGAGTCAAGTCCTGATGGGCACACTTACTCCACCTGATCTCCAAAGCCGTGGAATGAAGGTACCAGAGGCCATGAAAAGTCGGCTTTTCTCACCATTCTCCTTGTCTGCAGCTGCCGGGCCATAGATCGGCGACGGGCGAGGAAAATGACTTTCCTACAAGTTTTCGTACAAGCAGGAAACCGAACAAAGTCGTGTAGCGGCGGTTGTATGTAGCCGCTCTTTCCAAGAAAACGTGCACGATTGCATTCCGTGCGTGTGGACGATATTGACTCTAACAAAGCACTCTTTAAGTACGGAGTTGATTCGCTTGTAGCAATAGAGCTTCGCAACTGGATTGGAAAGAGTTTTAGCGCGGATGTAGCTGTTTTTGACATTATAGGCGGGGCGACAATCGCGACTGCTGGAACTCTGATGTCCAGGAGAAGCATGATAGTGAAGTCCCCATAGATGCATGATAATCGCAATTGCCGGAGGGGAGAGGATCTGAGAAAGCTCGTCAATCATAGGGTGTCTGATACCGTAACTTTTGACTACTCCGTGCATACTAATACTGTGAAAAAGGAGCAAGCAGTCAGATTCACGCATTCTAATGTCTCTTCCTTTGCTAATAGATCGGTCCGGTCCAGTCGTCATAAATGTTCCAAGGTTGTTTGCTGCCAACGCTCCCGCACGGGCCTTTCTTGGCACTCCTTCTTTCTTTTGATCTTCACCACTACTACGTATACGTCCACTCCTCTCCTCTTCCCTAACAACCTTTCTCCCTCTTTCCTCCCTCCCCCCAAACCCCTCTTCCTCATCTCTCTCCCCTCTCTTCTCTCGCCCCTCTTTGCTGCCTCCTCTGCGTCCTTAGACGCCCCTCACGCGTGCTTCTGCTTCTGCTTCTGCTTCTACTCCTGCTTCTACTTCTGCTTCTGCTTCTGCTTCTGCTTCTGCTTCTGCTTCTGCTTCTGCTTCTACTTCTTCTACTACTACTACTTCTTCTTCTCCTCCTAGCTGCTAAAGCGGCCAGGTCGAGTCTGCAGAGGTCGAGCGGGCAGGAGACCAACGCCAGCGCGGATTCCAGCGCGCCTGCTCAGGAAGCCCCAGCAGCAGCTCAGCCGCCCCAGGCGCGTCCGTGTCTGTACGCTGCATGGATAGTGCTAGCAGCTGCCTCAAGGGGCGAGATTGTCTGCATTTCCGACATCAAGCGAGGCAATCCTGGCCGAAGAAGTAAGGATCGCGAGGTTCCGACGGCCCCCGCCTTCAATAGCGCGCAAATCCCACCTTTGCTCGATATGATTATTCAGTCGCAAGCGCCCGCTGAAAGACTGCCAAGCGATACGACCAGGACGAGGACCGGCAGCCCGAGTTGCAGAAGACTGGCCACCGGGTCTAAAAGGCCGAAGCAGGATGTAGATCGTTGGATTGCACGATACAAACTGAGCTCCGTTGACGATGTTGACGGAGTGTCAAGGCTGGTACGCTCCTCGATGAGGGTGGCAAGCCCCTCTCATCAAACGACTCCTCAAGGATATGAGGGCATCGCCTGAAAACCGCCGCGGCTTCCGATGATACATACTACCATGGACGACGCGTCCGATCCCTCGGCCGGTGAAACTAGGTAAGAGGAGGACGTCATTTATGCATCTGCCTTCTATCTCTGGTCCTCTGACCTCGTTGGTCCTCACGAGCGCCAAGGGTGAAGAGGAAGACGTCTGAAATCACATAGGACTGAGTCTAGCACTTAGACAACCACCCGAATTATGTCTTCTATCTCTTGGCCTTTGATCGACAGGGAACAGGGGGGAGAGATGGAGGAGTCCCATCCCCTTCCCCGAGAAGAATTATGCTTCGGGTGCCTCTGGATAAAGGTAACCAACACTCAATGAAGAAGGACAGGCCTGGCAACACGAGTAAGAAGCTAGATTCTCATATAAGATTGAAGTGGGGATAGATATTATGCCGCAAGGGAGAACATATCCTGATCAATATTCACGACTTCCCACTGTGCACCCTCACTATTTGCATATTTGAAAGACGAAAATCGATTCAGGAATCTACTCAAGGAACACACCAAGAGGCCGCGACCCACCAACTCAAGGGTGCAGCCAAAAGCGGCGCGTCGCGAGCCCCCTCTGCGCGTCTCGTCGCTGTTCTGCAAGGAAAGGAAAAAAAGGAAAACCACTCCGTCCCAATGTCAGTCTTATATCATACATCCACCCACACAAGTAACCGATAAAACGCGCCTCCCTCTATGACGAGAAAAAACTGACCAGAAAATCTATCATGGAAGTCATCAAAAACCACAACAAACGAAAACGAAGAATGGAAAAACCAGAAAGAAACAGCCTCCACTACCGCAGCAGTCTAAACACCTCCCCCTCCCCCTCCCCCCTCCCAACCACGGCATCCTGCGCCGTAAACAAAAACCCAAACCCAGCCCTCTTGATCCTCCCAATCCACCTTAACCCATCCACCCTCGCGAACCCCCTATCCCCTCTCCGCTCCTCAAGATACTCCCTCAACCCCTTCACATGCACCGCAACAGAACTCTCAAAATGCTTAAACAGCGTCCGCGTCCCGCCTCCCTGCGCGCCATTCGGTCGAAGACGACGACCAAGCACCGCTTCGCACAGCCACTCCGCGACGTCCTCGGCGGGAGCGACATCGATGCGACCCTCCCACCCTTCAAAGTCGGGCATGGTACCCAGGACATCGACGAAGCGGACGAATTCATCCATGACGTGCCGAGGGTCCTGCGGTCGCGAGGCGGGCAGGAAGCGATACACCGACGTGGGGATGTCGAGGGTCTCCGTCGAGCGCTCCAGGACACATTCGCTCGCCCAGCGCGTGGCGACGTACCCGTTGCTACCGTCCGTGGGCGGGACGTTGTTTCTAGCGCTGGAAGAAGCCGCACCGTGAACGGTTTCCTCGGAAGACAGGACGCCCGCGGTGGATGTGTAGTGGATGGGGATGCGGCGAGGGGTAGCCAACTTGATCAACTCCTTTGTGGATGCGAAGTTGGAGGAGCGGAGCGCGTGGTAATTGTCCCAGAAGGAGCGCGCGGCGCCCATGTGGAGGATCACGTCGACTTCTTCGGCGAGATGGCGGAATTTATCTTCGTCGAGGCCTAGGAAAGGGGAGGAGAGATCGCCACTGTGGGACTCCAGTTTCGGTGAAGAGGGCAGCTGGCGGGGGTCGTCGGCGGGACGGTCGCGCACGGCGACGCAGTGGATTTTGCGGATCTGGGGATTCTCGATGAGTTTGGGTAGGAGGTATTGTCCGAGGAAGCCTGTTGCGCCTGTGACGAGCACCGTGCTTGGTTTCTCTGGGAGTGGTTGAGTATCAATAGTCGCGAGGAACTCCGGGACAGTGGGTGGCTGCGTTTCCTCGTCCCAGTTGATTGGCTCGAGGCTGGTGCACTCTTCGATCTTGCGTGCCATCTGACTCAGAGTGTTGGCGCCGAGTAGTTCGTAGAGGGGGATCGCGGCATTGAACAACTGGCGAATGCGGGCCTGCAGGCGGAGGACCAGCAGCGAGTTCCCACCCACGTGGAAGAAGTTCGTCGAGCTTGTCACCTCAGGGCGAACACCGTCCTCCATCTCAAGGACGTCATACCAGACACCGCGCAATGTGATCATTGTCTCGGAGAGTTCGGAATCATCGCGCCCAGCGGCAGCCTTCTGAGGCAGCGGCATGGCCTTCAAAGCGGCGCGGTCGACCTTGGAGTGGTTCGTAAGAGGCAGCTTCTCGTGCGCAATGGCCGCAATCGGTATCATGTACTGGGGAAGCGGAAGGCGGATGAGCAATTGATCCAGGAAAGAGTCCATGTCCTGGATATCGTAAGTGGGTGCGAGGACAACATGGGCGACCAAGTGTCCGGCGTCGCCTCCACGTTGGACCACCACGGCCTCCTTCAGTTTCCCTTCAGCAGCAGCGACGATGTTGCTTTCGATGTCGGCCAATTCGATGCGGAGGCCTCGGACCTTGACTTGTGTGTCTCCAGCCATCCGATTGTGGAAGACCATGGATCCGTCCTTCTCCAGGCGGCCAATGTCGTTCGTGCGGTAAAGCCTGGTCCAGCCTTTTGCGACATATTCCGGAGACGCCACAGGGTTTTCGACGAAGGACTTGCTCGTGAGTTCCTCGTTGTTAAGGTACCCAAGAGAAACGCCAGCGCCGCCAATACAGATCTCGCCGGGCATGCCAACGGGCACTGGCCGCAGCTGCTCGTCCATGATGTAGGTGGTGTAGTTAGGAAGCGAGAAGCCGCATGGAATGCGTCCTTCCTTGCCCACATTCTCGTCACGATAATCAATCTCCATCTTGTGCGACGAGATGGAGATCTCCGTGGGTCCATATGAGTTGAAGAAGCGAAGCTGAGGAAGATCCAGTTTGGCAAACTCCTGAATATGATTCCTCGTCAGGGTCTCGCCTCCACCGAATGCGAACCGCCACTGGGAGGCATCTCGAAGATTATCGCCGCCGTATTGCATCCAGAGCATGTATTCGGAAGGTGTGGCCTTGGTATACGTGATGCCACGCTGCCGGATGATTTCGGTGATGGAGAGGGGATCGCCGCGCTTGCTCATGGGAACGATGTGGACGGAACCCCCATTGACGAGGCCGGTGTAGATCTGGTCCGAGGAGTGGTTGAAGGTGAAAGCACTTTGCTGCAGAGTTTGCTCAGCCCCGAGCTTCCACGTCTTAGTGTATCCTTCAATCTCGTTGCGCAGGCCGGAGTGAGTGACCATTATGCCCTTGGGTGTGCCCGTCGAACCGCTGGTGTACAGAATGGCCGCTGGCTCGGCTCCCTGGCTCTGATTGGGAACACGACCTGAAGGCGTCTTCTTGACGGTGGAAACGTTAACGATGGCGGCATAGTCAACGCTCAGTCCTTCGGTGCTGTCCATGGTGGTGTTGTCTGCAAGGACGGCTCTTGGTTGGCAGTCTGCGGCAATGGCAGCGAGGCGAGGCACAGGGTTCCGGATATCCATTGGAACGTAGACAGCTCCAAGGCGCATAATAGCGAGCATCGAGCATACCCAGTCGGCAGCCGCCTCCTGGAAAACGAGCGCGCGAGAACCTTTCCCGACATCAACAGCTTGGAGAGCCTCGCTGATGGCTTCGATGCGCTTGATGAGATCCGCGTAAGAAAGCGAGTTCCCTAGACCATCCATTAATGCGAGCTTGTCTTCGTTCTCTGCAGCTATCTGGTCGATTCTGCGCGGGAGTGTCTCGGGCCAGTCGGATTCGAGATGAGTACCTATGAAAAGAGTTAGTGAATGGCGTTTAACTGCAACGCAGCACAAGATCAGTTACCGGCTCCGACTTCTGTAACACCCTTTAGCTGAGTCGCTCCGAAAAGAGGTGTGTCATCAAGCGTAAGAGTAGTGTCGGAAGAAAGCGTATCGAGCAAGTGGATGTACGTGTCCAGTAGCAGATTGGCAGCAGCCTCGTCATAGAGGCTCTTCTGGACACGGAGCATAATGACAGCATCAGTGGGGCTGTCAGTCACATCGAGAGTGATATCGTAAGCGGTTCGTCCAGGATGCATCTCTTTGACTTCGAATTGACAGTTCCCGAAAGGATGTTTTTCCTGAGCGCCCTGGCGGTAGTCGAAGAAAGCTTGGAAGAAGGGGCTGTGGGAAGAAGAGCGAGTGACGTTGAGCTCCTGGAGGAGCACGTCGAAAGGAAGATGAGAGTTGGCGAGAGCAGAGTGGATCGCGGAACGGGCCTCCAAGACCGCATCCGCAAAAGTTTGGTCGGTCTGGCGGCGGAATCGCACAGTGAGAAGGTTGAGGAAGAAGCCAATGCTGCCCATGACATTCTCTTCGTTCCGGTTGGCGTCCGCAATACCGATTGTCAGGTCCTGGGCATCCGTGAAGCTGAACAGCATCACTTTCATGGCAGCGAGGTAGAAGTTGAATGGAGTCGACCGGTGCGCCTTGGAGGCAGCCTTCACTCGCGATGCGAGATCCGGCTGAAGCCGCGTACCGACTTGATGAATGTCAAAGTCTTTCATTGGCACCCTGGAGCTCGCCTTTGCCATGGGGAGCAACGGCAGGATCGGTGGCTGCTCGCCCGCAGGGAAGACTCCGCGCCAGTATTTGAGTTCCTGGTCCAAGTCTCCGTTCTCATAGGCGAGTCTTTGAGCAGCGGAGAAATCCGGGAATTGACGGGGCGGATCACCCAGAGGCTTCCCGATGTAAGCCTTCTCCAGGTCCGCCATGAAGACTTGGAGACTGACGCCGTCCATGAGGATATGGTGGTAGTTGATGAGGATGAAGTGGGATGAGGGAGTAAGAGTTAGGAGTTTTACGCGCATCAGTTCGCCTCTGGACAGGTCGAAGATGTGGGACTTGAATGCGGCATATTCAGTCGCCACCTCCTCTATCCCGTTGATCAACTTTTGTTCGAGGCGAAGCGCCGAAGTGGCCATGACCTTTTGGTACGCTTGATCCGCTTCGGTGTCATCGGCGACGAAGCACGTGCGGAGTGCCTCGTGTCTGGCAGCCACGGCACGCAGCGCTCTCTCCAGGCTGTTGATGCGCAGATTTCCGGAGACCTGGTAGTAGAACGCCACGTTGAAGGTGGTCTGGTCCTGGAGGAGTTGGCGCAGGAACCAGAACCGTGACTGCCCGAAGGACAGCCGCTCAGTTTTCAGAAAGTTTAAAGGCTTCGATATCGTCAGCTCAGGTGACGAAAAGGTGGCGGTTGGTTTACCCTTCTCTGAGAGATTGTCCGGTGTATCCGCGCGTGAGGATGGCTGCGTGGACATGTCTCCTGCACGGCTGGGGGTGGAGGATCCTTCTTCGCTTGCCGGCGCGGTGCTGTACGCTGAAGGCGTCCGAGAAAGCACAGTCGGTCGTTGAGCGGGGAGATGGAGGGCCTTGTGTGCCGCTGGCTCCTTCGCAGCAGGCTTCGCAGGTGCTTCTTTGGTTCCAATGTGGGCAAGGAGGTCCTCCGGCAGCTTGTCCAGGGCACGTTGGCAAAGATCGGTGACGGACGCGCCACCAACCACCTTGAGGACGGGAATGTCCACCTTGAGTTCCTTGAGGAACCATGAGCGAACCTCCACAGCGACCAAGGAGTCAAGTCCAAGCTCAACCAGAGGAGCACTGGAGTCAATCTCCTGGTCAGCCAGCTGCAGGATGACCCGCAGTTTGGCAATGAAGCATTCCTCGATGATTTGAAGTGCAGCCTCCTTATTCGGGGCGCTAGCAAGCTGCTCCGTGACTGGCAGCGAATTCTTCTTGCTATCCTGCCCTGCGCCAGCATCCGCGGCACCATCCTCAACGATGCAGTGCGAGAAGCGAGGATTCTCGAGCCATGGGCCTCGTGCGTCCGTGTCCTCCCGGACGGTAAGAATACCTGTCGTGACCACCGCGTCCGGAATCTGTTTCCTATCCTCCGGACGAGAGAAGCCTGCTTGGATAGATTCGGTAAACATGTGGTGGATCTCCGTCTCGGAGAGGGCTGTCAGACCGAAACGCGTGAGCTGGTCGACGACAGCTTGGCCTGCTGTCTCGACGTATCCGATACCGACGACACGACCGATATCAAGAGTGGAAGCAGCGAGGCCGCGACGACGCCTCTGCCTGGCGAGAGAGTTCAGGTAGCCGTTGGCTGCGGCATAGTTTGCTTGTCCAGAATTCCCCACAACGCATGCACTGGAAGAGAAGAGGATGAAGAAGTCCAGCTTGTCTTCGTGGAAAAGTTGGTCGAGGTTGTTGGTTCCGATGATCTTAGGTCCCAAGACCTTGTTCATGGCTTCCGCCGACATCTTGGAGAAGAGCGCGTCGTTGAGCACCATGGCTCCGTTGGCGATACCCGCAATGGGCGGGCAGGTGGCTCGGATATCCTTGACAACTCTTTCGAGGTCGGAGCTGTTCATAATATCCATCGCGTACGTCTTAACTTCCCCTCCGGAGCCCTTGAAGGAGTCCAACCATCGCTGGTCAACCTTGGGGTTGCGGGATGTCAGACACACGCAGCCGGCGCCGTTCTTGACCATCCATTCCGCGAGTGATTGGCCTATCTGTCCAGTAAGACCGACGAGGAGGTAGGTCTTATTTCGGGCAAAGAGCCGTTCGGGCTTGAGAGCGCGGACCTGGACCTGGAGCGGGTTCTCAGTGGACCACTCAGCAACGATGGAAGGCCTGAAGCTCGAGGCCGAGCCAAGCTGTTCCAGAGGAACGACAATGTCGTGGACATCTTCTTCGGGTGTTGAAGTCTTCTCGACAGTAGCAACCGCTTCCTGAAGAAGTTGAGTCAGACTATCCGCATCATAGGAGGCGGGCAGAGAAGCCTGGCGCCTGAAGACATCGAAAGGTTGGATGCGAGTGTGCTCAGGCGAGAGCACTTGCGCAATATTGACGCTCAGAGGTCCAGCCTCGGTCAAATCGAGAAAATGCGTGATCTTGTCAGCCTTGAGTTGCTTGCGAAGCGCGTGGCGGGGAGTGTGAGCATGCAGGCCGATCCAAGTCGCATCGTGCACATTCTCGGAGTGGCCAGCGTCGTATGAAAATGTGACCTTGACGGAGTTGTCTGCGGCCTTCCGTTGAAGAGCGGAAGCGAGGAAGCGCTCTCTGCCGGAGCAGTGGACAAGGAGCGAGCTGTTGGAAGACAAGGCGGAGATGAGAGATGAGGCAAGAAGCTCGCTCGCCACGGAGATGAGGGATCCCGGGGCGGGAGAGTTCGTCTTCGCCACAGCAATGGGCAGTGCCTCGCGGGAGTTCAATTCGGAGAGAGCAATGACCCGTTCGCCAGTCACACCGTCCTTGCCAGTGCAGAGGTACAAGAACGCATTGCGCGCAACCTGAAGGGCTGTCAGGCTGGAATAAGCAACCGTTACTGCGCTCTGGCCGTTGGTGCCTGTCGTGGGGAGCAAGTCCTCCACCAGGGACGGCTTGAAGTCCTCGCCCCAGACAATCGAAGTGCTGGGGGCAGAGGCCGGTACCGTCTTGGTGATGATGCGCCTGGAGGAGTTCAGGCGTGCATTCTGGTCGATGTGGCTGATGACGCGGGGAATCTTCAGGACGCCCTTCTCCAGGAACACCTCAGGTTCCCTGGACCACAGTAGCGGCTGGCGGCTGGTAGCCGTGGTCTCCAACTCATCCAGAGCGCATTGGCGGAGAACGTGCTCAGCGATGGCCTTGGACGTGTTGTCATCGATCTCCGAAACGTCGAAGTGGTTCATGCTGATGTGGCCTTCTTCGTGAGCAATGGCGCGGTTGAAAGCGATGGAGGCGAAATGGTAGGGCTGGTTGACCATGGCGCTGACAGTGACCCAGACGATGCTCCTGGCAACTGCGTAGACGCGCCTAAGGCCATCCATGCGCTCGTCATTCATATCTTTGAAGATGGGCGTTTCGATGTCGACGAGATTGATGATGGTGCTCGTAGGGTCGATCATGGCCGCCTCCTCCTCGGTGGGTAAGCCGCTGAGGACAGTAATCTGGTCGCAGTATCGTTCCAGGAGCTCAGATACCTCCTCCGCAATCTGCGCGGTCTGAAGACCTTCGGATCCCAGTATCACAAGGCTGGGGATGCTGATGGACTGTGCGGAGGAAGAGTTGGTGAGTGGGCGACGCAGGAACTGCACGCGGTCATCAACGGCCTGAGCGGCGATGATGGAGAAGGGCCATGGCAGGACGTTAATCTTGGGGGTAACAGCATCGACGCCCGAGAAGCCAGCCTTGCGGAGCGCACTGTGCCACTCTCCAGGTGTAATGGTAGGCGAATACCTACGGCCGTCGTTCTTGCCGACCCACCATCCAGCCAGACCACCCATGATGAGACCGCTGCGGGCGGGGCCGTGGTCGGTGACTTCGAGCAGCATCAAGTAGCCTCCTGGCTTGAGCAACTGACGGACATGCTCGAGCGTCTTTTGCATGGACGCAGTGGCGTGCAAGACATTGGACGCGACGACTATGTCGTAAGCATGCGGTTTGTACCCCTGAGCAGATGGCGCCTTTTCGATGTCGAGAACCTTGTAGGTCATCTTGTTGCTGTAGCTGTGAGGCTTGAACATCTCCGCAGCCTTCTCGAAGAAACCCGGTGAGACGTCGGTGTACGTGTAAGATGACATCGTGTTGCCCATATTGGCGAGGATTGACTTGGTGGCGCCGCCAGTACCCGCACCTGCGAACGTGTGAGTATATTTAAGGATGAAGGTAAGGTTTTTGGAGCATCCGGAGTCAACTCACCAACTTCAATGATATTAGAATGCGGATATCGGTGGCTCATCTGCTTTATCATCTCGGCCAGGAAGCCATTATATCTCGCGAATCCAAGACCCAATTTGTAGAAGTCGTCCAGCATATTGTCTGCAATCATGTGTTCTAGGATGGTGGTCTCGCCACGCACGGAGGCGGGGATATTCTCACCAACGGCGGACAATAGCCTGACGTCTATGGCCTCGCGGTGCTTCTCGATCAAAGCCTTGATATCCTCAGCCGTGTCTGAAGCCCATGACTTCTTGATGAAGGGATAGGCAGATCCGCGAGCGACACCGTCAAGGACATGGTTCATATAGTCACGAAGCGAAGCGTGGTGTTCTTGGCCATTGGCCCAGTCGTCCTCACTCAGTTCGGCCTTCCAGCTGCGCAGGTAGTAGTAGGACAGGCGCTCACACACGGTCGCAAGTTCGACTTCGGCCGCGGTAGGTTTGACGCCCTTGACGCAGGAAGTGCCGTCCGGTTGAGCGACATCCAGCTTCGTGGACGAATAGAGGATATGGTCGTCTGCAGCAGTGGCAGGAGCGAAAGGCTTGATCATCAGGTCCTCGATCTGGACCATGGCCTGGTGGCCGCCTTGAGGGCCGAAGACGTCTATGCTGGCGCGGAACTCGTCACCTTCGCTCAGGACGGCGGAGATGGGGACGTCGGCGCCGGAGAGGGGGATAGAGAGGCAGATCTCTGGGTTGACACGGATGCTGCGGATGGCAGTCGGGACGTGCAGGGACCAGAGGCGGTTGTCTCCTGGCGCGGAGAAGGCGAGGAAGGAGGCCTGAAACGCGACGTCAAGCTGAGTAGGATGGACGAGGTAGACGGTCGGATCGGAGTCGGCATAGGGGTAAGTAGTGATGAGACCAGTTGCTTGGTTGAGACGACGCTTCAGTGTGTGCATCCCACGGAAGTTGTTCTGGTAGCCGTAGCCCAGGTCGAGGAGGGTGGTGTAGAAGACGTCAGTGTCAACAGGGTTGAAGTTGTAGTCCTCAAGCGGGGAGGAAAGGAGCGCATCAGTGGAGGGATTGCCGCAGACAATTTTGACGGTGGCCTTCGCCATGAGATCCATATCCTGCTCTGTTCCCATCGCAGGACAGGAATAGCAGACGAACTCTGCCGTGGCCGTCATGGTGCCGTCAAAGGACGGTTGTCCAGTGGGCATGGAGATGCTTGACAGAGTGACAAGAGTCTCAACAGCGGCATTGGCGTCTTCCTCGAAAGTAATGGCCTTCGGGATCTCCAGGTTCTCAATCTCGAACATCTTTACAGGCCGTTCACCCGCCCACGTTCTCGCTGCTTCCATCGCCATTGCGCAGTAACCAGCCGCAGGGAAAACGGTTTGACCCTGAAGCTGATGCCCATCGAGCCACGAGATCTCGGAGAGCTTGAGCACGTTCGACCACCGCATATCGCGAGCCGTAGAGTCTGGGCATTGAACGCCGAGGAGTTCATTGAAGGGCTGCTTTCGGGTGCGGTTCTTGCGAGACAGACGCGACTCGTGCCAGTGAACCCTTCCGTGATTCCATTGATAAGAGGGCAGCCCGGTAACCAGCTTGGGGGTTTCGGCGCTGGAAGAGATGGCCTTGCGGTAGGAATTGAAGTCGACATTTGCGGCGCCCAGATGAGTCCAGATGAACCCGAGGGCCTCAGAAAAAGCCTGGATGTCGTCGCCTCCGCGGCTGAGCACGCCGGTGTACGGGAGAGGAGTGGGCAAAACATCAGCCATCGTCTGAGTGACGGGGCCTTTGAGCGCCGGATGAGGCCCAACTTCGATAGCAAAGCACAGTGAAGGATCGCTCGCGATGGCGTTCTTAATGGCCTCGGTGAAGAGCACGGCATTGGTCATGTTGTCTCTCCAGTAGACATGCTGCAACTCCTCAGTCGGCCCCATGGGGTTCTCTGATGGAACCACACTGGAGAACCAGGAGCAGTCGCGGCCGCCTTCAGGATTAACCTTAACACCGCATCCCTTCATAGCCTCAATGTACGGGTCACCACAGGGCAGCATATGGTGCGAGTGGTAGGCGGTGTCGACCTTGAGCAGTCTGGCAAACTTCTTCTCCTCATCGAAGACTCGCTTTCCGTGGGCGACGGCGTTTTCATCTCCCGAGAGAGTGACGCTAGCTGGGGAGTTGTGAGCGGCAATGGCGAGCTTGCCCTTGAAAGCACGGAGATTGACGAGCTCTTCCGCATCTTCCCAGGACGTTCCCACTGCCATCATGGCACCCTTCTGGCCAGTGGCGCTATTGCCTGCAAGGCGAGCGTACACACCTCGGTAGTAAGCAACACGAATGGCGTCGCTAGCAGAAAGGAAACCAGCAGCGTAGGCGGCACCGATCTCTCCGGAAGAGTGCCCGACAACGGCGGCGAAGGTGATGCCAGCTTCCCGGAGCAAATCAACTAGGATGACCTGCACGGCCGTGCATAGAGGCTGTGACAGTGCGGCCTCTGCGATGCGAGAGGTGTCGGCGCCGGCAAGCATCTCCTCCTTGAGGCTCCACTGAGGACGATCCGACTCTGGCAGGGAGCTGAGAGAGCCCTCGAGATCCTGGACAATCTTCTGCACAAATTCAGAGGACCTGATGAGTTGGGCACCCATTGCGGCCCATTGAGCACCCTGGCCGGTGAAGACACCGAGGATGCGGGGCGAAGCGTCCTTGAAGTCGGACCTGGTGCCAATGGTGGACTTTGCATTCTGCTTCACGCCATCAAGCTTGCCGTCAATCTTGCTCACCAACTCCTCGATCGTGGGCGCAGAAAAAGAAGCCCGGATTTGGAGCTGGCTTCTGCGGGCTTGCAGGGTCCAGGACAAGTCGGAGGGGCTGATGTCGTTGTTAGTCTTGAGGAAATCGGAGTAGGCCTTCAACTGGGCGGTCAGGGAGGCCTCCGAAGTGGCGGAGAAGACGAAGGGGGTGCTGGCCGGCCGGGCACAGAGTGACTTTTGCTTGTCGGCATCCATGTACTGTTCAATGATAGCGTGGGCATTGGCGCCACCGAAGCCTGGAATGGGTGAGTCGATATACTATTAAGAGTGGGAGAATCGGGTCACTCACCAAAGCTGTTGACGCTAACACGACGAGGAACGCCCTCCGGCAGCTGCGGCCAAGGCTGAAGAGTGGTAGGAACGCGGATTCCGTGGTAGAACTTCTCAATGGCAGGATTCAGGGTGTTGAAGAGCATGTTTGGAGGAACGATGCCCTTCTGAATAATCCCAGACGCCTTGAGCAGACCGGCCAAACCAGCCGCACCTTCGGTGTGGCCAATCACAGTCTTAACTGATCCGACGTACAAGGGCTTGCTATCCGTCAAGTGCTTGCCGAAGCACTCGTAGATGGCACCCGCCTCCTTGGGGTCGCCAGCCTTGGTTCCCGTCCCGTGCGCCTCGAAAAACTGCGGGCGATCGTTAGGGTTGTTCTCGAAGTCCAAGCCAGCTTTGGCATAGGTCTGGCGGATCAAAGCGGTCTGAGCCTCAGAACTGGGGACCGTGAGCCCGCTGCTATGGCCGTCCTGGTTCGCGCCTGTCTCACGGATTAAACACTCAATGTGATCGCCATCGGCAATTGCATCACTCAGTCTCTTCATGATGATGGCGGCAATACCTTCGCCACGAGCGTAGCCGTCAGCGTCGGCATCCCACATGCGGGAGCGGCCCGTGGGAGACAACATTTTCATCTTGCTTTCGAAGACGAAGGCATCCGGGTTCAGGATGACGTTTGTACCGCAGGCAACGGCGACGCGAGACTCGCCAGCACGCAGGGCCTGCACGCCCTGGTGAACAGCGATCAAGCTGGAAGAGCATGCCGTGTCGATGGTCATGCTCGGGCCGTGCCAGTCGAAGAAGTAGGACAGACGGTTGGAGATGATGGCTCGATTGGTGCCAGTGGCGAAGTAAGTCGGCAGTGAGTTCACATCCCGGAGGAGGGTGTCGTTGTAGTCTACACCCATGGTACCGACGTAGACAGCAGTGTCGGACCCCTTAAGATTTTCAATAGTGTGCCCACCAGCCTCTAGAGCTTCATACACCGTTTCCATAAGGAGGCGTTGTTGAGGATCAATGGAGTCGGCCTCGGCGGGACTAATGTTGAAGAAGCCCGCATCGAAGACGCGATTGTCCTGCTGCAGGAGGTAGGCATTGCGTACGTTGGTAGTGCCGTGATGCGAGCCATCCGGGTGATAGAAGCCCGTGGTGGAGAAGCGGGAGGAGGGGATCTCGCTGCAGACGTCGCGAGGCTTCTCGAGCAGTTTCCACAAGGCGGAAGGGGACGAGGCGCCTCCGGGGAAGCGGCAGCCAGTGCCAACGATGGCGATGGGTTCGTTACGGCGGGAGACCATTGTGAAGATTGTGGAGGGATGGACGAAGACGGTGATGGGACCAAAGTTGATTTGGATAGGATGATTGGGGTGGAGGGAGAGCGGATGTTGGGAGAATGTAGAGATGGTCTGCTAGGCACTGCTGCTGAGTTTCCTGTCCTGAAGAGACCAGTACGTGGCACACATGTATACTCTCTTCTTTGTACCCAAAGGTGGCCGTGCTTTCCACGAAGTGCTGCCATTGTCGCCGACGGTGGATGACTGTGGTCAGAAGCGCCTTCGCCGAACATTGCGTTTAGCACCGAAGCTAGGAAAGGGACAACAGCTAGCGGAGAACGGGGAATGAGGAATGGAAGGTTGAGGCCAGCGACATGCGAGGATGGCTGTGAAGCTGAATCGTGAGGTTGTTCGGCGCATGTACTCCGTACAGAGTCCATGCACTCCCATGCAGGGACCGTGTGCTATCTACGGACCAGGAAACGTGGGGGGCCATGACGGTGAGGCCCTGAGGCCCTGAGGTCCTGAGGCTCTTCGGCAAGCAGCTCTAGAACCGGTCGGCGGAGACCAGTCTAGGGATGACGGCACCCGTAGGAGCTGGGGGCTGACATATGTGGTGACCGTGGTAGAGTGCTCATTATTGGAAGGGTTCGCAATATCGCCGAATGTACGCTGTCTCTGGTGTTTTCGGACAGTGGTATTGTACAAATCGCCGAACGGGGGGCCATGGCCAATGTGCATGTCGCTTAGGCGGATAAGCTTTGGATCTCACTCCGACAAGGCCGAAGGGATCCCGTTGGAAGTTGTTTCGAACGTTGGAGGAAGAGCGGAAGGAAAAGAAAGGGAAAGCTGCATTGCCATTCCCTCCCGTGTCCGCGTGAGGTCCCCTGGAGATAGTCAATCAAAGTGCACGTGGCAACGGGGTTCAAAGTGCTGGGACGGTAATGGATCGTGGATAGATGTCGAATCCATGCTCAGGGTCTTGTTTGAGGCACGCACGTGGTAACCAGGTTTCAAAAATGTTTGGAGTCCGGGAAAGGATCCATATCTCTCTATATTGGTGCCGGCCAAGCAAGATCTAGCTGGTGCCTCTTCCTGCACATGGAGGAATCTCAGAGGACTTGCAAAACAACAAAGCAGATTCGTAAGAAGGCAAAAGGACTTGTAGGGCTCAGACATACAAGGCCCGTATAAAAAACGGCAGAAAGCGTTGTGCTCTCGATTCTGAGAAAGAGTCTACCGGTTGTCCATGTGTGAAAATGATGAAAGAGAAAAATAGTTATAGCAGTACAGCGAGGAAAGCAGCGATGAAATCAAACAGACATTTGGTTCAGATGTGGAGGGTCGCGCGCAGCTGGGAGAGGCGCTTCCAAATCTGGTCGTCAAGGTCGGGCAAGCATTCGGAGCCTGACAAGAGTGGGGAGGAGTAGAGGCTGACGGCGTGTTGCAGTCGGCGGATGAGATACGAGCACAGATGGGTGACCATGACGAGGCGCAGATGGGCCAAGCCGCTAGATTCCGAGATGGGCATGGCGCCGGGGGTAGCGGGTTGTGCGGGAAGTGCGGGATTTCCGATTGCTTGGCCTGCTTGGCATGCTTGGCTGTTCAGATCGGCGTCGTGCTGCAAAGCGTCCAGAGGGCCTAGGAAGATGTTCATGAGCAGCGAGTGGCAGGCGCCCACCAGGTGCCGGACCACGGTGCTGCTGCTGCTGTGCATGAGAGAGGGACGAGGCGCCGCCGTTGCCGACGTGGGCGTGGGCATGGGCGGGTCGAAATACGACGATGCCGAGGAGGAAGACTGGGGAGGAGTGATGAGGTTCAGGTCCCAGCAGAAGTCGGTGGTGTCGAGGCTATCCATCGACGAGGGCGTGGCCGTTCCTGGAGCGCCTGCAGATTCCACTTGGAGGCGGTCGAGGACGGCGAGCAAGGCGTGGGCGGCCGAGAAGGTGCCGTGCAGCGTCTCACCGGTTGGGGTCGAGAGCGAGCCGGGAGGCGTGGTGAGCGAAGGCGTGCAGCTCGTGTGCGAATTTGCAGACAGGTGCTGGAGCCATGCGGCTACGGGAGGGAAAGTCGCATCGTTGATGATGAGCGGAAGGCCCAGCGTCCTGCCCGCCGTGCATGCCTCTGTGAGGGCGGTGCTCTGGCGGTGGAGGGCATAGAGACGTGTAATGAGCTCCGACAGCTGCGAGACGGCGCTGGGCCCGCTGAGGAAGGATGCTTGTGAACTTGAGGCGGCATCGGAAGAGGAAGAGGAGGAGGAAGAGGAGGAAGTCGTCGTCATCGTCGTTGTGGATGTATTTGTCTCCACCGGGTCCAAAAAGGCGTCCATGTTCATATCCATTTGTAACGCACTCCAGTCCACCGTCTCCAGTGGCGGAACCCACGTTGGCCACACCAGTGTGGGGTCGACGTCGAGGCTGAGCAGCTCGTCCGGGAGCGCATGTTGCTGGTGTTGCTGTTGTTGTTGTTGATGATGATGCGCCGCATTGCTGGTATTGTTGTTATTGATATTGTTGTTGTCGACAAGGGCTGCGGGTGCAGGCGCCAGCGCTGGCGTAGGCGCAGGCGTTGGTGGCGGCGGCCGAAAAACGGCGGGAGGACGACCCTTGGGGAGGCATGGACTATAAATGCATTGGGCGCCCAGGCGAAGGCAGCGGTTGCAGACGCCCGTTGCAGAGTTGGACGAGCCGCCGTTGCTGGCGCGCGTGCACCGAAGCTTTTGGCTGTGGCACCGATCGCACGACTGTCGTCTGGGTGGTGTTGAGGTGGAAGCAGCTTGAGCGCTGGTGGACGAGGCGGTCGACGACATGGCGAATAGATGGATTTCGCACAAGTCACAAAGGCGGTCCTTTCGCTATGAGATCGGCATCGATAATGGGCGGCCGGGAATCATACATATACACGGGCAATGAATGCACCTCGAGCTCGTCTCTGCAGCAGAGAGCAGGTTCGTCAACTGGCGGAACGTGGAGCCCTGGCTAGGCATGGATGCACGCTTCGGGCCTCACCCAAGACAGAGCTCGTTCCTGGGGGGCTCGTGTGCTCGTGTACATACTCCGTACGGAGCCCAAGCCGGCGTTGGAGTGTGTGTGCCGATAAGAAGGGTAAGCAGCATTCCGAGTACGGGCAATGGAGATCAGGCCCACCACCAGCTGCATGGGGACAGAGATGAGACTGACGCGAGCAAGTAGTGAGAGTCGGTGCGGGTAGCATTCATTGTGTAGCAGTTCTCTGTGGAATTTGCATCCATCTGATGTTGCCTGAGCAGGTTCATCTATCAGACGAAGATTGGTTTCCAAGGATGTCAACTGAGTGGCATTGACTGCGGAATCCAATACAGAGGATGACATGCAGCTCCTCCCACTCTATTCTATCTCGCCTGGCAGACCGTGGGCGGGGGGTTACCATAGGTGAATTCAGCCGCTTCAGAAACGGCTCTGACCGGACGTTCTCTGCACAATCTTCTCCAGCGACACTCCTAGGCCCCGTCGCAACTGCCAGGTGCTCTCCGTCGACAGAATTCCATCTAGGCTCTTCTTGGAATAGCTCGGTAATGGACTACAAAACGACCCACCCTGCTTTACACTGATCCCCGGAGCTAACCCTTCTAGGCTTAGAGAACGGTGAATAAGATCTACGTACTGATTACGCACAAGCCTGAACGCACATCTGCACGTATCCTCCATCTAATAACCCTCAGCCGTATGGAGACTAAGAATACCAGGCCCATAGATGCTATCCTTTGGGTCCGGGCGGGCCTCAAACATAGGAATCTGGTTGCATCAGAGGGATCCACAAAGCGCCGTTCGGACGTTGTTGGTCCGGGGTTTTTGCGGACCAGCGTCGCTTTTCCCATGTCGCACAAATTGGAATTCAAAGACCAGCTGCATCAGCCCCCCTTGCTGGACCCTTTTTCGTCAGCTTGTGGGGGGTGTACAAGACCCTGCACATGTGAGATCCTGAGACCCTCAAGCTCGGACCCAGATCTTGAGCCAGCCGCAGATTAGATTAAATCTCGACGTCTGCCTGCGCCACAAACACCCGAACAAACGTCCACGCCCCCTCTTTCTGACCTCGCCTTTCCCTCCTCCGTGGACAAACAACGGGTCCGCGCCCTGCGTAAATAGCCGACTCTGCGCCTTAATCTTGTCCCCTCTGCTCTTGCCCTGCGCCTACCCTTTTCACCTGCCTCGGAGTCGCCTTCCCTCTTTAAACCCCCTTCGACTGCTGTCACCTGCCTCTTGCCTCTGCCACTAAACATAAACAACACCCGCTCCCTTCACCTCCACAACAACAACAGCAACAACAATGGCAGCCCTCACGAGCCGCCTCTGGAGCTGCTTCATGCCCCCAAAGGTCGAGAAGAGTCCCGATGCCATCAAGTTTGGAATCTTTGGCGCTGCCCAGATTGCGTACGTCCACTAGCATCATCACATTCCTTGTACCTGCCCTTTGCGATCGCCAAGATTGGCGCTGAGCTTAACCCGACGACGGCTGACTCTCTTCTCCCCACCAGACCCTTGACCCTCATCATACCGGCAAAATCACACCCCGAGGTCGTCGTCCAAGCCATCGCTGCTCGCGATCGCTCCAAGGCCGAAGCCTTTGCGAAGAAGCACGGCATCCCAGAAGTCAAGAACTCGTACGATGAGCTGCTGTCCGACCCAAACATCGACGCCGTCCTCATCCCCCTCCCTAACGCCTTGCACTTCGAATGGGCCGTGAAAGCCATTCGCGCGGGGAAGCACGTCCTCGTCGAGAAGCCCTCCACCTCCAATGCCGAAGAGGCCGACATCCTCTTCAACCTCCCCGAGCTGTCGCAGCCCAATGCTCCCGTCCTCCTCGAAGCCTTCCACAACCGCTTCTTCCCCTCCTGGCACCTCTTCACCTCCCTCTTCGACCCCGCCGACGTCGACCACGTCCATTCCGAGTCTATGATTCCCTGGTGGGGCACGAAAGAAACTGATATCAACTTCCAATACAACCTCTCCGGCGGCTCCATCATGGCCATGGGAACCTACAATCTCGCCGCTCTCCGTCTTGCCTTTGGTGCCGAGCCCGTTGAGTGTCTGAGCTGCGAGACGGAAGCTTTCACCGAGGGCCCGCAAAAGGGCTGCGACTGGAACTTCAAGGCCAAGTTCCGCTTCCCCGGCGACAGGATCGGCGAGGCCACCACGACTCTCAAAGGTCCCACTTGGTGGACTCCCTCGACTGTGACGGTGACGACCCGCGAGAAGCCCGTCGCCGACTCAAAGCTCCCCAACACGCACGAGAAGACCCAGTCGAGGCACATTGTCCTCCACGGCCTCATCCACGGCGTCTTCTGGCACCGCATCGACGTCACCGACGTCTACACGGTGCGGGACCGGGAGTCCGGTCGCGTCATCTCCAAGAACCAGCAGAAGACAAGCCACAAGGCCTACACCTTCAAGGAGGCTGGAGGCCAGTTTGCGAATCTTCCCGGTGACACCCACTGGATGAGCTACCGGTACCAGCTGGAGGAGTTTGTAAACAAGATCAAAGGCCGCAAGACGCAGTATTGGGTCAGTGGCGAGGATTCCATCAACCAGATGAAGATGATTGATATGGCGTACGAGAAGAGCGGGCTAGGTCCTAGGCCGACGAGTAAGGCGGCGCTATGAGGGATGCTTCTTTCTTCTTTTGTTTTCTTTTCATGACATGGAGATATACCAGGACATACACTTTCCCTTACCCCCATCTTCTTTCACGGTGGAGGTGGACACATCTACATTATGACAGGGGAGATGACGGAGTTCTCCCCAGTCCAATCAAATGGGGCTGTCTCTTGTTGGGATTGGGATTCCCGGCGCAACACTTTATGCATTTAATATACCAGGTTCTGGGTGCTGAGTTGTGCCGAGTTGTGCATGTTGAAGAGATTTCCCTCAAGTCCCTTATGCCGGCTCCGAAGTTGACTTTGGGTGCTTGGTGGGAAATCCGTTGTCGATATCGTTGTTTTCCTGCTGAAAGGTGTTTGCAGACGTTTGATAGGTCCTATAGATATACCTATGCTATGGCGGTGAGTAGTCTCTCCCCTCACATGAAATGATTCCAGACTCGTAAGGTAGAGCGCGGGTTGCAGGCACCGAGAGGAATAGCGTACGATGTAGATGGATGTTGCCTATTAAGCCTATCTATCTATATATATCTATATATATATATCTATATATATATATTCCCAGGGTTGTAATTCTTGTCTACATACTAATATTAAGCTGACAAGCGGCGTCTAGGGTATTGAAGTACGCAGCGGCGAAAGTCTGAATCTAAGAGTAGAAAACTTCCTTGATTTAGGGAAGGGGTGTGCGTGTTTTAGAGTTACAGTGCGAAAATGACGGGTTGGACGTAGATAATATTGTAGTATATTAGAGGTTATCTCTATTTTTCGTGTAGAGGTAATTTTGCTGTAGAGGTTTTTTGTGCAGGGGGCGTTATACTGTAATGTGTATTCTTTTCTGCACACATTAACAAGAGGGTTGGCTTAATAGAAAGTGTAAAGCAGTTTTAAGGTTGCGTACTAAAGTATCTTCCTTTAGAAGGGATACGGGAAAGTAAAGTATTTGTGTTTATAGGGTTTTTTTTCTCTTTAGCAGTAGAGGGGAGTGCAAAGTTGCTAGATAGCGAGCTTGCTTAAGGAAATGTACGTTGAAGAAGAAGTAAATTGTAAATCAAAGCTTTTCTTTTTTTTCCCTCTAGAGTTACCTTTGCAGTAAATAATATTAAATAATAGTTTTGTTGCAGGGGAAAACATTAGATTCTGAAATCTACTTAGGATGTTGATAGAGTTCCGCACACACAACACAGAGTAGCTAATAGGAAATGCGAAGAGGTTTTATAATTACGTACGAGAAGATCTTCTACTGCGAAGCAAAGTAAACGATTCGTGTTTTATAGCGTTTCTGTCTTCAGGGCTAGAGCTAGTAAGAAGTTGCTGGGTAGCTGGCTTGCTGAAGAAAATGTCCGAGAAGTAAGTTGTGAAAAGAGACTACGAGAGGGGACGTTTTTTTCGAGCAGAGCGGAGGACGGATATTTGAAAGAGGCGGACTTGGTGATATTTAGAGAAAAGGAGGTGTGCAATAGCGATGAAAGTCAAAAGGAGAAGGAAACAGCAACTGGTTTAATGTTGCCAACAACTATCAAACTTATAAAAATGTAGAGCGCCAAATCGACGACGTGAAAAATGCACAAACGCCTCGCCCAAACACCATCCCTAGACCCATCTACTACTTACGGTACATGCATACTCCCAACAACAAACTGCCACCTCTCATCACCAAAGCTTAAACCCACCCGGAACCCTCCTCTGAAACACCTGCCCAACATCAAACTTCCTACTCACCCGCCTCAGCCTCCCCACCACCTCATCCCCATAACTCGCAATCGCCTCCTGGCTCTCATCCGCATAATTCACATACTTGAACGGCAAATAGATCCCCTTCTTCCTCAGCATCTTCTCCTGCCCATCGACCATGTTGCGGATCGCAAGACGCACCTTGCGCCCGTTGCGTCGCTCGTTGGTGTAGACCGCCGTCACGGTCGCCATGACGTAGTCTGTGATTTTCGGGTCGAGGCCGAGCGAGTTGGTGCCGTTGGAGATGGGGTGGGGTTGGATGAAGAATTGGATGGCGAGGTTTTCGACGTCGGCGATGGTGGCGGTGTGGTTGCCGAAGATGTGGACGAGGTCGCGGTAGAGGCTGGGGTGGGAGTTGCGGAAGGAGTAGACGAGTTGGAAGGAGCTGTAGGTACAGGGTTCCGGTCAGTTTTCTTTCTTTCTTCTTTTCCTTTTATGCATATTTCCACACTATTTCATTTTCCGAGAAAAGGAGACCAGACTTACCGGTCGACGGATTTGGGTAGCAGTTGGCCCAGGAGAGCGACTACCTTCTCCATCGTCGTGATGCTGAATTGGTTCACTATCTGCCCCGGCGTGGCGAGGAAGTCCTTAAACACAGGAGGGTCGGCCACGGGCTTGGTGTAGAAGAGCGTATTCACAATCGAGAACTGCTTGCCTGGGTTTTGAAAGTTGAAGAGAAGACCGGTCATCGCTGACGGGGAAAAAGGAGGTCAGCGAACGTTCCAAGATGTTGTTATGTTTCTCTCAACCCGCTATTGACGTAGTCCTACAGAGTGCAGAGGGAATCAGATACTCACCATCACGGTCTGTATTGTTCGCTCCCATGTATTTGCTAAACGCCGCCGCCTGGGCAGCAATAGCGCTCTCGGTGTATGTGAAGGCAGCTTGGCCGCCCCACATGCCGTCCTGCGGAATCGTCTCAATGTCGAAGCGAGTGACGATTCCGAAATTGTTGAGCCCGCCTTTCAGAGCGAGCCAGAGGTCGCGGTACGAATCGGACGACGCATAGACAATGCGGCCGTCCGAAAGCACCACTTCGTAGCCGCGCACATGGTCGCAACTCCAGCCGTGGCTTCGGGCAAAGAAGCTCACGCCGCCTGGATTTCTCATCAGCACTTGAATATCGTTTTGGTAATTGCACGCTTACATCCAAGCAAGTATCCGCCCACTGCGATTCCGGGGACTCGGGCACCACTGACGGTGAGGTTATGGGGAGTGAGTTTCGGATACAAGTCTACCCACAAGGTGCCGCCACCGACAGAAACCGTCTTCTTATCTTCACTCAGATTGATCGAGTTCAGACTGCGCATGTCCACAATGAGACCGCCGTCGAGGTTCGCGGCGCCAGGCCAGAGCATGTGGCCGCCACCTCGAATAGCCAAATCGCCCCTGCTCTTGGAGACCAATTGGATTATCTGCGACACCTCGGATGCACTCTGCGGCCGAAAGACGCATCTTGGTTCGATCTCCCTCTCCTCGGCGGTGTAATATGCGGATTGGGATGCATTGTATGCGGGGCTACCGGGGTAGGAGACGCGACCTGGTAGTCGGGAGTTGACCGCTTCACAGAGCCCTGAGAAGTTCCTCGGGGGGCCTGCAACAGCGAAAATGGGCAGACTGGCAATCCCAGCAAGGAGAACAAGAAATGTAGGAAGTGATTGAATCATATTTGCCCGAATCAATGATAAGAATTGACTTGCAGTACGTGATGCAATAAAATAACCATAGACGACAAAACGAAGGAGATGGAGAAAACGAAACCAACTGCAGGGTGAAGGTACCGAAGGGAAAACACGGCCAAGCTCGAGGTAATAAACAATTACAGGCTTCGAATTCCATGCATCATGCAGGGGCCGTAAACCTGCGGAGTACATGTTCGGTCGCGTGTTCTTTGTCTTTCGCTTCCCGCTGTGGCGCTCACCGGATGGGGGTTCTTCCCTTGGGTTCGGTTCATTCTCAGCAGAGGCTCCTCGGCGATCTTATGTGAAAACCACCGAACCTGATTCCAGCCTCACCGCCGAAGACACGAATGGGAAACAACTCAAAAATGGGGCCCATTCCAGGAGCTGAACGGGCAAGAACGGGAATCAACGATTACGATTCATTTCCCTCCTCATCACCATCATGCACGTGCTTATCGTTGGAGGTGGCCTTGGAGGCCTCAGCCTTGCTCAATGTCTCCGCAAGAAGGGCATCTCTTTCGAGATCTTTGAGCGTGATGAGAACGAAGATTCCCGTTTCCAGGGATGGGCAATTGGGATCCACAGCATCATTGCCGACCTCGTGTCGTCGTTCCCGGATGACATGCCCGACATCAAGAAGGCCACCAACCATCTGGAACCTTTGAGCCACCTCGATGCTCAGATGGCTCTGTATTTCCCCGGGAGACCCGGCCGTATGGGTGTTCAGGTACGTGATCAAATCTCCGGTGCCGTGTAGACTATCTATTCTGGCACGAGGCTGAGGTTGTGTAACCTGCAGGATATGCCTGAGGCGCCCGTTATCCGCGCTGAGCGACACCGCCTTCGCCACTGGCTCTCCACCAACCTCAAGATCCAGTGGAACAAGCGTGTCTCTCGAATCGAGGAAGATGACCAAGGTGTCACGGTGTTCTTCGAGGATGGAACCAGCGCTAGCGGCGACATTCTCGTCGGTGCTGATGGAATCAAGAGCGTCGGTAGGTGGTGGCCTAGCACATTCAGTTGCAGTATCATGCTAACATGAGCACCCAGTACGTGAGCATGTCACGGGAAAGCCCAACAGCGAGCTTCTCAAAGTCGTCCCCCTCGCGGCCATCGTGGGCGAAGTTACGCTCTCAGGGGAGCAGTTCAAGCGTCAACTTGCGCTCGGTCACAGTGCCTACGTCTACGTCAGCCCCGATCTAGGCTTCTGGAACTTCTGCGCCTTGCACCACGTCCTGCCCGACGGCGTCTCCGGCAAGCACTACTGGATGTTCATGCAGCCGGACGTCCGCGTGGCCGAGCCCGACCACTGGCTGCAGACCGCGACGCAGGAGGAGAAGCTCGACCACGTCATGAAGGCCGTGGCCAAGATGCCCGCCCAGTTCCGCGAGCTCTTCGAACTGACCCCCGTCGAGGGCATCAGAAAGCAGCCTCACGTCTGGCGCGACCTGGAACTCGAGAGCCTCCCCGCAGGCAGAGTGGTCCTCGTCGGCGACGCAGCGCACGCCATGACGCCTTTCCGCGGCGAAGGAGGCTACCACGCCTTCATCGATTCGCTCAACCTGTCCAAGATCCTGAGCAGGCCTGGTTTCGATGTCAAGGACAGCGAGGCGGTCAGGGCTGCCGTCTCTGAGTACAATGCTGAGATGCTGGAGCGCGGGACGGATGCGGTGCGCAACTCGAGGAATGAGCAGGGGGCTAGGAAGACCAAGGATGGGAAGTTGATGTCTGCGGGCCAGGTGGTGAGGCCTCTCCCTGAGGTGGCGATTGTCTTGCCGCCTGTTCAAGCGTAGTGACCTTCAGGGACTGGTATGGGAGTTCGGCCGCGGTCGGTTCATAGATTCAATGGAAAGTCATTCGATCGTTTTGGAAGAGGGGACTTTTGACGTGAGGGCATGAGCCGCTATGGAAGAAGGAGCAGTACGCTTTCGCTGATGCCTCCTGCTTTGTTAGGATTAAGGTAGCTATACTCCGCCTTTTCACGCCCGACTGAACAGCGAGGGGTCCGATAGGGGGAATTGGTCACGGTTGTGTATATCTGAGACCGACGTCAAGTGCTAAGTCAACCGCAAATGCTAGGGATACTTCAATTCTCCAAAGTACAACCAAACTGTGAAGAGTGATTTGAAAATGCAAATACACACGCTATTATCGTACACTCTTGAACGTCAAATTCATCTATCAGATTCGGATATAACAAGAATAGCCCTTAGGACACTGACAGACGAAACAGCATAGCAAGTACTCCGTAGATGAGTCCATAATCTATACCACCCTGCCTAAGCTACCGAGAATACTAACTTCTGTCCCGACTGGGCGCGGCTTCTGATAATGTCGACGCCTTTGACCACGCCCTGCCATCCCCCTGACATGGCCTTGACGGGATGAGCATGAAGGAGATTCCTATTCATCAGGGCCTGAGCAGCGGCGAAGGCTTCGACACCGAACTCGCGGTTTGCGGGGTCGGCAGCGCGGCCATATTCTCCGTCGAGGGCGACTTCGCGACCAAAGATGGCGAGCGCCATGACCCAGCTCGGTTCCACAGTGTGGCTACGGGTCTGAGCTACAGCATCGCGGAAGGGCTCGAGGGAGACGTAGCGGCCGCCGGCACGTCCAAGGGCCTGGTAGCACATCTGGGTGGTATCGGCCTGGGTGACGCAGTCAAGGGCAAATGCAAGCTCGTTGCCCGTGTAGGCGCGGATGTCGGCGGCGCAGGTCGGGCTCTTGTAGTCAAACACCTCCTCGGCGCCATAGCGGCGGACGAGGGCGTAGTTGGCGGGGGAGCAGGTCGCAATGGGCCTGAAGCCGGCGCTGCAAGCTGTTAGAAAGGACCACTATCCTGAGGGAGTTATTACTCACGACTTGAGGAGCTGGATCGCGCGTGTGCCTGAGGCGGTGCTCCCTCCAGCCACCAGAACGAATTCGGCGTCACTTTTATCCGATTCGGACTTGGCATCCTCACCACCCTCACCCGCTGACTTCAGCTGGCGGAGGATGGCAGGGAGATGCAACTGACTGAAGCTGAGCGCCGCCGTCGAGAGTCCCGTCCCCAGGCTTGCCGCATCCTCGATGGACATGTGCTCGGGAACCTTCAGCAGCAGGTCGGCACACGCTGAGACGTACTCTGCAAAGGCACCGTTGCCCGGCGCCAGCTTGTTCCCGCCGTGCGCAATTCCGGCAACTCGATCGCCCACGAAGAAGTGGCTCGGTACATCCTCACCCAGCGCCACAATGTATCCGGCAAAGTCGTAACCGTGGATGGCCCCGGGTGCTGCACTGTAGTCAAGCATCTTTGCGTCTGCCGGGTTGATGGCCACAGCGGCCGTCTTCACCAGCACCGTTCCACGTTCCAGTGATGGCACTGGCACATTGTGCTTGATGGCCAGCTTCCCAGGCCCTTCAGCCACAATGGCCGTCATGTATCTCGGTAGAGTTGAATCCGTCTTTGCCGCGCCCATGGTGAATATTCGTCTGGTGATTGCTGACCTAGCGATCCTGTTTCCCTATGTTCCCAATTCCTTATATGTTGCCAACATCACCTGAGGTCGGGATATGGCTGCAGTCAGCACTGACATTCAGAGTCCACCAAAGTCGCCGAACATCACCACCGAACCGCGCCGACTTGAGCGTACGGTTTTGTGTCCGATACGGGCCGTTTACTCTCTAGATTATCTGTTCGTTGTCGCCCATCCCAACTACACCCTCGAGCATACATGTAACATCCACAACACGGTGCACTGTCTTCGCAGTGTTTTGTCACCCTCCCAAATCTTCTCCTCATGGCTTGTCCACATGAGCCTACCAAAGCTAATGTCGACTTCAACGTCGACGATTCTGTTGAAGAGCCAATCGATCACTCAAAGCTTGTGGAGATACCTTCTCCACGACACCAGGCCTACTTCGGTCTGCTGGGCCATGCTCCCGATCTCGACCCTACCCTACCCGTCCGTACCTACTGGCAGTTGATGGACGAATATGATCCCATCTACAAGCTCGATCTGGGCATGACCCACCCTCGGGTCTTTGTCGGTACGCGTGAGCTTGTCGACGAGATGGCCGACGACAGCCGTTTCACCAAGTTCACCCACCGCCTTCACAAGGAGATGAGTTCCGTCGTTGGTGACGGCTTGTTCTCCGCAGAGTCGACAAGTAAGAATTGGTGGAAGGCTCACAGGCTTCTTGTCCCAGCTTTTGGTTCGTTCCCAGTTCGGGTTCTCGCACGAGCGTTTACTCACGGCCTGCATAGGTCCAATTGGCTTGAGAAAGATGTTTGACGATATGCAAGATCTCAGCGCCCAAATGGTGCTGAAGTGGGATCGCTTTGGTCCTGAGCATGTTATTGAAGCGATAGAGGACACATCCCGTCTTGCCTTCGACACAGTTGGGCTGTGTGTGTTCGGCTACCGCTTCAACGAATTCTACTCCGAGGCACCTCATCCCTTCCAGGTCCAGCTCAAGGAGGCAGCTATCGAATCAGGAAGAAGGGCAAACCGTCCAGAGATGTTAAATCACTTCTACTACCGCGAAGAACAACAGCGTCAGGAGAACATTCGCAAGATGAAGGAGCTGTGCAAGAAGATCATTAGAGACCGGCTTGAAAACCCGAAACCAGACGCTAACGATCTGCTCAACATTCTGCTCCATGGCGTTGATCGCGAGACAGGCGAAAAGCTGAGCATTGAGAACGTCGAGTATCAAATTCCCACCTTCTTCGGGGCCGGATACGAGACTACCAGCGCCACTCTTGCATTCGTATACTATTTCCTGTGCAACAACCCCAAGGTGCTCCGGAAGGCGCAGGAAGAGGTCGACCAAGTCGTCGGCGACAAGGTCGTAACATATGAGATGCTCCCCAAGCTAGCTTACCTGGATGCCTGCATCAAGGAAACCCTTCGCCTCCAGCATCCAAGCAGCCTCCTGACCAGGTTCGCGATCAAGGACACAGTGATCGGCGGAAAATACTTTATCCACAAGGGACAGATGGTATCGGGCGTTTGGCGCCATTTCCACCGTGATCGCGAAGTCTGGGGTGAGGATGCTGATGAGTTCCGGCCGGAGCGCATGTTGCAGGTCAACTTCGAGAAGTTGCCTCCCAATGCTTGGAAACCGGTGAGTACATCCTATCTTGCGGTTGATGTGGGGACAATTTCTGATATTAAACCAGTACGGAGATGGGCTGCGAGCATGCATCGGTCGCGGCTTTGCAGAACAAGAGATGCTTATCAACCTGGCCATGATTTTGCAGAAATTCGATATGGAGAAGGTTGACCCCGATTATGAATTGCAGCTGAGGGGCCAGATGGCTCTCAAGCCAATTGATTTCAAGATCCGTGTTCGCCGTCGTCCTGGCAGAAGCTTGATTCTTGGCATCCCTGGAGGCGGGACCATTGCCAAAATGCAGAAGGCCCAGAAACAGCAGGCGAACGGAAAAGGGGGATCACCGACCAAGAAGCCCATCACCGTCCTTTACGGCGGAAACATGGGAACGTCTGAAAGTCTGGCTCACGAATTGGTTAAGATTGCGCCGGAATACGGTCTGGATGTCGTGGACCTTCGCACCCTCGATGCCGCAACTGAAAATCTGCCGGTTGACAAACCCATCATTATCATTACCCCCTCGTACGATGGAAGACCGCCTGATAACGGCAAGAGATTCTTCTCGTGGATTGAACAACGCGTGTCCAAAGGGCAGACATTCCCGCCAAAGACGGAATACGCGGTGTTCGGCCTGGGAAATAGCGACTGGGGGACCACTTTCCATCGTATTCCTAAGAGAATCGATGAGGCGTTTGCTCTGCTCGGCGCGGATCGCATCATCAGCCCTGGCTTTGCGAACGTGAAGCAAGATATGGTCGGACCATGGGAGACGTGGAGTGAGCAGCTGTGCATGGCTCTTTCTGGCATCTCCCCCCACGACCATGCTACGGACAGAGTTGGTGTTGAAGTACAGATTGTGCGGAACAGCTTGAGCACCCTGCCTCAAGCAACTGGAGGTGAGCAACTGGCAATTGGCGTTGTCGTTGCCAATCGCGAGCTGGCCGACGCTTCGGTCGGTTCTGCAAAACGCCACATTGACATCCGCCTTCCCCCTGGGTGCGAATATCGCTCCGGAGATCACTTGGCCGTGCTTGGTCGCAATCCCGAGGAGGTTGTCTCGAGAGTGATGAAGAGATTCTCGCTTGGGGCCCAAGATGTTATGAGCATTCAGACAACCAAGAAGGATTTCCTTCCAGCAGTACCCATGGCGGTCGAACACTTCCTACTCAACTGTGTCGAGCTTTCTGCGCCCATCACTCAGCGACAGCTTGGAACCTTGTCATCGATGGCGGACAAGGGCAGCAAGGAACAATCAATACTGGATCGCCTGCGACAAAACACTTCATACCAGACTCTACTCGACAAGCGATTCTCCATCATTGATGTTCTAGACGAAGTCCCAGGATTGGATCTGCCATTCGGTGTCTACGTCGATATGCTGCTTCCCATGACCCCGCGTCTGTACTCTCTTGCCTCGTCGCCATTGGATCCCGCAAGCCGTACCAAGGCCGGCTTGAGTGCGAGTATCACGTTTGATGTTCTTGAAGGCCCCTCTATGAGCGGGCACGGCACGTTCCATGGAGTGGCCTCGACATATCTCGCAAGCCGCAAGCCTGGAGACCAAGTTACCTGCCTCACCCGTCCGACTTTGGCCACGTTCAAGCTTCCAGCCACCACCGAGACGCCCATTGTCATGTTTGCTGCTGGATCGGGAATAGCACCCATGCGCGCCTTCATTCAGGAGCGGGCTGCACTCAAACGGGCGAACGCCAGCAAGCTCGGCCCTGCCTTACTGTTCTATGGCTGCCGACATCCAGAGAAAGACTACCTGTACCGGTCCGAATTGACGGCCTGGGAAAAGGAAGGGCTGGTAACCATCATTCTATGCTTTTCGCGTCCGGGTGAGGGGCTGAAGGGACGCTACGTCAGTGATGCGATTTGGGAGCATCGCGACCGAGTCTGGGAGTTGTTCGACAGCGGAGCGAAGATCTTCGTTTGCGGAAGCGCAGCTAGGCTTGGACGGAGCTGTGCTGATACTTGGAGGCGCGTGTACATGGAGAAGACGGGTAGTGGGGAGGCGGAGTCTCATGAGTGGTTTGATCAGATCAAGAACACGCGCTATGTTAGCGATACGTACTAGGGAATAGGTAGCTTATTGGATTTCATTAGTTCTGAACTCTATTGATGGCGCCAATTTGTTCATGTTGTAGCTGTTGTTGTCAAGACTTTTCTTGTCTACTATGAGTCTATGATTCCAAACAAGGAGATGATTTTAAGGGTTTTAGTGCAATGGTTTACTTGTTCTTCTTGCATGAACTAAAATGTGAGAATAGTTTCATCCTGGTCCCCATCAGTACGTCACCCTGTCTTCCCAATTCTTGTGAAATGACTACCGTACCAGAAAGACACCGTGGTACGCGGGATGGATACGCACCGAGTCCGCCCGTACGCCTCCCGTGTAGTCGGTGATGACAATCGTGCGGCATTCGGGAAGTTCTGATTCCAATTCTGAACGCGCCGAATGAGGAGCGTGAGCCTCAGCTGAAGTTGCATCAAACTCGCCGAACTGTCACAAGAAACTGCCGAAAGCACGGTGTCTACGTTTGGACTCTTGTTGCTATCTTGCATAAAGCACTTTCATTCTTCCAGTAAAGGTCGCAACCAACTTCAAGTCAGTCTCCACCCTCCAGACAGACATACACACGCAAGACCTCCATCAACATGGCCGCAAGCAACCTGGAGCTCCCTCTCGTCGACTTAAGCGGTTACATCAACCCCAGTTCCGAGGAGGAGAAGCAGCGCGTGATTGCCGATCTCTGCGATGCGTGCCACAAGTTCGGCTTCGTCCAGGTCAAGGGCCATGGGATCCCTCTCCAGACACAGCGAGAGTTCTTGAAGGCTCTGCCGAACCTGTTCAGCCTTCCTAGGGAGGAGAAGATGAAGTTGTCGTTCCTTAACAGTACCGGTCGCCGCGGATATGAGGGCTCGGGTGACTCCATGAGGGAAGGCGATAAGCTCCATGATGCTAAGGAGGTCTGTCCTTAACTTCTCCCGCATGCTAACATGTCTGTGTCCTTTGACCTAGTTCCTAATTGACATGTTCCCCCAGGCATTCTACATCGGCCGCGAGTGCCCCACCATCGAACCCCCCGGGTTCCACTGCCCGAACCTCTGGCCCTCCCTCCCATCCGCGGACTTCAAAGACCCCGTCATGGCGTACTACGAGGAGACGAACCGGCTCGGCCGCACCATCTGGGAGATGCTGATCCAGGGCCTGGGCCACCCGGCCTCGCTCGTCGACGACTTCGCCCGCAAGCCCGTCGTCATGATGAAAATGATCCGGTACCCGCCCTTCAGCAAGACGCTGCCGGGTCAATTCGGCGTCGGGCCGCACACGGATTTTGGTGGTGTTACGACTTTGATCCAGGAGCCGGGGAAGGAGGGGCTGGAGGTCTTGGATGAGGAGAGGGATGAGTGGTTTCCTGTTCCTGCTATCGAGGATGTGTTTGTTAGTAAGTCCCCTCTACGCCCCGAGCTACTTCTATCCAACCCAACCCAACCAATCCCTTTCCCACGTACATACATATCGAAACGAGAAGTAAGAACTAACACTCCCATCCCCAGTCAACATGGGCGACATGATCCAGAAATGGTCCGGCGGCCACTACCGCAGCGCAAAGCATCGCGTCATCTACAAAGGCGAGGACGACCGTCTCTCCTGCGCGACCTTCTGGCACGGAGACCTCGAGGCCAAGAACCCGCTCAATCCCGCGAACCCGGGAGATGGCACCGTCGCGCAGTTGCTCGTGAAGCGGTTTGGGAGCCAGTTCTCGGTGCCGAAGCCGTTCGTGGATGAGGTCTTGGCTGCTGCTTGAGTGGAGGAGCGTGGGTTGGGGGTGGCGTGGGTTCGTGATGGGCCGGGATTGGGGAGGAGCGGCTTGGTGTTTTGAATGGGTTCGTCTGTTTGGATGTCCATGTAGTTCTGAAGTTTTTATCAATAGATTTGCTGTGGTGAGAAAGGCTGAGATTGGGTTTGTCACTCCATGTTTCATTGGAGTGGTTGAATCGCCTTCCCCTCCAATGATAGTAAGTGGCCTGCATTGCTTCGCGAAGTGTAAGTGCTCAGTTGCGGACTGAAGAGAAGAAATCCCTTGGAGACAATTGCCTCGTTGCCTATATTCTAGGGAAGGAGAGCCTCCTTATGGAATCAGGCAGTTAAAAATAAGAACCCAGGATAAACCCCAAGCCAAATTTCTCAGAGAGCTACATATATGTGTATATACTTGCGTAGTTTTAGTTAATCTTACACGTGCCCTACCGCCGCTCTCGACCTCAGCTCTGAACGGCCTTGTTGGGTGATGACCGCTACATACCAGTTTGATTGGGGGAAGGGGACTACAGCAACAACAAAGCAGTCGGCTCTAGCTCCCGCAAGTTTTGCATGTTAGCTATACCTAATCCCATCGAACGATGCCCTATAATCTAAACGTATGGTGTATTGGTGGTGAGTCTACCTTAGCCTAGCTACCCCATACTGTACATTCACGCCCTTTGCTCCTCATAATTATTCCAAACCTCACATTCGGTGGCGCCAAGCACTTTCCATCGACTTCGGGAGCTCCTTGCCGTCTCAAGTTGGCGTTTCCTAGGAAGCCGCTACTTCCAGAACTATCAGCCCTTCCCGTCCCACTTGCCAACGCTTCGACTAATACTGGCGCCGCAGCTCTTCTCTGATTGTGTTGTACAGTTGTTTCGCGTCTGCATGCCTCTCCTTCACGATTCGTTGCCGCCACTCCCGCCATTCATCAGTGTCTGGCAATCCCAAACCCTGTGCCCAGTCACGGCTAACTTTATTAACCCCATCAAACTTTCTCAAGAGAGAGGCCCAGATATGCGTGCGGCTAGGGACAGAATCCGTGTTTTCCGCCTGCCGCTCGAGTCCCGCCAGGCATATCCAACTGTTCAGCAGGCGTCCGACGAGGACATTGATTTGGCCCAGGATATTGAGGAGCACAAAGGCTGTTTGGTCCATAGTTGAGCCATTGGGAATGGTGACGAAGATGAAGGTCAGGAGGAAGAATGTGATGGCGCGAGTCGTGTTCTGGTATATCCTGGCAGCAGTCCCATTGTCACCGTATCGTAACCCTCGCGCGGTCCAAAACTTGACCTGCTGTCGTGTGCCTTCTAAGACAAAAGCGGAGTTTCTTCTGCCTAGAATGAATACGGCATCGGGCTCATTGGGCCCGGTAATGGTTTCCCGGCTCACATTTGAAGGCTTGATCTGGTAGTGCTCCACCGTCCGTAAGATCATGGACCAGAGTAGGAGCGCGGCGCAATTCACCAAACCGATCCAGGTTGCGCTCTGTATCAGCCCGAGAAAAGCAAATATCAACCCAGAGCAAATCCACGTCGTCGAGACCCACAATATCATTGCCAGCTGTCCCCTGCGCCGAGCACTTGTCTCGCTTGAATGTCGGATGCGATAGACACCGTATTTCCCGTCGTCTAAGAGCCCTTGGAGACTGATGACGGCGTCCAGGCGTGGGTTTCGCAGCGGTGCTGTCTTGCATCCATACGGCGTGAAATACTCTCGGGAAGATCCGTCGAGCAGGAACTCATACGAGCGTATATAATTCTGTAGACCAATAACAGGTGCTGCGGCAAGTGCTTCCAGAAGCGAACGTTGGCTCAGCCGGTACTTGCGTTCTTCGTCTTCGCCTATGAGGACCATGAGGGATGTAACATCGAATGCCCATCGCTCGGGCGTATATGACCAGGACAACATTTGCGGGATGAATGGGAGACTTTGCAATGAGGGAAGTGTGGAGGTGTGGTTGGCGGTTAGCAGCGTACTGCTACTACAACTCTGCTGCGGGTAATTTTGTAGTCCATCCCCTCATCACACAAGGGGTAGCCTCGCATCCTTGAAGCGCCGTATAAACACGAAAGGCGGGGTTGGTGGGCAGTGCTTGATATATTGCAGGCGCAGCTCAATGCACATGGACATTTCAGTAGTCTTTCGCAGGATTGTCATTGGTAGGTCGTATGCGAACTTCGTCAGACTAAGCGCCAGCGGCTAGATCATGCAGGCTCGCTGTGCCTTGTGGCCAACGGGAGACTTGCTCCGGTCAATCATCAGAATGCCAGCTCAGCAACTCTATACTACTCTGGAACATATCCGTTTAAAGGGCATACCAATGTTATGGCATTACGAGATGTCAGCCACACGGTTTGGCTGCGATACAATTGCACAATAAAACCTAACCCATTAAATATCATATTTCCCACAGAGTATTCGAGCTTTGAGTGTGGAGAAGACCAATGCCCGACCGAGAAAGCCTTGCCAGGCAATCCCGCTCAATGGCACAACGGGCAGAATTTCCGGAATCTCCGGCCGCGGCGAGGCAACACATAGAAGCCATTCGAAAAAGTTTGTCGGTTGACTTTGCCGCAAGGCAGGATCGTCTGCTGAAAAGGTATGTGCCATTCTAGTGTGGCGTTTGAGAAGTCATTCTTGATGATAACCAATGTCCTATATCAGGCTCAGTGAGGAGCTATACAGTAAACCTGAGCACTTTATTTACGAGCTCCTCCAAAACGCGGACGATACAGAGTATGATGCAGACCCAATCATCAACATCAAATACTCTAGTAATCGACTACTTTTCGAGTGCAATGAGATTGGATTCACCAAAGCCAACGTCGAGGCGTTATGCGATGCCGACAACAGCACGAAGACGAAGATGAACCCAACGAGAAGGCATATTGGCGAGAAAGGCATCGGTTTTAAGTCTGTGTTCAAAGTTTGTAGCTCTGTCTGGATCAAATCGGGCTTCTACCAGTTCAAGTTCGATAAAAACCTGCCACAGGGTAGGATTCGGCCTACCTGGGATGCCTTTCCCGAGTCCACGACGGAAGGTTACACTGGAATATTAATCGATGTGGACCCTAAACATGACGCGCAGGTCCGAAAAGCGTTGGAAGCAATAGATCCGATCATACTGTTGTTTCTCCAGCAAGTCAGGTATATCAACATTACCATCCACCCTGGGCATGGAGACGGTATCTTCGCTAGAGCTCGGGGACCAACTGTAAAAACACTTACGGCTGGGAGCATTCCAAAGGCCCCAAGGGTACTCCATAGAGTTCGATGCGAGCGTGACAGGAGCGTCTCATCCCTTATGGTTTTTCGATATCCTGTGACCGGCCTGCCAAACCATAGTTCACGACCAGGTTGGAGTGACGCAGAGATCATTCTGGCATTTGAAGAGGGCCGCGAGTGGAGTAGTAACGATCAGTACGGAGGCGTCTATGCCTATTTACCAGTGGCAAAGTATGGATTTAAGGTCGGTTACAGTCTCCGTCGTGATCCGACACCTCGACTAAATGTTTATGCCTTAGTTCTACGTCCAATCCGACTTCATCGTCACTGCCAATCGTAAGGAGATTGAGTCTAATGAGTGGAACCTTCATCTCATTCGCATGCTTCCAATCGCCCTGGTCGAAGCTATAAAACAATTCGGAGCTTGCGTTGACTCCGCCTTGCGATACTCATGGCCCCAGCTACTTCATTTTGAAAATGGTGCCCTAGATATATTCAACTCCCTCCCAAAAGAGTTAGAAGCTGCGCTTTCTCAAACAGCAGTTCTGGAGGATCTCCAGGGCCATTTCACGCCGCCCAGCAATTTGATGTTTGTTCCAAAACGGTTCATGAACGCCAACGGCGCCCCCCTGATACCTCCAGAATACTGTTCAAAACGCCCACTCAATACAAGGTACTTTATCGGCTCAAATAGTGGCTTAGAAGTCCTTCAAAAGCTCGGCGTCAAAACACAGACCACCCCGGTATTCTTTAGAGATCTGCGAGAATTCATCAGCGAAGCTCCAGGCCAATTTCGCAAGATGCCCGTTGCGTGGTACGAACAGCTATGCGGTACATTGCTGGCGCTGCTCAAAGATCACCGTGAAGAGATTGCGGGCCTAGAGATCGTGCCACTCGTAGGTGGTAACTGGGTCTCTCCTTCTGCTGGTTACTGCTATTTTGCCACCGATCTGCCGGATAACTTGGCGTTCCCGTTGAGTGTACCAAATGTGTTCATGGTCCATCCCGACGTCTTGAATAACCAGTCGCATGCCGAATTACTTCGGGCCATTGGGATCAAAAACGGGACACCAGCAGAGCTCTGCAAGCATATCGTAACTGAACACGCAGAGTACTCGAGAAAATACACATGGTGGGATCCCCATCTACTACTCCACACGCTGCAGACGCTTTACAACACCGAAGATCTGGTGTCACATATGGAGTTCCTGTATCGCTCGGGCTGGACAGCCGAGAAGGGAAAGGATCCTGAGGCCCTTGATCTTTGGTGTACAGACGAGCATGGAGAATTTTGCAGAACAAGAGACATTTACATTCGGTCATCGGAGCGCCATTCCGCAAGTTCAATCTCTTATGGGTGCAAAACTCGGTTACGGTTCCTCCATCCGCGCTATATGAAGGCTTTTGGCCATGAGCCAGACGGATTCGAGTTCCTGACCAAAGTTGTCAAGGTTCGAAGGATGCTACGTGTGGCAGCATCGTCCGACGGCGTAAGTTACGTATTACACAAGGACTTCAAATCCATAGCTCTGGAGGATCCAATACGGATACTGCGGATGTTAAGAGATAGATGGCATTTTTACGGCGCTTGGTTCATTAAGCCATCCGGAGACACGTATGGAGACGCACCACGCGAGTTGCTTCAGAGTTCGAGGAAAGAACTCAGCAAGGGTGTCCGAGACATGATGGTGCCATGTCATAGTGGGGACTGGCCAGCCGAAGTCAAATTGGCGGAAACCTACCTTCCTAGGGAGAACATCCTTGAGCTCTGTGATGCGAACGCATTTGAGCGCTGCAGACGTCCCATTGAGCAATGTATCGTCTGTCGAAGATTACTCGCGCTGCGAAGCAGAAGTGATTCCGGAGAGATGCGAGGGGCGGTGCCAGTGGACAGGCTTCTTGAAGTGCCCGACCCCAGCGAGCCTTCCTGGGACTTTCTCCGCAACTTCGGGGTTATTCTCGAACTCAAAGCCAGCGTGTTCATCAACCATCTTAGAGAGATCAGGGGTACCGATGTAAGTCATGCACATATGGATAAGATATACATGCATCTGGAAAACTTCGTCGATGGTCCCGATAGCGAGGAGATTGTGTACGTCATAGAGCCCCCAGATTTCGACTGCTACTAACTGTAGCTACATAGGGATGCTCTCGAAGAAGAGGCTTCCATATATGTGCCAGAATCAATCGGAGCATCAAGAGGCGTTTGGCGGGACGCTCACTTGTGTGTATGGGATGGACCTTCATGCTTCAAGCGTGTCCCGCTATTAAAAGACCTTTACCCGCGTCGAAAGTATCTCTTCTCCACAAAACTAGGGGTCAACCAACCGGAAGAATTACATATGATATTGGAAGCCTCACTATTGCGCGACTCGGACGATATAGATCACATCTCATCGCTATTAGCCCACATCTCATCCCACCTCAACCCTTCCATGGAATACAGAGCGATGGGATTTGAAAATAACCTGGAATTTCGGCTTCCTCTCAGGGGAAACCAGTTCAGGTCTCTTCGCATGATTCCTGTAAGATTAACAGGTCCAAAATTGGATACCTTCGCACTTCGGTCAGCGGACGACAGGAAAGCTTGGTTTGTACCAGATCGTCATCATTTGCGGAAAGCCTTCCTTGGGTTGGTTGATCTGGCCGATTTGTCATTATTGGATTCTGTCCAGTTGAATAGACTGATAGAAGGACTTGGGATGGAACAGAGGTGCTTGTCGAGATTGGTCACTCAGAATGCCTTCGCAGCTGAGCAGCCAGAACTACTGGAGAACTACACGGCAGCGCTCCGGAAGAAAGTGCCTTACATAATTTCGTGAGTTACAAACACCCTCTTCTGGTCGACCATTTTCCAAAGCACTGACACTTTGTTGCAGAGCGATTCTAAGCAACTATTCGGATATTGTCCACATGGTGAGCAGCTTGGAGAATATCCGCGCCATAAAATGTCATCAAATCGGCAACAGCTGGACGTTAAGGTCTGGGAATCTAGTAGTTGATAGTCACACTGACACGGCTGCGGTGAGCTGTAGAAGCGAAGAAGATGCACTGGTAATATATATTGCGGGAGAAGACGATTTGGAAGAAGCTTTAATGAGCGGACCTCCTCCAATCGAAATGTCCAGAGGACTTCTAGAGTTCTTCGGCATTGAAGACAAAGATGATGCTGCGCTCCTGACGCAGATCCTTGCTCATAGTAATTTGGCACTGCTAGAAAAAGATCTGGAAAGATGGCCGAGAAGGAAGAACCAAATGAAGGCCCGCAGAAAAGGTAAGTCTCCCTGCCCTGCAATCATTCGAAAGGAAACGGTGGCGGACCGTGTCCTTTCCTCGTTTTGCACGATTCTGATGTGTACCAGAACCGGTTCGACCTGACAGCAAGAGTGCGGCGCCCGATAAGGTAGAACGAGAGGGGAAGACGGATCTGCCTTCCAACAACATGACATCAGGTAATGATGCTGCGACTCTACGGGCGCTAAACCCCAACGATATGCCATCTAGCCAGCAAAACGTCACAGAAACACTCGTGTCTTCTGGCACTGATAATCAAGATAGACTGGAAATGGCATCAGCAAAGATAGGTCAAAGTATCCGTGAGAAGCCATCGTCTGGGAATCCTAAAATGCCCAATCCTGAGATGAACGCCGAGAAATTTGTGAAGGAAAGGGGCGCCGGGACAGCAGCTGATGAAATAGAGACCACTGACGAAGACAACAACTCAAGCAATGAAGGTACCATAGACCAAAGAATATTCGAATCAGCGCAAGAGGGCAAGAACGAACCAGGAAGAGTGCTGGATAATAGCAAAGAAATCCCAAAAGAACCCTCAGGAAGAGTCCGAGAGGCCAAGATATCCGGGCATTATTTAGATGTAATGGACGTTGGAACCGTAACAACAGAGTCGATGGAGCATAGCCCAGGAGAAAAGGCACCCTCACAGCAAAGAACACACTTCCTTCCTTCTGATGATTACGAAGAAACTCTCCTATCGGAGAAGAGATACAGGAGGGATGCAAACAGGTTTGTGCATATGAAGTCTGGAACGGTGCACCTCGCGGATTCTTTGCCGACAATGGTGTTCTATGGCGAAGATACTAAAGAGACGCGGTATCTAGCAGAGCTATATGTATTCTTCATCCCAATGTAAATACATTGCCGGAAACTGACAAGTTATAGATGTCACGCTATTTCGAGGGGTTTCTGGGCAAAGATATCCACGGCAACAACCTCTACAAACCGAGCGAGCATTGGACGAGTGAATTCCGCCTACGCAATGGACACGCACCGTTTTCACCGAAGAGCCCCACCGAAGATTTCACTTATTCCGCATTTACTATTGTGGACACAGAGGGAAAGCTTAAAGAGTTGATGAATACTGAGGATGCCGTCGATAACATTCCGTTTGCAGAGACCTGTACCTTTCATATTGAGGTATGTGGTACTAGCGGTGGACTTCATTCAGCATTTATACTCCCTGTCCAACAATACGAAAAGGTTAGTAATAATCTTGTTTACGTTATTTGAGGTATCTAGCCACAGTGGGGAATATTACCACTGCATGGAGTGGGCAGCGATCTTACTGCTTCACATTTCCAGGTTTGGGACTCAACCATTGTGGATCCATATTGTCAGAAACGTTGTTAGCTACTCGCCTAACTCTCCTTCGTAAACCCCAATATTTGTTGCATGAACTAAAGATTGATCTACAGGCAATAAAGATGACCACAGTCGACAAGCAAGGTCCAATTGAACATGTATACGTCATTGCAAGGGTTTACAACATCCACGATGATCCTGGCTTTGCACTTTACGCAGATCCTTGGAAGCTTTATCGGGACCGCGTGATTTCCCTTGAGGCGCAGAGCTCTTTTGAAGGCAGCGTTTTGCCTAACACTCCTGCAATCCTCTACAGGAAATCATTAGGCCAAGGCCTTGCAACGGATACACATGAGATCTACAAAGACCTTTACGTCGGTGACCGAGAAATACGGCTGTTGCAACTCAAGCCCGGGAATGATAACGAGCCCCTGCAAGGAGAACTCATTGTTAAGGATTTGCGAGACCCAGAAACTTCATTCTGGGCCATTTCCTACGTCTGGGGGTCTAGGCCAAACGATCAATCGCCTCTCTTCAAGACCAGCAAAGGACAGATACGGATCACAGATTCTCTGAATGGATGCCTTAGGTATCTCCGAAGAAAGGGTGTAAATTCTTTAATCTGGGCAGATGCTATCTGTATCGATCAAGGTAACAATATTGAGAAGAATATGCAGGTCCGGCGGATGGGATCTCTCTACGACATTGCAGAAAAGGTTGTGATCTGGACAGGGGCCAAACGAGCAGAAGACCTGTACGCTATGGACTGGATACTCAAGTTGCGTGGTCTCCGGCCTTCATCTGATGACCTCTTGGATCCAAACACGAAGTTCGACCACATCAGCGAATTTTTAGCTCGGGCATGGTTTGGTCGCACTTGGACTATACAAGAGTTGGTGTTTGGATCAGAAGTGTCAATAGTATGCGGTGATCAGGAGCTTGGATGGGATGACTTCATCGCCGCAATCTCTCAGTGTGAAAGAGAATTATTGGAGAAAGGGGAGAGACTACGAAGCTCAGGCCCCGTTCTACACCTCAACAAGACCCGAGAGCTTTATAAGAAGGAGGGTAGACGATACACCCTGTTGCAATTGCTCGAGATGTTCCACCATACTGAGTCCTCCAAGCCACGAGATAAGCTATTTGCGATGCTGCACATGGCCACGGATGCCACTGATGTAAAAGCGTTCTACCCCGATTACGAGTCAAAGGATGAGGTTATCCTAACAAGATACGCCAAGCAGTATGTCGCATCCCATGACTGGCTGCAATTGTTATATCGCGCGGGCAGCGAAAAGTCGTCATCCTTCTGCACCTGGATCCCCGACTTCATGAACCTCCGGAAATCAGAACAATTCATGCCGACAATCTCGACTTGGGTGGTGACTGGCCCCGGGGATGGCACTGGCACTCACTTTTTCAGCGCCCATCCACCAGGGTCGCGAGGTGTCGTCGTCCGTGAACCAAGCTCGAGCTACGCAGCCCCGATACTAGTTTTAAAGGGTTACATATTCGATTCTATCGGGGACAGTCTAGATCCTGGAATATCGCAATATTCACTCGGCCTCGATTTGCTCGAAAGCTTAGAGGTTATGGCGAACTTCGGGGGGTACACAGATGATAGCCCCGACGGGAAAGATGACCTTCGCGTGAAGTGTCTCATTGGAGATGCCATAGGCCCCTACCACAAGAACCGACAGCCCTCCGATTCAGAAGTTTGGGGACCGGAACTCAAATCAACTATCTGTGGTATCCGACTCGACCAGAACGCTCGTAAGCAGATGGATGAGATGTCGGATACGTCACAAAAGCTCGTGAATGCATATCTGCATACAGCTGGGAGTTTTCTAGCTCTGATTCCAGACGCCGCGCTCTGTGTGACTGAGAAAGGGTATGTTGGGATTGTGCCTGGCGACACGAGACGGAATGACAAGGTGGTATTGCTCTTCGGCTCAAGAGTACCCTTCGTGTTGAGGGAAGACGAAGAACCGGGGCACTATAAACTTATTGGCGAGTGCTACCTACATGGTATCATGCACTTCAAAGCTTCAAATATCTCCGGCTTGGTAGAAGAGGAGATATGTCTAAGTTAGTGCTAGGCCAGGATCCATTGCTGCTCCCTGCTTGATGTTGATAGCCGTTACTAGATAGGTAATCTCTGTTAGATTCCCCTGGGTATCAACTGCCTGGCCACATGCACGTTTCTGCTGTATAGCAAGCTACGCGGTTGCAGACCTTGGCTTTTTTTTTTTTTTTTTTTTTTTTTTTTTTTTTTCAAAGGAAAGGAGCTAGAGCTCTAGAAAAAGGAGAGTTGCTAAGCCTACAGCTACTACTAATCATTGTCTTGGGAACGTGGAGATACGCGGAGAAGTAAAGACCGAAGAAATGGAAGCCAACTTCCACACGAGCTCCTTCGAGAATGTCGCTCTAGTAGCTTCTCTCGGAGCTACGTTCAACTCTACAGCTATTACACTCTCGTCACGGTCTTCACCGTTAGGCAATAAGCCCCGCGATAACCGGACGTGGAGGTGGGCGCATTTGATTCGCGGAGGACTTCCGCCATTCGCCAACTGTACAACAAACAAAGAGAACTGGACATGCATTGGTCAGCGTGCACCGGTCGACGGGAAGGAAGGTCAGCCAGACCTATTCTCCAGACAAAACTCTTTCGCGCCCCAAGCACACAATCATGGACTCCCCTCTCCCTTGCCATATTTGTGACCGCATGCGAACGCGTAATCCTCGGAAGCATGGAGGGCTTGTGACCGAAGGCGAGGTACAGACCTGTCTCCTTTGCAACCGAGACTTTTGTGCGACCCACAAAGGCAAATTCGACGGTATTTGCGAGATAAACCACGCCTCGTACTTCTGGAATCATCAAGAACTTCGTGGTATCTATCCGTCACTGGAGGCGAGACAGAAGGCCCTGGAGGAGATGCAAAAGGTCCTGGAGGAGGCACAAAGCCGTAGGTTTCCCCCTGTGAATGAGGAATTATCCTCGTATATTTACTGGAGGTTATAGATGGAATCGGACGTGGTTCAGACACGTCACTTTGAATGATGGGATAACTTCTCTTTCCCATGGTATCCCACGGAAACTGTAATCAGGGGTAGATAGGCGCTCCGCATGTCGTTGACTGCTTTCGATCAGCGTGCTCATGGACCCATTGCTGCTCCCTGCTTGTAGGCGACAGCCCTTACTACATAAGTAGTCTCCAGGGTTTTTCTCTACGTATGTAGCCCAACCGCATGTGCGCTCTTACTGTATGAGCTAGATATAAGCTTGTGAAACTCTTTACCTCATGGCATACGAGGAAGCCTCAGCTGTGAAGGAGGCGTGCCAAGTCCACAGCCACCACATCGATCCTGCATTGCAGGAATAAGCCGTCTGCCTGAGATGGCGTTGTGCACAGCCACGGACCTTCTTTACACTATGTAACTTGACGAGGTCAACCTCTCATCCCTCCAAATGAAGCTCCAAAAGAAACACAGTTCGGTATGCGGCCATTCGGGTTCTTGTCTAGATGTTTGCGTTTAGGCGCGGGTGTCAGCACCGACAGTCAAGGCGCGGAAGCCAACAGCAATGGACCATCGACAAGTCTGGACGAAACAGAGCCCATGGCAAAGACCAGTTTTACTCTACTGGAGTGGTACGCCAGACGCCTCAATGAACTTCCTGTCCCGGACCTCAGTCCTGCCGAACTAGCGCAAGTCCTCCAGTGGGAATTGATTCCCAACAGCGGCGCACTCACCTACGAATATGCCCTGTGTGCGAATGGATTTCGACGTGAGCTCTCCAGGTTGGATCCCAGTGCGCTCGATGCAGAGAGACGGAGACTCGTTGTATCCACCCTTCGGAAAATTGGACTTGGCGAGCCGGAAACCTTGAGATTCAATGAGCTGTTCGCCGGTCTGGCAGGTATGCTTTGGGTATATTCGGTGTACTACGGCACGGAAAGCTCTACTTTTCTCATTGGAGGTACTATCCTCTCTGGCGTAATCGCTGCGAGATTAGGCCTCAAAGCGATAGACGCGAAGGATCGCTATGATTTGAGTCGAAGATACCACGAAGAGAAGGCGTTCTCTACGGCTGCTTGGGAGGCTGTGAAATGGATAGTTGTTACCCAGTTCGGCGGCCCGGTCATAGCATATCTATGGAAACTGATGAAACTACATCCCTGGTGGGGAGGCATTGTCATTCTGATACTACCTCTAACCTGGAGCGTTCTCATGGATCCACTCGTCCGCGGTTCCTGGCTTGCTCTCCAGTTAGACTTTCGCTTCCGCCTTGCAATGTTCCTTGGTTGGGCAGAGTTCAAGCAGAAGTACGCTCTGGACGCCATCTCTGATTACCGTCGGAGACTGGCACAGGCGGTTTGGCGCAATTCTCTCGTGACCCGGCTGGTCCAATCGATATGCCGTGATACGCAGACAGAGAAGAAGGGAAGCTTTGTGTATCCTGGAAAGTTCCAACACAAAGAAAAGATCCGACTACTGCAGATAAAACGCAGGATCCCGTTCGTTGATCTCAAAGCAGAACTGATAGAAGTGGACTTGAAATCGACTAGCCTTCCTAAGTATTATGCCATTTCCCATCGCTGGAGCGATGGTAAGAAGGACCGCGTAATCGTCTTGAATGGAAACCGATTCCCGATTACTTCCAGCGAGTACAACATACTCGACAAATCCAGCTCCTATTTTGGGCCAAGAACCATTTGGATCGACACCATCTGCATCAATCAGAAAGACGACGCCGAGAAGGAGTCTCAGATCAAGAAAATGCGCGACATCTATTACAATGCGTCGGCTGTACAGATCTACCTCGTCGACTCCCCGTCTTCATGGCTCGCGGTTCCCTTTTTGCACCGGATTCTGCAATCTTACGGGGCGTCAAAATCCGACTGCGCAGCAACTATGATAGAAATGATGTTGCGGAAGAAGAATGACAAATGGCTTCGAGCCCGGATTGACTCGCTACTCGAGCTGCTTTCGAACGAATGGTTTGACAGGGCTTGGGTCGTTCAGGAGTTTGTTTCTGCGAGGGAGGTCGTGGTGAATTACGGTAACTCCTCTTTTGACTGGGCTAAGTTTACTCTACTGGCACAGATGGTTGAAGATGAAGACGTTCCGGAAGTCGCCCAATGCCTGATGTCCGGCGGTAATAAGTCCGGTGCGAGGCTCAAGTCCTTGGTCAAACGTCCAGTCCGGTTAGAGCAGTGGAGGTGCCGGATCTTGTATGATCGGTTGGATAACATTGACCAAATCCTGGCCACCTTCCAGAGCTGCAAGGCGACGCAATGGCATGACAAGATCTTTGCATTTATCGGGATTTCGCAGTCCAGAGACCGGTTATCCAGCCTGATCAACTACCAATTACCAAAAGATAAGATTCTTCTGGAGGTAGCCCACCACATTTGGGGATGGGGCAGTTTGGCGGACACCTTTGCATTTGCGGGGCTTTCGTTGCTGCCCACTCATCCAACGAGCCTACCATCCTGGGTCGCCGATTGGACCATCAGCAGAGATATTGATCCTATTGTGGCTGGACACAATCGCAAGTACGACGCTTCCAACTCCGAGGAAGAATATGGTTCCTTCCGCGAAGGCGCATCAGAAAACCAGATCATCGTCAAAGGCGTTCTGTTTGATTTTATTAAAAAAATCTCGGAGGCAGACCTAGACTTCACTCCTGATGCCGGAACGTTACAAGCAGACCCAGAGCGCATTGATATTGTTCTCCAGTACTTTGCGAGCGCTAGAGATGTTGCCCGTCAAGAGTGTACTGACCCATACCACCCTCTAGGAAAATCAAGCATGGCACTGGATGAAGCGATTTCTCGTACGATGATTGGCGACGCGATCGAGCTGCGACGGCCGATCATATGGGACTATGCGACTCTCGTTCCTCGATTTCTAGATCACGGACAGTTCATGAAGAAGGCTCTGGAGCAGGGGAATCTCAACTTCGACAATATTTATCCTTTGCCACAGGACCACATGGCTTACCAAGATGAACCAGAGCGGGAGTTACAGATGGAACAGTTGATGAAAGATATTGAAAACGCGAGATGGCTTTGCGGGGGGAAACATACAAGGCGGAAATTTGGCGTTACGGAAAAGGGATGCATGGGAATGTTCCCGAGTAAGGCGGTAGTAGGTGACTTGGTATGCATTGTATATGGTGCCAAGGTGCCTATGATTCTTCGTAAGATGCCATCGTGTGATTCGTATCAACTCGTGGGCGAATCTTACGTCCATGGAATCATGAATGGCGAGGGGCTAAGCCATGGAGTAGCGATGGAATACAGTTTGAGATGAACAATCTTACCTGATTGACTTACTCATGAGAGTCTAAGTAACCTGCACTCTACAGCCTATCACCCTAGAAATGTTGAACTTCGTTCTAATGACTACGAAGATAGCAGGAGCTGGCGAGGGGGCACGCAAGTAGAGTAGTTCGTCAAGCAGCCGATTGATACCCAATCCGCGGCCATATCCTCCTTCGTCTACGGAGTACATAGGTACACACAGTAGCAACATAGCGCCGTAGAAACATGAAGCTACAAATGCTAATCCACAAAGTTTTTGCCTTTTGAACTTATTATGGCGATGGAATTGACAGCGGTGACTAGTTCCGACAAGCTCCGCACCTCTTCCGACTCATCAACTGCCCTGCTGTGTTTCAGCACCCGCAGCTGCAGTCCAGCCATGCATGGCTGGGGAACAAGCAGAACGCGCAGTCACATTGCATGTCATGCAACATGCAAATCGAAGCTCGAAGGAAAATTTGGAAAAAAGAATTTGTCTCATCAGCAAATCGTGCTCGAATGTTTTTATCAACCAAGGGAACACTGCCTTTCTTCCCCATCCCTAAGCAGCTGTTAGTCATCTAGACAGTAGAGAACCAGATTTCTCTCCCCCTCCATCACTGCCCGCCCCCAGTCGTCCGTCACCGGCTCCCACCTCCCGACTTCTCAAAACCACCATACCCTATCCACACGATTCCCCGCCCCACAACGGCCAAACTACTCCTTTCCGCACCTTTGCCGACGCACACGCCGCCACCGGTCAGTGCTGCCACGAGGCGCTTGGACAGCCTTACCGGTAGGCGACGCGGTACCTGCGTGACGGGGCAAGTCGTCCCCGTCCCCAAAAGGGTGTGAGAAAAAGGGACCAGCCAAATCATCAACGTCATATTATTGGTCGAGAAACAAGAGGAGAAAAAAAGGCTAAATAATGATCTTCTCATTGATGTCTTTCGACGAATACACAGTACTTTCCGGTCAGCCAGATTATTGTTGCATATGTCGAGACACCGGTGTGTTTCTCTTCTTTCCTATTCTTCTCGTCTGCTGTGTTGAGACTCTTGTCCAAGGCTTGTTTTTCTCCAAGCGAAGTGTTGCTGCCTTCCAGAAGGCCGCTAGAGTTTTATCCACGCGACGATGAGTCGTCGATGCGTCTATGCCTGTTCTTGCTGCCACCTTCTTGCGGCTACACACCCGGATGATCCGAAGGGGTATCTTGTAGGCGGGCGAGTAGGCAGGTAGGTAAGTGCTCCGTCCGAAGTCGAGTCATCCTGAGACCAGGACGCTGGAAGGCGGAAATTCATGGTATCGGCTCCATGTCGCCATCACAATGAATAGACCTGAACCTGGAACCACACAATAGGTACGTACGTACTATGTACGTACGTAAGAAACCCGTGCCTAAGAAGGCAACCCTGTGGCAACACTCGCTCTGGCCGATAGGATTGTTGTACTATGGACAATAGGCACCATGTACTCCGTAGTGATTGAATATTCAATAAAGGGCATCCGCCTGATTCTGCATCGTACTGAAGTACACAGTAAGGCAGCCAGGCTGGTGCGCGCACTTGCACGCGAGACGCTGCCTCATGGGGGCCGGATTGCCATCCGCATTCTTCTTCCCCTGTTCTTCACTTCTTTGCGCGTCATCTCCGAGAGAGGTACTCCGTACTGTGTTACTGTTCTGTATACAAGTACAATACATTAGTGCATTCACCGCCATCTCCTCCTTCGTCACCTCCCATCATCATGGACTCGCCCCGTCCCACCATCAGCACCACCATCAGCAGCACCGCATGCATCATCACCATCATCACTATGCATGCTGACTCTCCCACCTCTCTCCCTCCCTCACCAGCGGAGGTTGTCGACCATCTTTTTAGCCAGCATCCGCCCAGCCAGCAGTCCGTTTCCAGGGGGCGGGGCAAGCCGTGGTGGAACCCCAAGAGCCAAGGGCCGCCCAAGGTGAAGACCCACGAAGTCGTTTTATTAACTTTTTCTGCCCTGCCAAGATCTCCCATTTATCCAAAGTAGTCTGGAACCGGCAATTCCTGAGTTTTAGGTAACGCAACCCCCTGAACGGGACATGAAACTTATGTGACGACACGTGCAGTACGTGCCCAGGTACCCACCACCCCATCCCTCCCCCTTGCTCGGTCGTCCTCAACAAACGACGCAAGCGACGTCAGCACCGGAGACCAGGGAAGAATTGGACGAGAGACGAGGTGGTGGTACGCGTTTGTGAGAGAGCGGTTTTATTTTTACATCTAGGTGGTATTCTAATCTATCAAGCGACGCGGCAATAGGTAGGCCTTGGGCGGTGTCGTCGCACAAGCACAAGGCTCCTGGAGGTCTTGTGCTGTATAGTACAAGCGGTGATAATGACTGCAGGTCATGATGGCCGGCCTCGCATCTCCTTCACGCTGTCCTCGCGACATCGCCGTTCATTTTTAATAGTGACGATCCAACCCCCCATGAATGCTGAAGCCTGTTTGCAATCTGCCTGGTGTCGATCACTCATCGGGCGCGCCGCGCGCATGCCCTGAGGCGCCGCAAGTCGCAAGCGAAGACCACATCGATCATGACGTTGAGATCACGGTGAGATCCCGTTGTGGCGCCTCGTATCCTCAATAGAAAGGCTGGGAATTCTTTCTGGAAACTCTGCAGAAGGGTGCCGGTAAAGCTGGTTGAAAAGGTAGTCGCCCAGGCGCAACCCAATCGCCAGGGCATGACTCTGTGGTGCAAGCATGAAATCGGTACGTACCCAGCCGAAGTCAGTATATTGTCCAACCCTGGTTCGGTCCAAGCAGAGCAACGCCAGTCAACGGTGCCTTGCGCTTCTAGCCTGCTTGTCATGATCTCGGGTATATTCGACAAGAAAGAGTTTCTCCTCTTGACGCTTGATGCTGTAGATTATGGATCGCCATAGACAGTCGCGAGTCCGCAGCTGCTTCTACCCTACAGCGGCATCGTCCGATCAGGGGGTAGACTCCAGATCGTCACCAGCGGGGCAATTGCGCGTTTTCATGGAGTTCCCCTTGTTGATTGATTTTTTTTGGCCCTATTGGTACTCATATTTTATAACTCATGCCGCCCATATTTCTACTACTCTCGTCCTCGTCATCGTTGATTGGGTGTAATCTTAGGCCCCCTCGTGCGTGAGTTGCACGCGGATCAAACTCCACTCGCGATGGGGCGCGAGGCGTCGAGAAACTGAGATTCGGGGTGTTGTATTCGCGCTGGTAATCGCGCTGGTATTCCTTGCTGAAGTGGTCCGGTGTATTGGTCACCGACCGGCGCCAGGGATCGTAATCCGACTGCGAGGGACTCATGGCACTCCCGGGACCTCGTATGGGACTCGTGATCTTCCCCAGTTCAAAGTTTTTGGAGTCGGTGTACTGCTTTGCGTCGAGCGAAACGAATTCGCGTTGGGAGCTGAATCGCGACCGAACGAGGTCCACCCACCCAGAAAACATCGCGGAGCGGACCAGAAGAACAAAGACTTGAATGCCGGCCAGCTTAACAAGCTTGAAGTTAGAACTCGCTCGAGGAACATGCTGTGCACCCGGAACTTACAGAAAGCATCATCAACACAGCAATCACCGTAGACTGGTTAACAAACAAGTCTTGGCCAAGCTTGTGGCAGGGCGATGAATCCCGTGGGTTCCTCACCAGACAGAGGAGGTATGGTCGTACGGCTTCTAGGTCATCGGTGGCGTGTGACTCTGCAGCATTCAAGTAGATAAAGACCACCGAGAAGAATATGACATCGACCAGGATAAAGACGACAATTGTAATACCTCGCCACTGTAGCCAAAGCACTTTGCGGACACGCCGATATACCGCTCTGGCGGATCGCGTTCGTACGCTCGTAGTATAGGACGGGAGTCCGGCACTGCTTTGTGTTTCAGTTCCCTCGTCGCTGAACATGTTCTTGATGTAGACTTTGATGCAGTATGCAAAGCTAAGAGGTGGTCAGTTTAGTCCAAGTTCACGACTCTCAAGTGCACTCACGTGGCTAGCTGCACTAGAGTCGCAGCTCCCGCGATTGCCAAGAGCGGGCCCCAGAAGTCCTTCATGGATTGCGCAGAGTTGACGTGGCAAATGTCGCCGAATCTGTAGGAGACGCCCGTAATGGTGATTGTGGTCGTGAAGAGAGTCGCAACAACACCCCATCCGAGCCCTTGAGCCCAGTAGAAGAATCGAGTACCGGGTAACACGTCCCAACAGATTTGAAGATGCATCGAGAGCGCTCGTATGAAAACTGAAAGGAGGTCAGCGGCGGTCCGTCAACATCGAGTTATTTACTTACTCCAGACACACATGGACAGGCCGCCAGAAATGAGGAAGGCGCCCGAAAAAGCGCACGTTAGGTCAGAGAACATGTCGTTGGGTGTGATCTCATCGTAGCACTGCTCCGGTTTCGCGCCGAAGGGTATCACGAAGGCGAGCTACACACGGTGAGCAGTCGTAAACAACGTGCCAGATGCAAGACTTACGGCCATGAGGATACCCCCAACTATCAAGCAGTAACTGAGATAATGTCGCCGCGTCTTCTCGACTGGAAGGACGAGAAAGGAGATCATGAGAAAGATAAGCAGTATCAGATCCACCACGTTTAGGGCTTCTGCGACTTGATAGTATGTCTTGAAGTCTGCGTAACATGTTAGTAGAGTCGCGAGGAACTGGAGCTTTGGTTCATACTAGAAGGGTACAGATAGTCGGTTGCTGGACATGGTAAACAGCATTGAAGATTTGCTCCAATTGGGGCGCAAAGCCGTCCGGTAGTAACTACAGCCATTAGCTCTTGATGGCCGAAGAGCACGGGCATACACACATCCTTCATTCCCGAATTTGGAGAGGTCGTAGAAAGGTGGGGGACAGAAGCCCCGGAGAGGCGACGCCAGAGATACATTCGCCATTGCCAAACCGAGCTTTTGATATGCGACCTATCTCAGGTACGTTTTCTGTCCACCATGAAGTCGAGATTGTGATGATCAGTGGTAGCTTTTCCGTTGTATCACAGTATATGAATGCCGTGGGCAATGAGGTTTGGCGGACTACCGGCTTGTCGAGCTCCAACTTCGGTCGGCAGTGAGTTGGGTAGGGGTATATCGTGTGTTTGGGTACGCGGTTATGGTGGGGATGCCAAATACTAGTGATACTCTATCATGCACGAGGTGAAACCGTCAAGGGACGAGTGCGCAAGGCTCCAGCGAGTGTGATACGGATGAGAAACGAAACGATGTAGCGGCGCGGTGACGTCTGTTAGCAAAATGAAGGCGAGTTCTGAAAGACTGGAACGAGCATGAAAGGAAAAAAGAGAGGGTAAGGGATTCGTATCAGGACTCAGAAACCCATGAAGGCGGTCCGAAGTACAGGGCGCGTGGGACTCAGCATCATAATAAAATGAAATGGAAAAAGCACGCTACGGCTCCATGGAACCAGCAAGAGGGCCCCTGGTTCAGCAGGTCTCGACTACTACTGGTTGGGTCCTCGGCCTCGTAGTGGTCTCTGAGAATAATGGGTGACGATCCATGAATGGTCGAACCTGAACGAATCACTGCACCGTTGCGCGCCCCAGTAGTGCATGGTGTGGGACGATGTCGCCGCCGGCCAGCGTGCTTAAAATGGTCCCGCTACAAGGGTCAGGGTATAAAGCCTTCTGTCGAGTTCTGTGAACCCCAGCTAGACGCCAGGGTGAATGCGGTGGCGGCAGAGGCGAAGAAGTCGGGGCCAGGGCCGACTCGCTGGGGCCCTGGGTGAGCGCTCAGCCGGGTGCGCCGTCGGGCGTGAGCGACGACTGGTCACAGAGACGGTCTGCTCGTGCTCATTGCTTGTGAAGACCTCAACGGAGTCCTCCGTACTATGTATGATCGAATCGTCGATAAGGCGGTAAGGAGCATGAGCACACCTGTTGATTGCATATTGTTGCTTTCATCCGAACTCAATTGAGGCGCAAAAAGCGAATAAGGGACAGTCCCATCAACTCCCTTGGATTGTTTATCGCAAGCCATGCCGCAAACCCCCGCCAATATCGAGACTTGGCGACTTGTTCGCGTTCACGGCGGAGTCGACCTTGCCCAGATGCTGCAGTCTCGATGCTGACACGCGGTGGCGAATTCTCGGGGGAGACGTTCCGTCGTGCGACCGTTTCTGAATGGCTGTCGTATGCGCTCAGCTTTCAACGTCCGCTCCAATAAGCTCGTTCTCGTACTGTAGAACCTCACGTGGTTAGCATGTCCTGCTTTCACCGGCGTCAACGGCCAGCGCTGGAGCAGCTGTGCCTTTTCGGTGTGCATGCTGCGCAACAGTCGACTCCTGCTGGACACCAGTGAGGGAGGACAGATGAAGGGCGCAAACGCCAGGCGAGCCGTCTGTACTCGCCTGGCACTGTGATAGTACCCTAGGCAAATGCCCAATCATCATCTCCATGCCGGGTTGATGATACCCAATTGGGTATATACTGTGTATGTTCCGGTATAGCTCTGCTGACAGTCGTTATGCCAAATTTCCCAGCCCAAGAAGTCGCCGCCGCAATCAATTGGCTCTTGCATTGTGACCTGTCATGCGTCGTCGAGGCTGGCTTGTATCGAGTTCCACTTTAGAACGATAATGGCACCGAAGGAAAAGTAGCAGTGAACGTTGGGCACAACTGAGGCTTGAACGACCTGTGTGAACGGGTTTGGATTTCGGGAGCGGAGAGGTGCCCAGGTGGAGCGTGTGTGCGGACACTAACTTCGTTGGGATTAGCGCCTAGTGCACGTGAGTTGGGACTCCACCTGGGCACTCTAGAGGTCCACTCCACCCCTTCAGCTGCCGGCACAACCATTCGCGGAGTCATCCCCAAACCTGTCTTCAGCTCCGATTCTTGTACGATGTACTTCCGGCTCTCCCTCCATGAAGCATACGGTGAGGCGTGTGCACCCCGAACGCGTGGGAAACCGATCCTTGGAACTCGTATCTTCCATATTTCAAGGTTGCACTTGATGCATACTACGGTTCTATCCAGATAGGACAACCCGACTTGTCCGATGTCTTGCGGATATGTAGCGAACGTTTATTTTGGACCCTTTGACGCCGTCGGGACTACTGTCGCGCGGGTCCTTCTCGCCCCTAATGCATGGGGAAAGCCCACCTGAAGAAGCCGACTAGCATGGGGCCCCTTTCGCATTCGAATATGTACCTATGCAACGGCATGGCTTCACGTGAGCTTGATATTCGAAGTTCCAGAGATTTGCAAGAGTATTTGGACTGAAACTCAACAGTTGATGGATTCCCACGCAGGGCTGAACAGCCGAAGGAGCCAGAATGAAGACGTCATAACATTTTCTCGAACGTTCAACTGCCGGGTGCGTTCTCAAACCGCTCGAGTTTCGGGGACGTCCACTTGAGCGATATAATCACGGCGTAGAGGTCGGAACCCTAAAAGAGCAACTAGACAGTAGCCAGTATCAATCTACAGGGAAGGACCATGTCCCAAAGGATACCAGACTCCCCACAAGAATTATACCTCCAGAGTGCACATCGCCAATATGGACGATCTCTATGAATCGATGTTCAACAAGAGCTGGGGCATCCTTTCTCACGGATGCGGCTCATGCCAGCATGACCTTCGGCATCTAGGACCGTCATTTCAAGTCCCCCAACATCTCCGGTCCTCGGAAGATTTTGCATCCTCCACACTCGTCGCGACTCTGTAGAATGCGGGGAAGCGATCTTCTTCCTGGATTCTCCGCAGACCATTTCTAGCTCCCATCTGATTCCGGATTTCGGGAACCGAACCTCGCCAGAATATCGTCGAATGTGCTACACCATCTTCGGTATTTGGAGGCGAGCCATGTGAAGCCCGTACCTAGATTGTGGGTCTACCGAGATACCTAAAAACCGAAGGTAGGGAGTGTATCTTCGCACGCACACGGACCACGATTATGCTGGAAGACAAGAGATGATAAGAGTAGTTCAGCATGGATTTTTGCCCTATACATGCGTGCATAGACGATATTCGCCACGGCCAGCTATATATCGGTTTCGAGTTCCGCGTGTGAATCATGCATACGACTCCGACCAAGAACAGCTCGACAACGTTCAAAATGCGTTGAAGGAGATCATTTCATCCATTACTTTCTGCAGATGGCAATATCTCAGCACAAAGAAAGCATAGTTCAGCGGCCAACAGGACTTCTTACAGCTTGCATGCAGCAACCACCTCCGCCAGACAACCCTTTTTCCTACTGTACGATGAAGCACAGATCGATACAGAGAACCCATTGTAAGATACGAGGAGAAAAAAATTCCCTGCGAGCATTCCTCTATACGCACCGTGTCTTGAGTCGGGTGTTTAGCGTGGCCAGTATACGACCTGATGTAGTACGCATTATGCTCACAACCAAGATGGAGTTTCTCGTCAACCAATGCATGTGACGTCTACTATGTACAAGGCATTCTCGAGCCGCAAGGATGACTGATTTGAGCGAGACACAAGCAGCATCTGTACGTATCCATGACTGAAAGACAGAATTGCCACATGCTCCCCAGGAGGAGGATAGAACACATCCATGAGAAATGCGAGAGTATGCAACGCACCATGCAAACCGCTATACCAGCTCAATCCTTCCTCATCCTCCCTTACTCAGGCTCCTGCCCCTTCCACTTCTCCCTCACACGCTCAACATCCACCCCACACATCTCCGCCCTCGTCAGAATGGCCTCACACCTTCCTACCACCGGCCTATCAATCATCTTCCCATCCAGCGTCCACGCGCCCCGCCCCATCGCCTGCGCATTCCGGTCCCCAACCACCACCCGAACAGCCCACTCGACTTCCTCTTCCCCCGGCGAAAACACCCGCTGACACACCTCGATCTGACTCGGGTGGATACACTGCTTCCCATTGAATCCCATCCCCTTGCCATTGCGGCACTCTTCCTCCAGCCTCGCGAGCCCCTGAGGTCCTTTGTACGCAGTACACACGAGGTCGATGGTCGACGGCAAATTGGCTGCGCGCGCCGCCGTCGCGATGGCGCTTCTTGCGTAGAGGAATTCGGTCAAGGACGGGGTTCGCGTGAGCGACAAGTCGAGCGCAAAGTCCTCTGCTGCGAAGACCAGGCCGGAGAGGTAGGGCGACGCTTGCGTTATGGAGGGCAGGTTTTGAACTGCGAGGGCGGATTCTATGAGCGCAATTATGCGAATCGGGGGTTTCGAGTTCGGAGGTGTGGAGGAGGAAGGGGACGAGGGGTGTCTATCTGGGAGGAGATGTCGGATTACGTCGGTGACGAAGTGGAGGTCTGCCGCCGATTGGCATTTTGGTAGCATGATGGCGTCGAGGTGTTCGCCTTTGAGGACTTCGGTGAGATCTTCGAGGGCGAGGCCGCTATCTACGCTATTGATCCTAACGCAGGTTTCTCTGATGTTGGGGGGACGTGGTTGAGAGAGGATGGGGCGAAGGGCGTGGCGTGCGGAAGTTTTCTGAGCGGGCGCGACGGAGTCTTCGAGGTCGTAGGCTATGGTGTCGACCTTAAGGGAGGCGGCCTTGGAGAGCATCTTCTGCGAGGATGCTGGGACTAAAGCGGATGTTGATTAGGAGTTGTGGATGATGGGGAGGGTAGAGGTACCGTACATCAGTGCCCGCCGGATTATAGGGGCAGCTGAAGCCATGATGGGGTTTTCGTGCTAAGAGGACTTCAAGTAAACTGGAATTGGCTTTTTGGTATGTTGGAATAGCGTTTCTCTTGCAGTGGAGGTAAGTCTAGTTATGAGTTGGCGAAGTAGGCTCTACGAACTCGGGCTGGACGGGATTCGCGTGCGTATGAAGAGCAATGCTACAAAGCGTTATGCGTCAAGCTGGGATCCGGATGCTTGACAAAAGGAACCGGTAAACGTGCAGAAGGAACTCGTCAACAGCGGATATACACGTTCATCATCCTTCATCGCGGGGACCTCGGCACGACATGAACGCGGGGAAACAAGCTCCCTAGCTCCCGCGCCAGGGTCCCGTCCCAACCTTGGAACATCGATCATCACGTGAAGACCTGCAACGTCAACGCCCAGTCCACCTCAACCACCAGCACAACTCCGCAAAGCTCCCCGCAAGCTTCACGCCGCACCTCCATTCCGCAATGGAGAACGCACAACAAGCGCAGCCAGCGCCGGGTACGCTGAGCTGGAGACTTAGCAGCCACCCCATAACGCTGCTCACCTTTCTCTTTTTCCGCGTTTGTATGTCCAGCTTCCCTCGCCCTCCTTTCATAACACAATACCTCTTTTCTTTACAAGATAACCCCATGAAAACTAACCTCTCCCCAGCCTCCCTCCTAACCTACCTCTTCGGCCTCCAACTCTTCACCAAAAACTTCGTCCTCATCTTCATCATCACAATCCTCCTCCTCGCAACCGACTTCTACTACCTCAAAAACATCGCCGGCCGGCGCCTCGTGGGACTACGATGGTGGAACGAAGTCGACCCTGCTACAGGGGACTCCAAGTGGGTCTTTGAGAGCGCCTCCGAGGGCGAGAGAACGCAGAATGCGACCGATAAGCGCTTCTTTTGGATTGCCTTGTATGCGCAGCCGGTGCTGTGGGTTGCATTGGCAATTGTGGCGCTCGTTGGGTTGGAGTTTATTTGGTTGACGCTTGTGGGTGAGTGGAGTCTCTCGTTTCGTGCCAGTCCAGTAAAAGGATTTTGTTGGGGAGGAATTGAGGATGTTGTAATACGCGATTTGAGGACGGAGATCGTTCCTGGGATCAAAGCTAACAGCAACAGTCATCGCCCTCATCCTAACAATCACAAACACCCTCGCCTTCTCCCGCTGCGACAAATTCAGCCAAGCGTCTGGCTTCGCGTCGAGCGCTGTGTACGGCTCCGGCTTAGCGAGGAATCTCGCCGGGGGCATGGTTAGCAGCTGGTTTAACAGGCGTTGAGTTTTGCAGAAAAAAGACCTCTTGGTTCTGGTCCTTCAAGAGCGCGGGATGGGGATTGCGGATTTTGGGATTTTGGATTTCAAAGATAACGCACTATATTTATGTACGAATATGAGATAACACGTGGGGTGCTGGGCCTTCTGGGGCGTCTGGCGACGCGAAGGCACGCTACACGCATGGTTCTATCATACCCTCAAGCGGAATATACCCCATTGCCCTTCCATCCTCCACCATCATTGAGCACTGCGATTCAAAAATCGAAGTTCGTATTCATAGCTCCAGAGTCTTGCTCGCCTCTTCACTCCACGTTGTTGGGTATAATACATTCATTCCTATTCATATCTACAACATACCCGCTGGCACGGATGCTCCTTACACTGTAATCATGACACTCGCATTTTTATACCAACTCAATAAGGGATTCTCCCCATTCCTCGTCTGCGTCTCCTCGATATCCGCCCTTCCGGACATGAAATCCTCATGCGAGTACGTCCGCGCAAATCTGCCCGTGATGGCCGTATACATCGGTTCTATGACGTTGAAGTCCGTGGGGAACAGTATGTCGAAGTAGCCTTGGTGGACCTGTCGCTTCGTTAGCGAGGGGCAAGGAAGCTGTGCTGGGAAAATAAGATGGGTAGGGATTTGACATCAGATAGGGGTGAAAGATGGTATCGGTTGTCCTCAGCCGTCCAAAGACGCTCGGATGAACTATGCTTTGTTTGTGCGAATCATCATGAAGCACTTAGGAGAGATAATAGAAGAACCGACTTACCAAAGGCGTCGACACAGGAATCATCTGCCGCTTATACCTCGTCTGCACCACCGGCGCATTATACCCTGGCACCGCATCACTCAGGACATTAAAGTCGCTGGAGATGAGCTTGTGGTTCGGAAATTTCTGATACAGCATGTAGAAGAACTGCATCAGGCGCGTGGGTATGTATTCCGGTTGGGAGAGCGAGCTCCGGAAAGGCACGAGTGACCGCAGGTTATGCATTAATCGCGAGCCTTGGAGCGGGTGCGTGTAATTCTCGCATGCGGCTTGCCGGCGTTCGAGGAATTGCCGTGCCAGCGGATCGAGCTTGCGGGTATAGTTTTCGAACATTTCGCCTCTCGAGTCGATGATGACCTGCGATTGGTAGGGCTCGCCGGTTTCGAAATCGTACTTGATGGCATCGTGCGCGAAATTGTCGAAGACTTCGAGAGCGAGGAAGTAGCAGGGCGAGGAGACGTATTGGTCCCAGTCGAATATTGAGCGGTTGATGATTTCGACCTTGTCGGAATGGCCGCGGGCGTAGGATGAGGCGCCTAGGCCCTGCTGCTGCAGGGTTGCCAGTTGGGTGGAGATCTCAATGATCTTGTATTTGGTCCGCTCGTATACCTCGGGGTACTCGTCTCGAATGAAGTCCAAGATGTTGAGCATCATTGTTCCGTTTCCTGCGCCCATCTCGTAGATGTTGAGATCGTGGTAGGGGTAGAAGTTGAATCTGTAGTCCTCCACCAAATACCGCGCAATAGCTTCTCCGTAATATGGCGAGAAGAGCTCCGTCGGCGTGTGCCACAGCTGTCGGAGGTCGTCCGGTTCTTGGTACGGCTCCTGAGCATCCAATGCATCTTCGAAATCGGTGTAGCGACGGCTTAGCTGCTGGAAGAATTCGTGCTCGGAGGCCATGGCGTTGAAATTGAACGGGTCGCCGGGGGAGAAGATGACGACTTGTCTGGAGAAGTATCCATAATTTGGATTGTACAAGCTGTCTGGTATCCCGTCAACAACATATGCGAATTCGAATGCGCCTCCACTGACCTTCAATGAAGTCCCGCATGAGCATTTTGACTCTCTTCGGTCGATCTTTCCGCGCCCTCAGCTGCTCCGCTGTGACCATTGGGTATCTGTCAAACTCCTCCATGCGCTCACTCGGCATCGACATTTGCCTGGGCTGCCATTTGCTTGCCCTTGGGACATCTCCTTGTTCCCACGATGCATATCCCCGGCGTTGAACACGCGCGTGCGGCATTCCCGAGCTTGTCGGCTGAGCTCTCCGAGCTAGACATCGCGCCGCCCGATGCGAGAAGAGCTGGCGGAACAGCTGGGTGACGAGAGGAGAGTCCATGGGCGCATAGGGCCAACGAGGCCCATTCCTGGATGAACGGGGAGGTGTGCGCGGAGGCCTGTGGTGGATAGATCTAAGCGGGCCATTTGCGCCAAGACATCCGAGATGCTAACAAGTCTGAGCTTTCTCGGCCAAACCTTTCTCCATTTGAGACTCTTACACCATCTCTTGGGAGTTGTTAGGCATGCCCGAATCGACCAGATATTATACTCTAGGAGCCTTTCTTCTGGGTGTAACGTTGACGGGATTATGGTCGGCATATACCGTAAAGCGGACATTAGGTCCTGTGCCAGAGCGTGACGTAAATGAACTGTCCAAGCCGCAACAAAAAGAGCTATTACGGATTTCAAGGATAGAAGATCCACACCTGCTGAAAAAGGCCCTTGCGGAACTGGAGAGATCGTTCGATAGAGATGAAGATATCAAAGAGGGAATCGAAGGCTGTATCGGCAACACCCCCTTGATCAGGATCAAGTCGCTCTCGGAAGCCACCGGATGTGAGATACTTGCAAAGGCAGAGGTGTGCACACCATCTTTGAAATGATTCTCATGTTGAGGCAGTAGCTTAACTCTTCAGTTTCTCAATGGCGCCGGAAATAGCCCGAAGGACAGGGTCGCCCTCAGTATAATTCAGATGGTAAAACGACGTCACTTCGACGATATAGGCGGAGTTCACTGACTTCGTGAAGGCTGAAGAGAAGGGAATCCTGACACCACACTCCGGAGATACCATCTACGAAGGGACAGTGGGCAGCACAGGCATTTCCTTGGCGGCCATCTGCCGAGCTCGGGGTTACAAAGCACACATGTCCGTAGCCTCATGCCGACCTGCTTTGGCTTGCTGACATGAACAGATGCATGCCTGATGACATGGCGATAGAGAAGTCGGAACTTCTGCTTAAGCTAGGCGCTGAAGTCGAGCGAGTGCGGCCAGCTCCTATCGTAGACCAGAACCAGTTTGTGAACTTGGCAAGAACGAGAGCGGCGGAGCATACTGCGAACCCTAACAAGCCAGGGAAAGGGCTTTTTGCAGATCAATTCGAGACCGAAGCGAACTGGAGAGCGCACTACACTGGAACAGGCCCAGAGATATACGATCAAACTGGCGGACGTCTTGATGCTTTTGTCAGTGGCGCTGGCACTGGCGGTACTATCTCTGGCGTCGCTTTATTCTTGAAGAAAAGACTACCGCAACTCAGGGTGGTTCTCGCAGATCCTCCAGGCAGCGGACTCTATAACCGAGTGAAGTTCGGTGTCATGTTTGACCCTAAAGAGAAAGAGGGGACCCGCCGAAGACATCAGGTAGACACCATAGTGGAAGGCATCGGTATCAATCGGGTTACACATAATTTTGAAGTCGGCAGGGAACTCGTAGACGATGCTATCAGAGTAACCGATGACCAAGCGGTTGCCATGGCCAGGTGGCTCGTGGAGAACGATGGCATTTTCGTTGGGAGCAGCAGCGCTGTGAATTGTAAGCCGCAGGCCGATTGTGCCTGACTGGTAACTAACATCTCTAGGCGTCGCAGCAACGAAACTTGCGAAACAGCTTGGTCCGGGCCATAGGATTGTCACTTTATTATGTGACAGGTGAGTTTTCCATAATTGACGGCGGATGAAAGTCTGATCTGTTCGCAGTGGCGCGAGACATCTCAGTAAATTCTGGGCAAACAGAGAAGTAGGGGGGAGCGAGAACGACGTTTCACTCGATCAGATCCTCACTTGCAAGCGTGACTCCTCCTTGCTTCCGCGCGAACATGTCGAGCAGACGCCGAGGAAGAAGTATGTTCTTTCGCACACAGACGATCGCATTGGCTAACGCGTCGCTGTATAGAGCCCGCGTCGAATAAATGCAAAAATCACACCGTTGTTAAAGGCCCTCTTTATAACCAGGAAGCCACACTCGAACAGTGGTGCTTAAGCATATATTAAACATCCATAAACACGGTTCGGCAACATTGTGCAGAGCGCCTTCGAAGTGAAGTCCCGCGCCCCCTTCAACAAGGAGAAACTTCACAGTACTTCTACTCTCTGTCTCAGAGCCACAACAAAGAACAAAGAACAATTTTCTACAATGAACCATCTACGTTCGCTTTGTGCGTTTGTGTCCCTTTTATATAACCACCGAGCCAGAACCCTGCACCGCATGCACTATCCCGCGCCGCTACCCATCTTCTCCTTATTCCGCAAACACTTCTCCATTCCCGCCTGAGCTGGCATTTCTAACGCGTTTCTGCACGACTGTTATTCTCAAACATCACCCACAGATACACAGCACGTACAAACCACTCATCCGACAAACGAAACCCCACGCCGTCGAGAATGGGACTGCACACGCGCTCTCCCGAATTCGCCGACAAACTGTCCCAACTCCGCCTCAAAATCGCCCCCATAGTGCACCTAGAGACCGGTCTCCCACCGCCCGAATTCCCCTCTAACCTCCTCTCCCTCTTCCTCCTCACCGAATCCGACCTAGACAGCATGGCACATTACTACTCCCAAGTCACTCCCGACAGACTCACATATGCATATCCCCAGACCATGGACTGGAATCGTCCGATATTAGAACGGCCGCGGCCTGGGGAGCCGCCAGAGTGTAGGTTGAGCGATTACGAGAGACTGAGAGTGAAGATGCGCATGTTTGCGAAGTTTATTGGGATGAAGGGGGCGGAGACGCCGAGGTGGGAGATGGAGAGGCAGATGGAGTTGTGGGGCAGGCAGATGGAGGACTGGGTGAGGAGGGAGAAAGAGGAGGAAGAGGTGAGGGAGGGGAAGTGGTTTAGGGGGCCGCCCGCTATGCAGTAGGATCAAGGTGGGGTTGGAGGATGTGAGGGGTTTGGAGTGCGTGGAAAGGGAGGAGAATAGAGATCATGGGCTCGGATTCGATTAGCGTGCATAAATACAGAGAACTGGTCCTATGCTGGACTGATAATACAAGCGCATTTCCTCTATAGCCTCTTGTCCAGTGACATGTCGGTAATGAAAACACCATAATTTGTAAGTCGAATTTCTCATGCCGCAGCGGAAAACTGGTGGTACCGTAACTTTGAAAGACTCTTCAGTGATTTGACATGCATCCCATAGTTATTCTTATTGTTACCGTTCCCATAAACGCTTCTGCGCGACTATCACTGCCATAGAAACGGTGATGGCAACCTATCTACTACTTTCATGCTTGTTAAAGTTTATACGGTTTCGTGTAAGTCAAATTCTGAAGGTCTAGCATGGAGTCCCCCAAGCCATCAATCAGGTCGAAGTCTCTGTGTGCAAACGACATAGCTGCTCGGATATCCGGTGATTAGGTAGCTATTAGGTAGCTGACTGCTGGAATGTCCAACGACCTGTTTGCTCTATTGATAAATGGTTTACTATCGTGGTGTGCGCCCTGACAACCTAAGGTTTAGTTGTCCATGAGCATCGGCGGTGTGTAAGTACTGCGGTTAGATCGACAAGTTTTCCATCCGAGCCGCAGTCAATAATTTTGAATACCTGACTGACATCGACTGGGAATGCTGACTGGAACACAAGATACATCAATATATCATCCAGTCAAGTAAGAAACCCAAGTATAGTGCAGCACGTTTTTCTTCTTTTCACAAAACTGCGAAATAATTTCACACCTCAGTTCACCGACAACGCATCGTTCCGACTGCCTTCAGCTTCCTCCTGCTCCGAATACTTCGTTATCCCCACATGCCCATTGATCCAATCCAACACCGTCCTATGCCACAGCAAATTATTCTCCGGCTTCAACACCCAATGATTCTCATCCGGAAAAGTCAGGAACTGGCTCTCCACGCCTCGGGACTGAAGTGTATGGAAAGCCGCCAGGCCCTCCGAAATCGTCAATCGGTAGTCCAACTCGCTGTGGATGATAAGATGGGGTGTGCTCCAGTTCTTAGTGAAGCGTGAGGGGTCCCATTGCGCCCAGTTTTCTGGTTTGTCCCAGAGGCGGCCGCGCAGGTCGTGGAACGGGAAGTAGAGTTCTTCACTGGCGAGTTGGCCAGTCATGCTGAAGACGCCGTCGTGTGTTACGAGAGCGCGGAAGCGTCGACCGAGGTCATGGCCTTGGATCCAGTTCACTGTGGCTCCTGTTAGTGCGGCGCATCATGAATGAAAGCAAACAGGAGACTGACTCATATATCCGCCATACGAAGCCCCGAGTGCCACGGCCCGATCCGTATCCACGTAGTCTAGATTCTTCTCGATCCAGTCGAATCCCTTCACGAGATCCTCGTATGGCAGTCCTCCCCACTGTCCCTGGATGGCGTCCGTGAATTCCTGACCAAATCCTGTGCTGCCTGTGGGATTTGGTGTGATGACAACATATCCTTGTTCAGCAAAGACTGCAGGATTCCATCTGGTACTCCAACTGTCTTCCCAAGCGCCTTGGGGGCCTCCATGGATTATGTATGCAAGGGGGTATTTCTTGTCTTTTTTGAAATCACTAGGCTTGACAACCCAAGCATGAACTGACGTGTCTTCCGCTGCTCCGGGCCATTCTACTTCGGACACTTGTTTGTAGGAGAGGCCTAACTTGGAGCCAAAGTGGGTTTGAGATGAGATGACCTGAGTAGTTTCCGATGGAGAGGTGATTCCGTCTGGAAGCTTGTAGACTTTATCTTCGTCATACCATTTCCGTGGGTAGAGAGAGTACAGACTGTTCTCAGTCAAACTCGTCGAGGAGATGAATACGTCATCATTGTCCAAGATCTTGATGTCTGATACGGCACCGCCTCGAACAATCATTCGAGGGTCGTCCAGGCGGTCAATCTGGTTGGGTGTCGACCAGTCCGCAGCAAAGAGACATGAGCGCCCATGATCCTCAGCAATGAAGTAGAAGCCTGGTTTCTCCCCAGGTTTCTTAGCGCTCCAAATCACTGATGATGGACTGCGATCCCATCGGCCTTTGAGGTCCTTGGTCCCAAGCGGACTTGTGACGTGCGCGGGGAAATGCAAGTCGTCAACCATGAACAGCTGGTTTTTGTCGGATTCATAGCCATCTGTTCTCATCTTCAGGAAAGCGATGTGTAGACCGGAAGGCGAGAAGATTGGACTTGTGCTTGCACCTTCGAAGCCTGGGACGTGTATCTTGGTCGGATATACAGGCTGCAAGAACGGAGGCGTCCAGAATGTGTCTGAAAGGAAGTAATACACGTTTGTCTTCGTATGTAGCGCAGGATTCAGTTCGGGATCCTTGGCTGTGAACACTAACCCATAATAGCTGATGTCAAAGTGATCGATGCCGCCGAAAGGCTCGATGGGAGACTCCAACCCAGTCCCCTTGAGTGCGTTCCGAAAATCAGACAGAACGAATTTGCCCTCTTCGTTGGTGACGAGTTGAGCCAAAAAGATGCTGTTGCGGTTCTCGGTCACGTAGTGATCCCAATGTCGGACAAACAGGGTGTTGTAGACGCGGCCTGTGGTATGCGGCTTCTTCGCCGTCTCGGGATTGTAGAGGTCCCCGGCGGGCGTAGCCTTGCCGGAAACTGCGAACCCGTATTGATTATTGGCCAAGGGATGAATTTTGAGGTTTTCAACGGGGCCAGGGATGATACCAGCTGTGTAGCTGTGGATTTATGTCAGCACTTGCGCAATATACTCCGTCTTCACGGAGTAACCGGTGTCAGTACAAGGTCTGATGAGCTATATCCCTCAACCAAAAAAAAAGAAAAAATACGTGAAAGTCGACATACCTCTTACTCCAGTCCTCCGCCTTTCCAATCACCACATTCGTCTTGCCCTCCTCACCACCCATCAACATCACCACATCCCCATCCTTTCTCAGCCATTTAGGCTCGCGCGCCGTCTTGTCATCCGTAACTACGATTGACTCTTGCTTCTTTACATCCAGCACTCTGATCTCATTATGCTTTTCATGATCGGCGAAAGAATATGTTGACACGCTGTACAGCACTTTCGTTCCGTCATGATTCGGAAGACCGGCTGAGCGCCGGGGCGCACCCAGGAGCACCTTTGGGGTGAATTTCTTGGCTTTGATGGTCATGATGTTCTGTTCAACGGTGAGGAGTCGTGGCAGATAGCGGATTGAGGTGGAGGTGTCTAAGTAGGTGTTAGTGCGGGGGCACATGAATGACGTTATGGACTCGAAAGAGGTAATTCTACAATTGGGGGATCATTGGAAAGGAGATAACAGGACAGGTAGATTGTTTGTGATATAACACTACTCATGCAAAGATAGAATAGCTTGGGCGAAGGGAGAACATGCATACATAAGCATCTGTATACACTACATACAGTATATAGCAACCTCGAGGTATGAAAAGATCAAGACTCACAAAAGACAAGTCCACAGCCGGTTTACAGAACGCACAATAACCTTAGTATGCTTTTGAAATGTTGAAAGGAGAAGCCGCAATGTGCCTGTACTGTCCATGCAAGTAGTTTAAAGCTCCATTGACGGCGCGACGCCCCAGCCCCTCACCAGCCTCGGGCAATCCAACCATCCTTTCTCCACCCCCGTACAGGCGCGCAACAACATCATCTATCATCCGTCAGGATTCCTTTTTCAATACACTTCAGCGACCTCGAGTCCAAAAATCACCATCTGCAGGGCGCTTTCTGTCCGGGCAGCCAGCGACCGCCGACCGTGATCCACATGGACCGACGCCGGCTTATTCTCTTCATAGTATTTTACAAATTTTAAAACCCCAAAGATTTTCGAAAAGTCCTGTGGCGCAGTGGTAGCGCGCCGTTCTTATAAGATTCGTCAGACTCTTATGGCCATACATCCATCGTGGTTATGCGGATGCCGTGGGTTCGACCCCCACCAGGACTATTTTTTCTTTTTTTAATTCTTTTAGGCAACTTTTTTGTCCGTGACTCTAGATGGACTGCCCGACCAGTTGCAAACACACAGAAGTTTGATTGGTGTAGGCAATAGACAGAATTGATATCAACCTACTCAGCAAAACGGCGGGGCACCAGAATGATACCAGAAGAGGATGGCATCATAATTTTACCAGGCAACAGTGGGTATATATTGGCGGTGTTATCGCACAGCATTCCAAGGTGTACATCCCAAAACTCCCGCTGAGAGCCGCATAGGAAAGCCGCTCTCGAAAATAGTGCTACAAAACCGGATCAAAGCGAATGCAACATGACAACACATTACTCCCCTACTCCTCTACCCCATCCTCCGGCATGCCGCTCAACACCTCCATCACCATTGTGATCAATTCATCCACGTCCGGCCTCTCACTCGGCTCAACCTTCAAACATCTCCTCACCACCTCCTTGACCGGCTCACTGATCGTCGCCTCCACCGGCTGCTTCCCACGCCGGGGTCCCTCGTCTGGGAACCTCCAATCGCCGCCGAGGACGCACATACTCAGACTTCCGCCCGTCTCGTCGCTGCGGGCTTCGAAGGGACTCTTGCCCACGAGGCAGGCGTACAATGTGCAGCCTAGTGACCAGATGTCGACTTTGGTGTCGATCACGGAGCCGGTTTTGACGTCGAAGAGTTCGGGGGCGCGGTAGGGCATGGTGGAGTGCTCGGCGGCGGTGTCTTGAATTTGGAGGGCGAGGGAGCGGGACGTTACTGGTGTGGGTGAGGGAGCGATGGATCCGAGGTCCATGAGGATAGGGGTTTTGCCGTCGTCTGCTATCATGATGTTTCCTTTTCGTCATTAGTACGAACAGCGACGCGGTGTCGCGGACTTGTATACATACCAGGTTTGATATCTCTATGCGCATATGCTCTCTCCCCGCCGGGCGATATGCCCTCCTGCGCCAGGGTTACTTCCGCCTCCATAAGCGGTTCCGCTTCCATCTCCTCGTCGTCGTCGCCCTCCCTATGTCTCCTTGACGCGCGCATCTCCATCGCCCCCGCGGCCTCTGCATCTGCTCTTGCAGCTTCCTTCCTGACTTTCTTCGCGTTCCCCCGACTCGCTGCTCCGCCGGGCGGACCCCTGACTTTATACTGATGCATAGTTTTCAGCGCCCGACACACCCCAAGAAACAAGACCATGAGCCTCTTCTCCGGGAACTTTGTGTGGTTCACCAGATTCGCATTGATCATGTCCTGGAGATTTCCTCGCCGGTAGTACGGCAACAGGATATACACCGTCTTAGCGCTCGGATCCGACCGATCTGACGCCACGGAGTAATCAATCGAGTGGATGATGTTCGGGTGCGGAGCGAAGAGGCTGTAGGCCTCGACTTCTTTGAGGGCGAGGGAGACGGATTCCTGACCGAATGGACATCGGATCTTTTTGAGGGCGAAGAGCTCTTGTGTAGAGATGTCTTGTACGAGGTAGACGTATGAGAAACCGCCCTTGAAGTTGCAATTGTTAGGGGCAGGCGACTGAGAGGAGCTAACAGAGAGCTGCTTACCTCGCCCAGTAGCCGGAGGATTTTGAAGCTCCGGCTGTTGACTTTGAGCTGCGGCTGCCCCGGGAAGCACACCATGCAGTTGGTTAATGAATAGAATGCATCGAGGAAGTATGACCCCAACGACCCCATCTTGCTAGTTGTCGGGCGACAATTGCGAGAGGGCTCTTGTTTTGGGAAGTCGAAACAGAGCTTCGTTCAGAGGACGGTCGCTGAGAAGCTGAAGGACAGGCCGGATGGCGGACTGAAAGTGTCGCAGGACTTATAGTATCCAGAATCGCATGACAAACGACGCGCTGAAAGTGTTTGTTTGTGCTAGAAGTGAGACCGTTTCGTGCACAGCTACACGTTGCTCCAATGCCAAGAGTATTCACGCGGCTATGCTGATCTCGGAAGACTCTACACAGTATCCTAGGTACGGTAACGGGGAAGAGTCAAGCATCAGGCGCGTTCGACCTTGCTCTAGCAGCAGAAGAATTTACACAGAAAGGAGCGAGCTTTGGAAAATTCATAATCCGAAGAGTTCACTACGCTTTCCGTCAATTGGGCGCACGTGACGCCAAGGACTGCACGGGCCACGCGACCCACAAAACAGATCTTCCCCTCACTTTTTATCCCAGATCGCCCACGACCTCACACGACATCATCCCCTCCCACTTTCGCTCGACTCGGCCGGTCAGATGTGATCTTATCTTTTCCCTGCATCCACAATGGTCTCTCTTATCTCTACCGAGAGAGCAAGCAGCGAGTTAGCGCCTGTCGCCGGTGGCAGCCTCAAGCGGAAGTTCGCGGAGACAGACACGACCGGGAACCTATCCTTGACCGAGACCAAACGCCGCCGAGTTACCTTCGATCCGGAAGTCGATGTCCACATATTTCCGGATGTCAACGAAAAGAGTCTGGAGCTTGTGGGAGAAGAAGTCCGACGCGCACTGGAGAAGCACGCCGTCGGCGACAACTCAACGTACGATCAGATTCGGGGTCTCTTTGCCGCCAAACCCTCCTCGCCTGACGCGCCTTCGAGTTCGTTACTCCAGAAATACCTAACTGCACTCAATCACAATGTCACTCTGCTTGATCACAAGTGCTCTGGCCTGGTGCATGGCATAGTAGACAGCAGTTGGATAGCGCGCAATGAGCATTACGTTAGGTCCTTTCGGGCCTTGCTGAGATCTCTCTTGTCTGTGCAACCCGGGTACACAGGCGGCGTCCTACACATGCTCGTTAACATGTTTGTGGAGCTCCCTTCGCCGACCTTGCATCCACAGGATGATCCGGCTATCTCACGGCCACAGCTGCAAGTCCGTCTCCATGATTGTCTCAAGCATCTCCTTCGACACATCCAGATGGCCAGCACTCTTCTGGGGCCTATCCTCGCGAGCGCTTTTCCATTCCCGACCGACCCTGCGAAGACACATGCACAGTATATCAAGAACCTGCTAAGAGTGTCCGAATACTGCCCAGAATTGAAAGGGCAAATCTTCTCCGTGATCACTGACAAGCTAGTCAAGATTGACGTCCAAATCCAGGATGATATGGAGGAACTGGATGATGATATCGAGGATCGTCTCGTCGATGGGACGCTGGGTGACGTCGACGATGACGAGGAAGACGATGTCAGCGATGACGAATCCGTTTCGAGCGAAAAGAGCGTAGACCCCGAGGAAGAACGGATCAAGCAGCTTAAGGAGTCTGTTATGAAACTGGACACCATCATGGACCTGCTTTTCAAGCACTACGACTCGGTTTTTGCTCGTGGGGACTTGGCACAAATAGACGACACTTTTGAGAATCTCCTGGCGCAATTCGCAAGCATAATACTGCCGTCATATCGCTCTCGACACACACAGTTTCTCCTCTTCCATTTCAGCCAGACGTCGCCCGAACTGGTAGAACGCTTTGCAGGCTGCTGTTCCCACTTGGCGTTCGACCCGAAGCTGCCGCAGATTCTCCGTGTCACATCGGCAGCTTACCTTGCTTCGTTTATTGCGCGAGGGGCGCAAGTCTCAAGAGAAGTCGTACGCGACGTGTTCGACCTCCTGTGCCACCATCTGGAGAGCCTACGTTCAGCCCAGGAGCCAAACTGCCGAGGGCCAGATCTACGACGCTATGGCACCTACTATGCCATCGCGCAAGCCCTGTTGTACACCTTCTGCTTCCGTTGGCGGGACCTGATCGTTACAGAAGGGGATCGGCCGCCGACCGATGATGACATCCGCTACAACGAAGTCGACTTCAACTGGCACAATTCCATCCAGGACATCCTCCGCCGCAATGTCTTCTCCAAGCTCAACCCGCTCAAGATCTGCGCTCCCACCATCGTGGCGCAATTCGCACGCATGGCCCATCACCTGCGCTTCCTGTACGTGTTTCCGCTCATCGAGACCAACAAGCGGATTCGCCTTGCACGGAATCTCGGAGGTGGTGGATACATGGATGGTGTTGGGGCGAGGGAAACGGCGCTTACGATGAAGAAGGGGGAGCAGACTTTATTGCTTGATGCGTATTTCCCGTTCGATCCGTACGTGCTGCCGAGGAGTAAGAGGTGGGTGGAGCAGGATTACGTCGAGTGGAGGGCTGTGCCCGGGATGCAGCAGGAGGAAGAGGAGGAGGAGGAAGACGATGAGGAAGAGGAGGATGAAAGTGACGAGGAAGAAGACGAGGAAGAACAGAGTGCGTCGGAGAGGGGGAGGGTGAGCTTGAAGGACGACGAATTTGATACGCATGAGGAGGAGGAGGATGTGGTGGATGATAGCGAGGCGAGCGCTTAGGTGGTTTGCTGGTCTTTGGGCTTTTGTCACTGTCTGTCGGCTCCTGCATTGCGTGGCGTATGGGTGCAAGGGAGGCCAAAATGGGTATACTGGGATGTTGGAGTTCAATGGATTGCGTGGCTCCGGTGTTTCAAGATGAGTGCGATGTTGATGGGATGAAATGACGATCTACGACCGAGATAGAGAAGGAAAAATTCCATACTTTGATATTCATCTCTTTTTTCGTTGTAGAGGGGAGTGATGCCGGGACCTTTGAAAGGTCAGTCATGTCAAGCCCTGCCTGTAGAAGGTTCACTATCGTGGAGAGCGAAGACGTTGAGTACACTGGTAGACAAAGTAAATTGCATTATCATAAAACGTTACCAGGGCGGTGTAACCGGGGATATCTCAAACATGTCGTCGAAAACGCCTAGCTACATTAGAACGACCCGTTCCCTCCTCTTCACCCAATTCCTAGCCTGCTCGACCCTAGCCGTGTTTCCCATACACATTCCCCTTTCCCCCCCTCCTCCCCACGCACGTCTCCCCAAGCCACCACACGACAGCCAACAACATCGCCCCAGTCGCCGCCCACGTGATAGCCAAATACTTATTCCCCCTCTGCGCCTCGAGCCCAATGCCCCTCCCATTCTCATTAATCACATCCGTGGCCTTGACCATGACGGCCGTGACGAGCGCACTCGCGATGCCAATAGCCAAAAACGCGACACTGGCAATTAAGACATTCAGACAAGCCGACAAGCGGCCCGAAGTGAACAGCGCGAGCAGCGAGAGCAATACGGAGACGAAGATGAGGCCCGCGGCGATGCAGTACAAGATGAAGGTCGCGGACTGCAGGGCGTGCAGGGCATCAAGACCGGTCTGGATGTCGTCAGGCCAGCGCAGGTCGTCGAGCGTGACATCGACGCCGCTGTCGTTGAGGGCTTGCTCGATGATGGCGGCGGGCTGGAAGTGGAAGAGGGCCGTCATGTTGGAGCAGTCGTTGATGTGTTTGTGGATGGCGGAGCGGGGCAGGGTGGCGTTGGGGAGGACCGAGGGCGTGTAGGTGCCGTGGCAGTAGGTGAGGATGTGTAGGTTGTAAAAGTCTTCGATGCCGAGGCGGGAGGCGAGCGAGTTTGCGGCCGCGTTGATGGCGTTGCTGGTGTCCGCGGGCAGGGCGTTGTAGATGTCGTTGAGGGGGCCTGGGGCGTCCGGGTTGAGGAGGTTGGTGCCGAGGCGGGAGGTGTTGAGCTGGTGAATTGTTAGTTGGGTGTTTTTGAGGCTTTTGAATGTTTCGAAGGGGACACGTACAGTGAGGATCTGGTAGTCGTTCATGAAGCCCTTCTTGCTGCCGGCGAAGAGGCACAAGAAGGATAGGACGAGAGCTGCTATGCAGCAAAGTGTGGGTACGATGGCCGTGGGCCGCATCTTCACTGAAGCTGTTCTCTCAAGCGCACGATAGTGAAAGGGAGGGCTTCGGCGTCCAACCACGACGGGTGTATAGAAAGAATGTATTTACCTCTTGCAAAGTACGAAGCAAAGCGAACCGTGAAGTTGAAAAGCGCAATCCCTCCTACAAAACCCGCCCATCCCACTTATACAAACAAACTCCCTTCCATTCCCTCACGCAAGGAACCTCGTCGTACGTCACACACAGACAACCACACAGCCCTGTTCTACCCCCTGTCCCTCACATGAGCTCCGCCTCGACTCTCACGCGTCGTTCCTGGTTTCTATTCCGAGGCGAGATCTTCAGATCTTCACCTTCACCTTTCACGTGGTCCAGCAAACAAACCAATAACAAACACCAAGTTTTTCGAAGGTTTTTGTTTGATGCTGCCAAGAGACACACGTCATCTTTCCGGATGCCCGACCAGGGTGCCACTCTCGCTTGCGTGGCGTCGCGGGAGGTCTAAGCGGAGTTGGGCATGGGCGGAAGAATGTTATCTGGGCGACAATTGGGGGACTGAAAAGGTTGATGGGGAGTTGGAGGGCTCAGCCACGAGGAAACGCGTGGTCCCTTTCAAGAGCTGTGGTTCAGCACCCGTCTTTTTGGGTCAAGGACTCGTAATAGCGGTGCGGTCGCTGGTTACGATGGTGCGGGACCGGGCTGTACGGAGTACTGTGTACTGGTATAGCATTCGCCTAGCCAACTGTCACCTGTGGACCCTATGAGGAGGATATGCTCGCATTTCTCGAGTTGGGTCAATATTTTTCATTCCTTGCTATGCCGAAACTCTAACCATACTGTCATGGGTAGTTTTGTATCGTCTATCATGTCTCATGTCATGTCCCGATTACGGTCGTTCGAGAGCAACCTGTGCTCCCGTCTTCGTAAGTAAGTGGAGAAGGTAGGTAGTCTAATCCCAGCACCGCCTCAGAACAACTGCTTTCAGGACGGCGACTTCTTTACTCCCCTGGGTCCCGGCACTGCGGTGGGATCCACGACCCCGTCGGTGAAGGGCGAATATGGACTCGCAACCGCGTGCGGCGGCGCCCTCTTCCCCTGCTGTGTCCGCGGCGGCTCACTCGCGCCCGGCCATTTCTTCTGCTCCTCGTGCATCTTGTCAAGTGGCTCCCCTACAATGTGATACTTGGCCCAGTTGATTGGCGGGCACCGCACAATGTTCTGCGGCTGAGGTATCGGCGGCAGTTGCTCTGGTATAGGTGGGTCGTGCGGCGAGAAACTCGCAGAGTCCTTGCGGTCGTCCCATTTGCGCCCCGAACCATTCATTGCTTCCGTACTACTACTACTCCGCGCACCAAGCGTGTCGGCAAGGGTGGGGCCGAGGATGTCGGAGTTGATAGCCGCCGTCTGGGCTTTCTGAGCCTGGATGTGCCGTGCAAACGCCTCGGGGTCGCGTATCGCTGCCGCCTTCAACTGTTCTAACGCTTTGATATCGCGCTTGCTCTTCTCTCGCTGCAGCTGGAGGATGCCAATCGCGGACCGTAATGCGATCGCGTCGGGGTTATCGTCTGATATGGGTAGCGAGGGGGGCTGCCGTATGAAGGTCGCAGCCGGTGGAAGGCGAGCATCTTGTTGTTGTTGCTTCGGAGGTGCAGTGGCGGAAACGGGTGCGGGGAGTTCCTCGGTGGGCGTTATGGGCTCTACCGTCGGCTGGTCAGGCGTCTGTGACTGCGAAGAGTACTCCTTTTCGGTGCCCTCGGAGGTTGCTTCACTGGTATCGGTAGGCGACACATAGGCATTCGTCTGCGAGGGTATGGCCAGAGCGGGCATGTTGCGCGGCGAACAGCGGTCGTCGGATGAGGACATTGAGGGGTCGACTTAGCCTTTCTGCTCTTCGCGGCAGATGACTAAGGGAGCGTCGCCACAGCGGGGTGTCGAGGGGCACCCGTGCGATGCTGTGTAGGAGCGGGCATGTGGATTACATATTTTTTATTTTTGGCGGACTCGCGAAGAGTAGGAGTAATAAGATGTGCACAGCATAAAAGGAAATCGGAAGTGCAGGTACGAAAATACACCGACGGGTACACCAGCTGTCCGAGCTGTTGGCGACTTCCTATGGTTGCGATGGTGCCAAGTGCCAAGGGCCAAGATATGGCTTGGCAATTGAACTGCATCTCGAGCGAGGAACCATCATCTTCCAAAGTCTGCTGTCAACATCGTAACAACGTTCCATACGAAGGTCAAGATGATCGTGACTTTGTTTTCATTGTTTGAGTTTGCTAGTAGCTTCTTCAACACCCTTAGGTCATAAACCCGGATTGACTTGATCTTCTCTTACACCTCATTTTATCCCCCGTTGTTATTTCTGAACATTTTCTGCGACGAAAGGAGTGGCAGCGACTGCACTCACTTCGTTTTCACCTTGACAACGGCCATATCGTGTGAGCTCAGGCTGAAAGAGATATTTGTGCCCGTGCCAGTCTTGCCGGTGTAAAGTTCCTTCCAAGAATAGCTCTGAGAACCGAGTCCAGGCACGTCCTTGAAATTCACAGAAAGCGTAGCCGCCCCAGAGGCAGCAACCAACCCAATCACTACGCCATCACTCAATGGCCCTGCCCAGTAAGGGTAAATCTGGCCAGAGACGGGCTTCGGTGCACCGGGTGGCTGGAAGGTTGTGGCGGCTTTCCCGAGAGAGTCTTGATTGACGGCAAGGAGGTCCGCATTCTTTATGATAGCCAGCGTTGCGCTCGATACCTTCCTCAGGTCGTTCCCCAAAATGATTGGAGACTTGCACATAGCCCACAGCCCAAAGTGGGTCCTCTCCTCAGCCGCAGTTAGCTTTCCATTACCGAGTTGCTGTCAGTTGGTCAGCCTTTCACAGATACAGATACTCGTTCCCCCAGAGGTCACCTACCATCATGTCCAGGTCGTTGAACCCTCCCGGACCCGCGTACTGGCTCATTCCCGCCGCAGCGCTTGCGATCCTGACAACGCTGGCCCAATCGTTCCAATTGTCGACACTCATCCTCCAAGAATTGCCAACACTGGCTCCCCACGTCCAAACGTTGTCCCTCCCCCACTGGCAAAGGCTATAGAAAATCTTCCTCCCGCTTTTCTCGAGCGCAGTTCCCATGGTCGTCATCCATGTCCGCGTATTTCCCTGCGGTGATTGACACGTCTGTACCCTCCCGCCGTTGCATGGCGTGTAGCAGTTGTCGTACTTCCAGTAGTCCACACCCCAGCTCGCCAGCGTCTGCGCATCTTGCAGTTCGTGTCCCTCGGATCCAGGATAGCCCGCGCACGTCAGAGTACCGGCGCAGCCGTACAGGCCGAACTTGAGGCCCATGGCATGGATCTGATCGGCCACCGCCTTGATGCCGTTGGGCCATTTGCCCGGGTCCGGGACAAGATGACCAGTGGCGTTGCGCGACTTGGTGCTCCAGCAGTCATCGATATTGATGTACTCGTAGCCGAGATCTTTTAGGCCGAGAGAGATGAACTTGTTCGCCGTGTCGAGAGCGAATTGTGCGCTTGCAGCGCTGCACTGGCCGGCATTCTGTGAGGGTTAGTATTCAATAGCTCTGCGTGGTTCGGATAGAGAAAGATATGCAAATCGGTCCTCACCCAACTATTCCAGCCCAGTGCGGGTTTCAGACCTAGTCCATTGTTGAGGCGCTTGACATGGGGCTCAACGGCACTTCTGGCATCAACCGACCAGCTCAAGGCTGCTATGAGAGCCACCCGCGACTTCATGTTGGATGAGCCAGTGCCCTTGAAACGAATATGCGGGTTTGAGGCTGGATACCCAAATACTCACACACAATAATGCCCCAGAACGACATCTCAATTATATAGGTGAAGCCATGAATGTATGTCAAAAACTATCCCTCTGATCAGCAACCAATTTTCCCGCCTATATTGCTGCTACTTTGCTACATGACATTGTTCGAGGAGGCCGCGAGTTGTAGCTTTACCCTGTTTTCGCCCATCCCACCAATTAGTGTGCTTCAGGGTTTCTTCCGTTAATTTTAGCATGGGGTAAAGTTCACGCGGATGCTGAGCACGGTAGTCGCTTAGACCACGCCTCGAGGATGGAATCACAACCGAGCAAGCGGTTTTCTGCAGAATGCTGGATTCGCGATGGTCGGGCAACGTCTTGTTGGTGGAGAGACGTATCCGCTTGATATTGAGTAGAGCGGGACTAGCCGGGGTGTAATAAACAGTAGGAGAGACAAATAATGAAGGAGGAGGATGTCCTTTCCTTCTGCTAAGCCTGACTCTTTAAATAGTAGCTATCTTGTAGACGTCTGCTATTATAGTAGTCAATTGTCGTGCTATAAAGGGTATAGCCAATCCCGTTTCACTTGCGAGTACGTACTACTACGGGTTGAAGGATATCATGCTCGTAATTCGTATCATCTCTTTCTAATCAACAGATGGATAATCGACTAGACCATTTACAGAAGAACGAGCGCCTTTTCTACTTTACTATTAGCCTTAAGCATATCTACGTGTATATATATACCAGTATACGTACGATGATTCAACTACTGGGACTACCCGCCTACTCGTCCGCGCTACCCTAGGGTACTGAATCCCCAATCTCACGGTCATCTTCTGTCCTTCACACCCCTTCCTGCGTCTACCTAGGTAGTTTCCTATACATAACCCTACCTATGCCAATTGTCGCACGAGGTGCATGACTCACTGTCGCACCTCATCGGACGCCGAACGCAACCCAACCCTGGGAACGCACATAGTTGTAACTCCGAAACTTCAAAGAGACTCGTCCACCACTCCATCATCCAAACGCAAACAAAACCAAGAGGGGTAAAAGCAGAAAACGCACCCAAAGCCGTAACATAACCCACTAGAGTACCAAACCAAATCCTCACCCTCAATGCAGAGCATGGCCCCCACGAAGGAAATCACAGCAGATGACTGCATCCGTCCAAGCGACTTGAAGGATACCTAGTCTAAGTGCCTATCTATGCAGTACATCTCCAAAACAAATTGCCAAGTTCATGCATGCATGCATGCAATGCTGTGATTCCCACCGCACCCCTCGCCCCTCCCACGATTTGTAAAACTACCTAGGTACATAGGTGCCCTAGGAGGTACGTGAGGAGGTAGGGTACTGACTGTGGATGAGGGGTATGCAACATGCAACATGCAACATTCTTCACGACTGTCACCAACGACGACGTGGCATAGGGTACGTGCAGGTGCGGTGAAGCTTATAGCTTCTACGTACGGTATACTACGCATGAGAAGGGGAGCGGGGGAGCGGGGTGGTGACTCGACGTCCACGTCCGCTTCACCTCACTCACTCCGTCGCTCACACCTACGGTAGGGTAGGGTGTGCGAAAACGGGTGCGGTCGTGTACCGTGCGGAGCGACACGAAACGAGACGAAACGACACGAAACGAAACGTAGATGCAGTGCGAGTGCTACGCTGCACGTTACTCGGTGTACGGCATAGCAACGCTTGGGAAGGGAGAGGAGAGTGACGTCGAGGGTTTAGTCGTTGCCTGGCTCAACTTAAGATACTGACTGATCTTGGTCTATATCTCCGTTCATTCACTGGGGCATTCCTTACGGTATCACGGTCTCTGTACTAGCTACACTGGAAAGACCACCAACCTGCACGTTGCTCAGTTTTCAATTGGGCACCTCCCATGCATCGCTTATTGGCCAGCGGTCGTCTCGGCCTGGTATAAAGCTATAATATGATATATACACGAGTAGTAGAAGTGAAAATGCTTGAATCAAAGCGAAAAAGAAAGAAAGAAGAAGAAGAACAAGGGCAACGGGGGAGGAGAAGAGTAACGCGACATAAAACTCGCCCGTCATAACCATGCCCTCGTCCAAGTGAAAACAAAAAGTTGAAGAAGAAAAATCCCTCCAACCTCGGCCGTATCATCACTCATGTCATCCATCATCATCATAACATCGTCCTTTTTTCCACACTACCTCCCCCTCCTACTCGCCCTCTTAAACAACGTCGACACCAACCCCCTGGCAGCTCCCCCACTCCCACTCCCCTTACCCTTCACAAAAAACGGACCCCGACTCCCCGTCACATCATCACTGAGCTCCAAATGCTCCAACGCCCACGGATCCTCCTTGCTGCCCCTCTGCGCCCGCCACCCATACAACTGGTCCTCGTCGGCACGCAGATCCGGCCGCGTGAGCGTCATGCGCAGCGTCATTTCGCGGTTGGCGACGTGCGGCATGATGCGGAGAGGCGGGTGGTGGTTGTGGTTGAGCGAGGGCCGGCTGATGGTGGAGCCGTCGAGCGAGGAGAAGGTCGAGGGCGAGACGTGCCGCGTGTGGCCGCAGCGGAAGGAGAGACCGGCGGCGCTGGACGGGGTGAGGGGGGAGTCGAGATCTGGGAGGGAATCGCCGTCTGTGGCATCTACCTCATCTTCGTCTTCTTCGTTTTTGTCCTCGTTTCCGTCGTCGTCATCATCACCATCATCCTCGAGGAACGACACCTTGTCGTCCCGCAGGAACGTCTGCATATCCTTGCTAAAGTTGCGCGCGTCCGTGGTAATGGGCGGGAGCTGGTAGCGCCTCGGGGGCGTCATCGTCATCGTGTCGTCTGCGGTTGCCGTCGAGGGAAACCCGAATTCGACGGCTTCGTCGAACTTTTGCGGCGTGGCGAGGAACATGCGGAGTTTCTTCCTGGCTTCCGGGTCCTGGTAGTGTGTGGCTTCGGGGTCGAAGACGGGGGCTGAGGGGGCGTGGGAGGAGCGTCGGCCGGAGAGTGCGAGGGAGGTGGATCTCTGATGGCGGTTCTGCGGGCTGAAGGGGAGGGGCGATGCTTCTGATCGAGCGGGTACGGATGAGGAGGAATGGCGGATGGGTATGTGGGTGAGGGAGAGGGTGCGGCGGAAGGACGAGGGCCCGTGGGGAGGTGTCTGGTAGGACAAAGGCGGGCTCATGGCGTCGATGTCTGATGCTTGCTGTGTATCCCTTTCTAAGGGGACTCTTGTCGGGGTGAGAGATCGAGATCTCCGTTTTCTTGAACGTCCTCTCCGAGGACTGTCGTCGTCGAAAAAATCGAACTGAAAGTCGTCGTAGCGTTGACGCGCTCGTTCCAAAACGGCTGCGTCGTCCAGAGGAAGCAGTGAAGCGTACTGCTCGCACTGTGCCAGCAACAGGACCTGTTCCTCCCTCGAGAAGTGCTGCCGGCGGATCTTAGGAGGAAGGGAGAGGAAGAATCGGGCCTCTTGCGGCGTGATATCGTGCCGCTGGCGGGGACTTTCTGACTTGCGAAGACGGCGACGGTGGGACGAATCGCGCGTCAGGGAGCGGTGGTGCTGGCGATGGTGCAGGCCAATGATTGAGCGGGCGTACGAGTGCGAGGAACGGCGAGAGCTTCCGTGCTGGCTGTAGCTGAAGGAGCTATAGGGGGAGCAGTGGAAGTGTTGCTCGTCGAGAGATTGCTTTTGCTGCTCCGCAATGCGCAAGCGTTCGAGAGACGAAAAGTACTTTTTCCTGCGCACACAATTCTGTCAGCAACAGCACCAGGAACACCATAAAAAAGGCGGGAAAAGAACGCCATCAGGAGCTTAATGGCCTGCTGTAAGGTACCAGGCACGGCGAGGCGAGGACTGTCGTGCATGATGGCTGCAAGCGCCATTCGCCTGGCGGGATGCGATGTGATGGAGTGTGATAGGGGCGCAGCGCGGCTTCAGGCAATTCTTTTTGAATTTCTTGGGGGGAACTTACTGGATTGAATACGGTAGAGCGTCGAACTCGGCATGCGAGAATTGCATTTGCGCGGGGCCGTGGCGGTTGGCATGCCGGCTGGGTTTCTTTTTCCTCATGGCGGTCGAGGATGCTTGCTTCATGGCGTCCCAGATGTCGTGTTGGTGATGGTGTTGGGACGGCTGGGGTCCAGCTCCATATGTACCGAGCAGTGCACCTGGCATTGTTGAAGGGAAACAGAAAGTATATCAATTGCCGTCTACTGGCGGTGTGAGAGGCAAAACTGTGAGGGTAGACGGCGTCGACCAACAGACACCAGCGACTCAGGGCCGCAGGGCCCTTTGTGTGCTTGGGCGTTCTGGGAGAGGATGCGCTTTGTTGGCGGTGGGGACCAGCTGCTGATCGACGTGGAGCCAGTCGTGGTCCGTCCCGACAACCCCCTTGGAGAGCCTATCGATAGCAGATCTGATATTTAGTGGAGGTGTTGGGGATTTCTATCGATGCCGGACAGCGGGCTTGAATGAGGAGCGGATGTGGAGATGGAGTCCGCAGAAGTCCAGTGTATGGGGGACGAAAAAGAAATTGCTGAACCAGAGGGGAATGCTCCCTCGACGTGGCGCAAGATACGTATTTACATGCGCTCTAAGGGAGTCCCTCCTCTTTCTTTGCAGCAGGCAGGTCATTCAAACCTTGTAGGCTTGTACAGCAGCCAGCCAGCCAGAACTCGCGAACCACATGCTTCGCCGTTGTGACAACTCTCCACGGCGGCTCGCGGGCCCGTCGGCAGGTCAATTCACCGGCGACGACGGAGGTACGCACTCGTACTGGACAGAACATCACGAATCCGTCCATCAGCAATATCATCACCTCCATCCTATGATTGCACGCGCCCGCCCTGTGTGCTCGTTCATCCCCGTGCCCAATCGTGGCAGAGAGGGAGGTCGTCCTAGCCAGACGCCGTCACCCAAGAAGCGCCCGACCATCTCTCCCTGTCCGCCACGCCCCGCCGGATCCAGGAACAGCCGGGGACAAAGAGCGTGTGCCTGAGTGGCGTTGCTCCACAGTTTTACAGCCTCGGCCGCTAGATAAACGCCAGGAACCATACTTCACTGGCACAGGGCAGGTACAGCCGGGTTGTAGTCTCTACCACAGTACTTCGTACTGAGGACCATTCGAGCCTTCAACTTTGATTCCCATGACTTCTTACGGGGTATTGTCCTCTCTTATTTAGATATTTATCTAGCAGGCATCATACTGTGCCGAACACAGTCTATGGAGCACATGGTAGGCGATCGCCTCGAAAGAACATTCCCTCAAACTTTGTACCACCGCAGTACTCACCCCTTACCAAGAATCCGCTCGCCCTTAGTTCCACATTGCACCAGCAAACTCTCTCCCTCTCTTTGTTCTGGTGTGCCTCAGCGCTACACAAAGTCACGGGATGCCATGCATGACGCCGCAACAGGGCGACGCCACTCCAACACCGCATGCACCCGGTCTAAGCCTTAGAGATAACCTCGCTAGAAACACCGGGAAAATCGCCCTCAACACGCGCCATGAATACGACCCTGTGAGAGACGTGCGCCTCGTTTCGATGTTCTTAGGGTTGGCAGAGAACAAAGAAACAGAGCTACGCCGCAGCCCCAATTATCGGGATAGGAGAATGTCATCGTTTTCTCCATGGTCTTCGCAACGTTTGCCCAAGTCTTCATCTTCACGGTCAATACCAGCAGACACGTATCGGAACAGTCATTATATTTCACGCTGTTATGATTAACAATGCTGAGACTGCGTGCAATCTCTCGTCAAACAGCTCGTAACTGCAATATACGCATCGTACTGTACAACCAATACACGCCTACTCGCGTGCTCTGAAGCGTGCCACCGTTTTCCCTTTCCGTCGTCCCATCATTACACAGTATATTCCTCACCCAGCCTCTACTGTAGCCGAACCGATCGTGCTCTGTTCCAGATAGATAGACCGAATTGAAGTTCAACGTAGCCGCCCATATACCCTTTATAATCGTTCGAGAATATTCCCCAGCACCCAACTCGCCCATTCCTCAACCCTGTATCCTTGCGCCGACCTCTCGGCTCCAAGTCCCATTGTGCACCATCCCTGCCGCGTTTTTACAACGGGAGCGGCAATCCTGGTGATCCCAGCCGTACCCACATGTTGCCTCTCTTCTCGAAACACTCAACTGTGAAGAGGCTAAAGGGCTCCTCTTCCTCAGCCAACTCACACAAACAAACACAGGAACCCCTACCGACTCTTGTATGCCAGCTTCAGGTTCCGTCCACACGCACGCCGCATCTATACACCCGCCTCCATGCCGCCAATATCATAATAATAATCATCATCCAACCCCTCCCTCGTCGGCCACACCGGTTCCTCCATGGACACATCCTCAAACCTCACATTCAGCAACCGAATCTTGAGCCCATACCCACTGATCAAGTTCACAAGCTTGTTCGTATCTGCAGTAATAGGCTGCTGATTCAGCAGCATGAGCAGTCCGTCCAGCCACTCCGAGGCCAGTGTGTGGCTTTGCGGATGCAGTTGGAGGAGCACGACTTCTTTATGGTTGTGGGACGAGGTCGACGCTTCGGAGGTTTGCCGCGAGTGGCCGTGAGACTCAGACGGGAGGTACCCATGGATGGTGATTTTCGTCGATGTCGATGCGAGCTCCGGCGACGTCACTGTCTCGTCCGAGGAGGCCGTCGACGGGCTTGAGGCAGAGACATTGCTGACGACCGAGGATATGATGGAGAGATCGACTGGATCGGAGCATTAGCTTAAGCGCCGATGAATGCGAAAGGGGAAATGTAGCCAAATACGTACTCTTGTTATACAGAGCGTCTAGTCTAGGCTCTGCCACTGTCTTCGTGTCGAAGTCGGCGTAGTGCAGGAATCGCCGGTTATGCGATAGGCGGACATAGCGCCACCCAGAGGCTACGCCGCGATTGACGCTCTTGTTGGTGACTGGCCCTGCGTCGGTGCTGTAGTTTACGGAGACGGGGAACCAGGAGCCGCTAAGAAGACAGCGGATGCGCTGTTCTTTGACGAATTGAAGGGCTTCGTGATTGAGCTCTTCTCGGACTTGCCTGCTCTTGAGTTAGATCGTCAAGCATAGTAGGCATGTCAGATCCGAGTGCTTACCTGAGATGGTGACCCCATGCGTCTTCATAGGTCAGCTCCAAGAGCTCCATTTGCAGGTCTCGTAATCGTTTGAGGTCAAACTGTGCGAGCTCCTCCTCGACCTCCTTGATGTCTCTCGTTCGGGGAGCCTGGCCCACAACCTGCTCTACCAGAATGCGCACTAGCTCTTCAATCTTCTCGAAATCTTCTATTTCCGCTCCTGCAGCTTTCCACAAACGGATGAAGGCCAGGAGGCCACTGGCGTGGAGCCGAGGCCAGTGCAACAGCAGCGGCTTGAACGCTTTGTCAAACTGCGTGCGGGATTCTAGAGACACATATTTCTGCGCCTCGCCCCCGTCCGCCTTGTCCACGTCGAAGTGTTCATACAGTATCAAGGTGACAGCCATGGCTGCCCGCCCGATGGGACACCGTTGTTCCACCGGCTGAACAGACTGCTCAAGCAGCAACTTCTGAAATCCGTCTTCGTTCTTGTAGATGAAGTCTGTCAGATCCATGAGCCCTAGGTACCCCGTACTCTCGAAGTCATATGCCGGCGAATCCGTCTCGAAACCCAGGCGCTTCCAATTGGCAACAGTCATCTTCCTGCTTCCAGTGGAATTGGTTTCCGAATGAATCCTCTCTCCATTGCTTGCAAGCTGTAGGCCTCGTATAGCTCGTCGATGATCAGGATTCTCCATCTCAATCTTTTCGTCTCGCCATTTGCGCAGCAGCACTTTTGTCAACGTCTGGAACTCCAGCAAGGGTTGCGCCAAATCCTGTATGGCCGAGCTCTGCATAAGCCCATATACGCTCTTTATTACCCCCAGTTCTTGCAACTGCTTTATGAACCGCGGCCACTCGAACCCTCCACCATTCGAAATAGCGTCCCGCATGAGGGAGTTGATGAGTTGTAAGGCATTGGCGCAAAGGGCATGATCAGCCGAAGCGATCTTCTCCACGAGCATGGGAAGGAACTGCGGTTGTTGCTCTACGGCTGGTTTCAGGCGCTGGAACCCCGTGGCATTGGGTTGCGAGGTGCGACGATTTGGGTGGCCCACGATGGCCGCGAGGACAGACATTGCGCCGCGGTTGACATTGACGAGAGGTTGTGCGACGACGAGGTCGACGATCTGAATGGTGCTATTAGCTTGACAAAGGCTGTCTCGGATATGGTCGCACCTACCCTCATGATGAGGTCGTCCGTGACGTGGTCCCATCCCTTGTCAAGCTCCAGCAACCGTGAAAGGGATGTGAGGCAGTATGCGAGGGTATTGCCTGTGGAATGCAGTGCTAGGAACCGCAGCTTGGGCATGCCCCCTTCTTGAATGAAGACGTCTGCGAACGACGGATCGCCAATGGCATTCTGGAGCTTGAACACGGCCATCTTGCGCACCGACTCTTCCTCGCTGCTCAGCCGCTGAACGAGCTCCGACACATTTAAGCTCTCCATGGTGTCCCGGGGTGCAATGTCCGGCCGGAGTTGGTGGACGGCGACTGAAGGGGGATAGGATTACATTAAAAGTAGTTCGGGATTATGGCTCCATACACTCCAAAGGAAGGAAATAGATACAAAGAAAGTTTTGGTATGGTGGTATCGGACATGTCCTCACCTCCAGATTGTACACAGTTAAGAACATCCCCTCGTGTCGTGTGGAGCCCTGAAGGACGGGAATCGGGGGCTCGTAAACCCCCGTCCGCCTCTTGCCTAATCAGGAAACCTTTCCATTTGATTAGCCTTGGCAAGGCTTCGACTTCTGTAAACAACGTCCTCCGGTCATCCTCAGCACATCCTACTGTCAATTTGCACCTCCAGCGGCCAGCCATTCGCTCACAGTACGTTAACGGCGACGTTGTCATACGATCGTTTGATTCTCCAGCATAGTCTTGTCAGAGGGACCTTTTTCGAGGCCTCACGACATTCGTTACCGCACAGTCGCCGCACTTCGGTGCAGCTGCATTTCAGGCCCGGTGCACTTCACGCCCGGCACATCGCATTCACCTTTCCCATTGGCGCTCCGCAAGCGCGGCCAAACCCTCCGCATTATGTACATCACCCCCGAGGTCTTCCGACCGCCTCCTTGTGCCCTACAACGTCGCCCCTGGACAACCACGGAAATGGACCTGGACAACGCCCTTGGTAAAAGGAGGCGAGGCAACGACGATCCGCAGGACCCAGCCCTTACAGAGAACATGACACCCACGAAAATGAGCCGCATACATAGAGTGAACGACCCTAATCACGCATCGTGGTCATCCCCACCGACGACACCAATCATCAACCCGGGCCGCCGCCCAATAAAACAACTCAAACGGACAAGCCCCAAGACCAACGGATGTACAGCACCAACATCTCCGGCTGTACATGCCTCCTCGGACCTACGCGCCTGCCATGTCTGCCACAGCGCTCCCAAACGGAAACGCGATCTGGAGAACTACCTCGAATGCCAATCCTGCTCGCAACGTGCCTGCTTCATCTGCGCTCGCGAGTGCGCCGCCGGCTGCCACAAGCAAATCTGCAGTCGGTGTTCGGTGGAAGTGGGAAAAGAAGGAAACACATGGTGTCTGGGCTGTTTCCAAGGCCCCGGAACTTGAATGGAGGGAAAAGAACAGCGAATCTTCATCAGAATCTTGAGGATCGGTGCGAACTTGTTGGAAGAGCCTTCGTTCAGGATATATTTAGCATGATAGGATTATGTGGGAGCGGTAGTTGAGCATTTATGGCGTTTGGAGTTTGGATGCTTGGTACTTATGTTCATGATTGTAGTTAGATACCCTCTATCATGCTTAGCTGCTTGTTATTATCAGTCGCGGATATGCGCTTAAGTCGTAGTCATCGTAGCATAGCATAGCGTCGGAATTGGTCTTTGCCTCACGGCGTCTTGTTAACTGTCAGTAGATTTTAGATCTTCTGACGGGTAGCTTCAGGATCGTGGAAGGTGCGGTGTCTCCGGGTACTGGTTGGGATGCACGTAATGCTTTCGATTTGTGCAACAGTGAACTGAAGGACCTGATGCGTTCACTTCCCTGCGCGGGTTCTTGCGAGTTTCTCAATGGATCTTGAGAACTCGTCACCCCGTCGAGTGAGTTGTACCCGCTTTCAGCGCTACATCTTGGTCACTCGCATCATACACATAGCATAGCGTGGCAAGCTGTGTTTTCAAGACAGGACGTGAATAGCAGAGGGTACTTCAATACGGTGCAACAGAAAGAGTAAACGAATTGCCAGAAACATATAGATTCATATTTCAGAATGAGTTTGAGAGCCTTCCCGCATATATATAGGAGTCTATAGCGAAGTGTAAGGTGCCGGTAGTGCATGAGTGAAGGTTGGGTTCGGTTGCTATCATTTGGGAGAGCGAACCATGAAGCTCGCGTTCCCGATCCGTAGTCCGACACTCAACCTATACCAACATGAGTAAGAATCATCTTGTGGAGCGTTTACTCCAGTATGGAGCTGGGGCACTTCACTAATGGTGCATTCACACCTTTGACAAACTAGTAGTGGCGACAGTACATCTAACCTGCGAAGCGATGCATGCGCGCGCATCCCATGGAGTAATCAACGTGTCTGGGTACATGTCTTGTAAGAACTAGATCGATGGTTTAGTAGGGAACTTTCGCGGGTATAAAACAGTCTGGCTAAGGAGTGAATATCAGGGTCTCACCACAAGGGAGTCTCAATACCAGGAGTCAAATATCGAATTCTAATTCCGTGGCTCAACGATACATCTAGGTTCAGCGCATGCTGGGGCTTTATAGTCGATGGCTAGTGCGGTTTGGAGAGGATCTACCTCACTGGGATGAAACGCCTCTGGGCGGCATCATTACACAACATGGAAAATCTCCCACTGGGTTCGATCATCCACCCACCTCTCTCCATTCATTACCCCATGTACATATGCATCTCCCACAAGCTCCCACCTTTCGCCACCGTCGAACCCCTCCCTCTTCCTCAGCACCAGCGGAACCTTCACTCCCGCACACAACACCGCCACATCTCCAACCCGACTCAATCCAGGAACCAGTCCCAGAAACATCGTCTTCCCATCCTCCGCTATCAGCCTCGCCGCCTTGCGATTCGTCATAGCCGGGACCAGCATGCGGAATTTCCACTCGGGATTCTCGACCCCCAAAAAGCGGAGGAAGTGGGCGATTGCGACTACGACGACATAAGGCCACAACCAGTTTTGGATACCAAGAAACACGAAGAAGCGGAGAATGCGCTGGCGGGATTCAAATGCATCGATGGCCTTTTTCGTTAGGGAAACAGAACCGTGCAGGTATAGACCGGCCGTGATTGTTTTGTAGCAGGCTTCGAGCACGGTTTCGCCCGTGGGGTGATATACGGTCCGCGAGGCTCCTGGTAGTCGGATGATTTTCTCCCAGTCAACAATCTGGCGCTGGTTAAAGCGAATGGTGCGTGCCTGGTTGTAGAACGTTGGATTTCCGGAGAGCATGTTTATTTTCCATGGGCGAGGATTGAGCTGCGTTATTCGTGCTATGGAGAATCCCTTGAGCCGGAGTTCTTTGGGATACATGCTGTCATCAGAAGATGTATCAAAGGGCTCTGGGAAGGATGAATTGGAGGACGCCGCGTACGGTGGTCTCCAGTTATTTCCAGGAAGCTCGAAGCGGAGAAGGCTTTCAGGGGTGCGGTCGGTGTAGCGCCAGTCTGGGACCCAGGAAGGCATATCCAAAGCGCCGAAGCCGTGCTGGCCAAGTTAGGTTCATTTCCCACCTTTCACTTAGGAACTTACTGGCTGGCTGCTTTCGACGTCGGGATCACCGATGTCATCGTCAAATTCTTCCAGGACAATCCTAGGCACGCTCAAAACCTCAACATGCCCCCGTCTTAAGGCCGCAGCTGCCAACTTCCAATACACCTGCGCAACACTGATTCCATACTCGGGCATCACTCCCATCTGCTCGAACTCCTCCTTGGATGTTAATCCCCAAAACGCAAACACCTTGTCCCGTGCGTCCCCAGCCTTAACACTCCTATGCCTGGAGAGCAAACGGAACCACTCTCCATCGACCTTATCCTCCCACTCCTTCCCACTGACTCTCAGTTCCATCAACAATCCCAAGCGATGACCCGGATAGAACTCAAATACCCAGGCATGCTTGTCCATTAGATGCAAGAACCCGCCAAGGAACCATAGCCAATGCAAAGAGTTGTCACCGATGATGACATGCGCTTCCTGCGAAACAACCACCTCCTGCACTATCCATGCACGCTCGAAATATGGCCTGTCTAGCACCTTGATCAGCGCGGCAAGACCCGGGTGCCCGACCTCTATGCGTGTTTGCGAAACGGCTTTCGCTGACGGAGGCAACACCAGCGCCTCTCCAGGCTGGGCGATTTCATGGCGCAATTTCTGCGTTAGGTCAAACGCATATTGGAGTGCCTCCTCGCTGCGGTCCGCAGCAGGTCCAAGCCATATAAGAGTGCGTTTGGCGCGCATATAGATGTCGCGCATGTGGGGAACCTGTGCATCTCTCTCGGCGATGTTCGTTTGATCGATACATATGCTGTCGACCCAGAGGGTGCGTGTCTGGCCGTTTTTGGCGCGGGTCCGGTAAAGAAAGGAAATGAGTGACGCGGGAACTACGAGGGGGTGCCAGGTTGGGAGAATGTCTTGCGAAGCTGGGGGTTGGGATGGTGTTGGGGCATCGGAGGCATCTGGGAAGGGTGCCGGATTGGTGTCGATGAATATCACGCCTCTCTCTACACCCCAGCAATAGGACACAGCCTCGTACTCTGGCGCCTGTGACAGAGGCGTTGTGAAAAGGTGGCAGGATATCAGACCTGTTTTGTCCCCCGGTGGTAGGTCGAGGAGGCGGATGGTCACATCCGAAGGATCTGGGGCTTGGTGAAGGGGGGTATGTTTATATGGAGGCATTATGGAGCATGTCCTTGTGATTCGAACCAGCTGGGCATGAAGAGGGTGTTGAAGTCGGTGTGACAGCGGCTTGGACGCACCAGAGAATGTGAAGGAGCGCAGATTATTAAATAGGGCTGTGAGGTGCAGGTGGGCTGATTCGATTTCCGTTTCCGTATTCCCCTCAACTCGCTTGTGCCGCGGTACTCGACGGGGACCCAAAGTGCAGGTGAGTTAGTTTAGCGATAAGAGAGTACAGCTGAAGCTTCCTCGTGTTCAAATCTGTTGCGCGTTAGATTTGCAAGATAAGGAAATATTTGCCTAGTTAACTAAGGGTCTAGAGGGTCATAGGTCTGTTAACGTGTTTCACCACTCACCGGCGAACACCAGTCACCGGCGTGCCCCACCAAAATCAAGATGCGTCTTCGTACGACTACTCCACCACAACAAAGTATATTCAAATAAAATTATGCTTAGGAGCTTCTTGAGATACTAGTACATTGACGCCTTGTATGGCCTTGGATATGGCAATTGGAGCATGTTGGTGGTGCTTGCTGTCGCGTCTGACCAGCCCAGTTCTGGTCAGCCTCCTGCTCCGCATTTTCCAACTCCGCAACCGTGAGCTGGGCCTGCCCAGCCTGTAGAGCACCTCCATGGGCGATATACCTTCGGCGGTGTTGCTGCTTCTGCTTTTGACGTTGATTTGCCGTACGAAGCTCCGAATTTTCCTTTGCAAGTATGGCAGCGGAATGCATCACCATCTGGCATCCTTTAACAAGTTGATTGATTGCTTGGCTAGTAGGGCTCTGTGACTGGCGCTGAAGGATGTCCCGTATGAGCCTTGCCTGCTGCTCTAGCTGGGCAGTAGTATATGGCGTTTCTGAAGTCCATTGAGGTACCGGTCCATCTGCAGTACCTGGTGGAGTCGGAGTCTTCATGATCGGAAGCGACAATATGATACGCTCAGGGTCATATGGCACTAGACCCATAGCAAGAAATCCACTTCTGATATTCTGATCTGTAAAGACAGATGATTGCACCTTAGTATATATTTCCAGGAAGTCTTCCTTATCAATATGGTAGACTCCATAATAGGCGAGCTCTTGAACCTCATGACCATACAAGATCTTTAGAGGAGAGTAACAGCTCACATCAAGCGGCTGGAGACGATGTGATGTATGTGATAGCATGCAGATCATTTTAATCTTGTTTTCTGTACAGTATTGGTCGAATTCAGGCATTGCGTAGCTACCATGGCCATCAAGTATGAGTAGCCGGTAGACTCCCTTCGTACAGGACTTTGTATAATTGTCAAAGTGCTTAATCCATTCGAATCCCAGTTCATCTATTGTCCAGCCATTGTCGCTTACAGCGAGCATCCAGTCACCAGGTAGGCCTCGATACCAGCCTGACTGGTGGAGCTTTCCTGCAAGGATGATGAAGGGTGGGATCACCCACCCGGCCGTGTTGACGTACTCAATCGCTGTCACCCATTCACGATTGCCTGGTTGTATGAGAATGGCTCGGCCTACAGTATCGGAGCTTGTAATGACTTTCGATGTCGTAGACACACCCATCATGAATCCAGTCTCATCAAAATTCCAGGTATCTTCGTCAAGTATGCTATATGTCTGGCATGTCTCATCTACGAGCACGTACCATTCACGAAATGTGTCTCGATCTTCGCATTTCACGTGTTGGGAATGGAATTTCCTATTCCATTTTGTCTGCAGGTCTGGCTGGTTGTTGACAAAGCGGCATACCCAGTTCTTGCCGATGGGTGGGAGAGGAGAATTCTGGCCACGTGCCGTGAGTAAATGGTCTGCCATTCGTCGTACATCGATAATCTGAGGTGGAAATCCACATCGGTCGAGGTCTAGGATCCATTGAATGAGTATCTGCTCCTCTGAAGGCTGTAACTTTTGTTTTTTGGCATTTGATTGCACGATTGGCACTGAGCCCTGGATGCGATGCCGAAGAGTGGTTTCAGGGACGTCGTACAGTTTTGCTGCTTTATAAACACTTGAAACAAGATTATCTTGAATAGACTTTTTTGAAAGATCTAATCTACCTTCTTTTTGAAGGTTCTGAACATTGTATGTTGATGCCATGGTTTGAATTGAAGACACGTCTTGATTTTGGTGGGGCACGCCGGTGACTGGTGTTCGCCGGTGAGTGGTGAAACACGTTAATGCATCAAGCTTTGTCAGCGCTGCAGAAGAGTGCTGCCTTCTGTTTTTAGAAGGGGTTGCGATAAGACAACTTATGTGACAGTACAGGACTGTGCTCAGAACGTATAGGAGCTCATTAGTTTGTGTGTTCATTGAACGATGAGGATTCTGGATAGGCTAGCACAAACTTCTAGATACATAGAAAGTGTAGAAAGTGTATCGCTTAAAGTATCTGAACAAACTTTGAACAAATATATCTGAATATTGGTTAGTATAATTAAATAATAAAATACAAGACCTAGAGCTAGTCTTGTACCGTATGGTCTAGTCGATATATCTCCTATATAGACGCCCGTCTGGTCAATGGCCTTGTCGCTTAGGCTAGTGTCTCGTGGAGGCCCCCGATAGTTATTCCTGCAATTGCCACGCGCTCCGCAAAGAGTTAATTGCTGCGATGAATGGGGTAGTAGAATGCGCTGGGACTATTGTGCGGGTTCTACGGTTGCGTTTACAGCGACGGTTTGGTTTGGTGGGGTTTCTGTCATTGTATTGGATTCACGATATTAATTGCTTAGTTGCATCCATAGTGTCAGGGCCTACTAACGTAATGGTGATTGGATAATGTGAATTACGGACTGTTTCATCCCATAAGCCTCTGGTAATATAGTAGTATCAATCTCTGCCAAGTAAAAAGCTTCGTATATGGGGGTCAGAGTTCTATGTTAATGTCGATTACTAGACAAACTAGGGTATTAATACCATCCTTATACGATGATGGCCATGTCTAACGCAGCAGTGGAATCTCCTGCTCAAGGCAACGGAAATGATTGATAGGGCGATGATGCGCCTTGACATCCTTTTTTCTTAGAAGACGTTATACTGAAGTAGTGGGTGGGATTAACGTTCATGAAGTCGTCAATCCTACGTCAATTCTAAGGACCATTTGACAGGAGGCGCAGTCTCGGACACACCAAAAGGAGCGGCGACCCCTTTCACCTCTGAATACTATGAGTACTTAGATAAATGCCTGCGCGGCACGGCAAAGCTGCATTACAAATGTATCTGCGATCTCCAGGGCTGTTTACTATGCTCGCCCCGAATTATCCAATCTGATAGGAGCTCCGCAAAGTAGTCAGAGGCGCGAACCCGAGCCATCCATCAACGCGTGGCAAATGCTAATTTTTGCGAAGTACGGAAGTACTGCATATCTTACAGAAGCCAGTTAGACCTTTCTATACTCGGAATTGTGTTCCAAGCGAGTCATGCCACAACTGTAGCTGATTCGAGAGGTATCGTGTGAGCCAGAGATGATCAGGTACCACGGTATTATCCGACTGCATCGATACACCCAGGATCCTCAGCTTCACTGCAATAACTACTACCCAAGTGACCTGGTACAGGTTGGTAGTACGCAGTACTAATCTGGACCACTTCATCATTGGAGGTACCGGACATTCGTCCAGTTGAGAAATCCTGGTGCCCAAAAGCAAAGATATGGTCGCTATCTTCCGACCCAGGAGACACAGGCGAGCCCGACGGTGTCCGCCCACCGCCTAAGGCTGGAGGCAGCCACGATCTGAAGATCAAGAGACGGCTACGGCGCCAGCCACTGGGGATCTTGGACGTGGTGGAAAAAGAAAGCATAGCTCGCCTGCCTCCCGCCTTGGCGGGAAAACGTGGGAATTGCAAAGATTTCGGGGAAGTTGGATTGACCGACTTCCTGCAATGCTGCCAAATAATGTGAGTGATGCTGGGCCACGTGTATGCTGTGAAAGAAGTCGAGACTTTCGCGGTGCGGTTGCGTGCTTGCGGAGGATGGGGTCGTCATACTTGCGGAGAGGCTGGCGAAAAGCACAGATTTTGAGGCTGTTGAGATAGGCAAAGATACGATAACGACTTCTCGATGAGACGAAAGCGGTGTGAAACGAGTCTGAGCAGGTCCATCGCCGGTCACCTTTTCTATTCCCAGCACCGGTGTCGGAGTCTCACCGGAGGTCCGTTCGTTTGATAACGTCCAGCGCCACAAAGTTCGAAGATCAAACGACAATCTGAACAGGGCCGGTGAATCAGCACGAGCCACAGAAAGGCTGATGAGACGGCAGCCGTCGATAGCTCCTCTCGCGGCGCCACCGCTGCATAACCCCACGATTTGTAACGGATACCCGGGGAGTTGGTCAGAGTAGAAATAAGCCTTGTGGAGCGAAAGTCCCGTTTCCGCAGGCGAGCTTGCGTTGGGATGGCTTGGTGTCGCCTCGAGTTGCGGTATCCTCACTAGGATCGAATGAATATGTGTAAGTCCTTGCGACGCTGGAAGTTGAAGAATAAGTCTGACCGGAGAGAAAGGCCGGTAACAACTCTACGCAGAATTGACATCGTTAGTGGGTTAATCAATTCAGGCAGGAAAAAGTTGGAATAGGCTGGAAGAAGTGAAAATGAAGTTTAGCACGTAACAGCAGAGGAAATAAGCCCATATCACAATGAACCGCCTCCCCAATGCCTAAGTGCGAAATTTTGAAGCTGCTAGTTGCAAGGTGAGGTGGAGGAATTCCAGTATCCACAACAATATTAATGGCCGAAAACCATGGTCGCACCGGAAGCCAATTGTACCATCCGAAGCGCAGTGAGAATCGGTATACTCCGCACGAGTTCTTGTTGGCCTGACGTCTATACACTCTCGTCTCACAACGTGAGTATGATAGAGCCTACGTGCACTATGGTTGAGACGGGGGCTTTCCCTAAGAGGATCGGTTTCTAAAGGCATTCAAACGGTTTCTAAAGGCATTCAAACGGTTTCTAAAGGCATTCCAACGGTACACTACGGTAAGCTAGCGTTTCATACGGATGTACAAAATTGGGGATGCTGGCACTGGGAATCCAACAGACTATACTCACCGTCAGTATATTGTAACGATATGGCAGAAGTTCCACACTGAACGGTATGTTGTCAAACTGGATGGCCGTGGTAGAATGGGTAACTGGACGCCCAGCGCCCGTGGCAGGTTATTGTCTTGTGCAGGAGGCAGGCGGCCTAACTTAAGCCGTCGCCTTGTGACCTAAACCCCTCATTTCTTTGGGCATGGATGTGCAGATCGATTGCGGTATAGTGCATGCCCAGCCAGCTACAACAGTCCTCACCATTATCCAGTTCAATACTGTGGTCAACGTCATCTGCATTAGTGTCAATGCAAGACTGTGCCTACATATGGTTTTGAGCGATTTTTCAATGAATCTGGTGCATAACACGGTCGGAGACGAATTTCCCGTACATGACCTATCGTGTATTTGAGTGTTTGCTGTCCGCGGACGTAGGCGCACCTATTGACATGTTAGATGGTATGCATGCTTGGCAATAATAAGTCCGTTCAGATGCGGGGTTGCCAACTAGTCGAACGATATACTGGGTAATAAAGTTCGTCGACGATTGATCCGGCGCCGCTGGTATTCATATTTGGCTTTCCATATTGGGTTCGAATAGGTCGCTGAAGGCGAAGTCCCCGGGGGCCCTTACCCTAGGGTACTTTCGACTGTCAGCGCGCTACTCCGCCTCTGCATACAAATTCCGCACACCAACCCCGCTTCCGCCGGTCCACACATCGTATACAATGGTGCATGACCGAGCGGAAAGTATCGCTGGAGAGGAGCACATGTACATATGTAGTCGTCCGATGTCATGTGCGGCTGACGTGTGGTGGCATTGCCATCAGGGAGGTTTTGAAAGGGTAATCGAAATCCTGAACAAGTGGCCATGGTTATGAGTACTCTGAAGCCCACCCGCTCCATTCAATACATCCGAGAGTTTCCCGTCGCATGTCAAGGCAATATTCCCGTCTCAAAGTGTGTCCTCAAAGCCAGAAACCAGACCGGGACATAAAGGAAGCTGGAACCTTGGGAATCACCGACCCAGGCTGAACCGCAAGAGAAATTGAGAACTGTTGAGAAATTTTCAAGAGTCTAGACGTCGCCGTAATGAGGATATTGAACTGTAGTCAAAGAGGTAGCCTTGGCATCCCACGCTTCGTACCGTTACGGAAAGTGAGCGCATGCCCAGGTTGTTGATCGACTTCACATGAATCAGAAGCTCTTCGAAGAGAGCCACAGACGTATGCCGCAGGCTCCTTCTCAGATGCAAAAATTTTTGCTAAGCTTCGTCCTGTTTCACAAATGCTCTGTCGACCTGCCAGTTCAATTGGAAATGTTATGATGGTATTCTATCATTGTGAAAGGAAATTCGATGTAAGAAGCTTCGTGAAACAGGATCGGCAGCTGAGAGCTTTTTTCAGAGGATACCCTTGAAGAGCAGAATTATCCGGGGTCCAGAGTACCTATGGATGTAGCGTGGGATAACAAAGCGAATTTCGGAAACACTTCCGTGGGCCATCAGGGTTTCCGGCCAGGCCCTTTTGCTTCGACAAACTAGATGAACTGAGAATACGAACGTAGGCGGAGTGATGCCGGATTTTCATCTGCTTCGACGAGAACCAAAGCCTACGATGGTAAGGATGGGCATGCCTAGTGCAAGAAACACTACACATGTAAGATATCCGACAGGGCCTGCCAGTGGTGTACCTGTGCGAGGATTGATCGGTGTGAGTTCAGCGGGATGATGCGGGGGGTTTCTGAGTCCATGGATCTGGTCGTAAAACCCGATATGCTTCCGTGCATTATTCCAGCAGCCACAGGCTGGGCTGCTCTTCTTTCGAAGTGCGAACCTGGGTGGCGTGTGACAAATCCATCCCACGCACAGTGGTGCCACCGTGCCCCTTGCGGTCTTCAATCCTAGTGTTGAATTGCCGAGGTAGCCTCTTTCAGACAACTGCGAGTTTGGTACAAGGAGATCGAGAGCTCCGAGGCAGCTGTTCCATCCATCGCCATCTAAGCGCAACCGAATACATCCAACAAGCTCTTCGGTCATTAGGCCTGGGTCGGGTTTATATAAACGTTTGTATGTTATCAACCTAACAGGTTCAAAACGTGTTTATATAGATAATTGTGTTTTCAACTGTTACAAACAAGTGCTTGGCAAATAGGCTAGTCCTATAATAGATATATTACAGTGCCTATTGTGTTATATATATATCTCTCTCTCTCTCTTCCCGTAAGTAGGTAGCCCACCAACCTCCCGATATTCCACCCTACCTACCTCTGGCTCGCACGCGGAACCTTAGGAAATGACTCTACCCAATAGGGTCACTGAATATACCCTCATTGTCAGAGCTACTATAGGCTTAGTGCTGTAAGAAAGACTAACTTGGTGTGGCTAGCTGTTAAAGACGGTTTTGTAGGTTATAAACGGTTAGGGTTGAAAAACTGTTAAAAACGAATTTCAACGTTGAAAACCCAGGCCTATCGGTCATTCCCCCCAGCATGGTTGCCAAGGTAGGTTGCAGTGGAGAGCAGACGCTAACAATGAGGCGCATGTAGCTTAACATTTGCTAAGGGTGTCTGATCTTGTGATTGTTAGACACGTTGAAAGCGAGTGGAGAACCCATAACCCAAGTTTCCTCAATTTCCTCAACTGATGTGGATGCCGTGCCGAAACTGCAAAGGTTTCCCGTCCGAAGAGCAAGAAGACGGGGCGTCATGCAAGTCAGAGAGCCGATCTCGTGTCGGGGCCCATGCGACCAGAGTTCAACGTGGTAAGAAAGCGGGGATGCCGTGCGTGCTTGGTTCGGTGAATTGTGGGGTAAAGAGGTCGCCGTCGGTCCTCCTTCGGCTTCGCTTCTTACGAGGCTGTGCCTATGTCAAACAACACATTGTGCATGCCCTCCATTCAGAGACACGCAAGAATGCTGACTTGGATTCCTGTTACGAGACGTTGCATATGTCCAGTAATGGCATCTGCATGGTAAAAGTTTTAACCCTGGTGCCTTTATTGCCTGCCCGGGGTACGGCAATTCCTGTGGGGAACCCGGTCCTTGCGCGTGGAGGGGTGAGAAACAACGCCTTTGAGATGTTGAGATCACGAGAAATCTTGTCAACTATGACTTTCCGTCGGAATTTGGATGTCTCCTTTTTTCCGCCAGTCATTTGTCTCTCGGTGCAGCATAGGGGATGAGCGCATCAGTTTCCCAGGGGCTCAGGAACCACGGAACCACAACCTTATTCCAACAATCCGAGCCTTTGACTTGGGAGCCAAAAGCAATGGGAGGCTGATGAGCTTTCCATGCCTCTGGGTCCACCTCTCTTCGTGACTGCCGAAGATCTATGCGCGATGCAGTGTGGTGCTGATTCTGCGGCATGTGTCCTGTGACCTGCTATTTCAGATCATAGTCGCGAAAATCGTGTACTGATTCCTGGTTATGAAGTAAGCCTCTCTGGACCAGCCGCCGTGAGGGGCGGCGAACCCGACTCGTGAATGCCAACGATGCGCAATAAGTTGAAGAGGGGTACCCAGTCCCACTTACCGTACTCCGTACCTTTTATTATTGTGTAGAGTACTTTTGGGCCTCGTCTTCTGTGCAACAAGCGGCGCAGCCCCAAAAGGCTCTCGGCCCATCATGCGCCACTTAAAACAACATGGCGTGGGGGTTGAAGTTCCACAGACTCCACCCTCTACGATCCTGACTCCACGATGATGAGACAGCAACGGTGAATTACTGAAGACTGTGCTTGATTGCCGTTCGCTGTGCTGATGCATGTCTGATCTTGTGACGAGGCATCTCGGTTGCTTGCCAGCTGAGGGCTGGCCACGTTTTGCGTCTTTTACAAACCTCCCTTCTTTTGCCCTCGCTGCATTTTGAGGAGCCATGGCGACTGGGACCACGACCGACGGCAGACCGATCCAGGGTCGCCGTCACGACTATCAGATGATGAAGGACGGAGCCGCAGTTGGGTCTGTCCATGGCGGCCAGCCTCTCCACCCCCACACTAAGATTGCCCCGAAGAGAAGCATTGCTAACCCAGTCCAGAGGCAGTTGCAAGGGTGTGATGGTGGTGATGTCTGCCCAATCATCGACCGCTATGCGCTTGGAGAGATCGTCACAAGGCTTTGCCCCCTTGCCCAACACCTCCGGCCAAGGTTCCGACGACGACGCCTCTTTCTGATTCCCAGCTGCATCACAACGTGAGGAGAAAAAGCAACGCGTTCGGGGACCACCATTTCGTCGCATCATTGGCTGTAACGCAGAGCATGAGGCCAAGCCGCAAACACGCGTGCCTGACATCGGTAACAGTCAGGACAGCGTCTCCAGATTCACCGCCCCTTGCCGTTGGGCGTCGTCACAGCTTTGCCTAGTCGTCCTTCTACGGCCGTGTCGTTTTTGTGTGCCCTGGATGTTGACCGATTCCCATCCTCCCTCCAGACTGTCAGCTGGACCCCCACACTCCTTATGGGTCTACTAGCTGGTTGCCCCTCTGGCCCAGAACTATTTAAGACATCGTCATCCTCGGTACTCCGTAGGTATTTCTTGAATCATCCTTGACGTGTTCGTAGCGTTCGTACTAGTTTGGCTTTCCCCAATCCCGTTGTTCTTTGTCACAACTTCCGCTGTCTCCTCGTTGCTCGAACCCCTTTGTCAATATAAAAACGCTTCATCGCCCTTCTCCACCATGGCACCACATCACGACGCCCCCTCTCCACCAAACGGCTTCACTTCCAGCACTCCCTATTCAATCAATTCTCATCCTGTTCGTTCAGTCTACGACATGTCCCACTATCAAGACAGATTTGAGACGAGCTCCGTGGAGTCCAACGATGTAGGCATTCGTCGATCGTTGGTTCCTGGGATCTATGTCCCTACTGTGGCATTCTTCGAACCACACTCTGAGAATGTGGATGTTGAGGCCACTGCCAAACACGCCGTCCGTTTGGCGAAGGCTGGCGTGGCAGGAATCACCACCCAAGGATCCAATGGGGAGGCCGTCCACCTGTCTCATAAAGAAAGGAACCTTATCACGAGGACAACCCGTAAAGCACTCGACGATGCTGGATACGGGTACCTACCTGTGATCGTTGGCTGTGGCGCTCAGTCGACGAGGGAGGCCATTGAGCTTTGCGAGGAAGCTGCCGAATCGGGCGGAGACTACGCATTGGTGCTTCCCCCGGCATATTACCAAGGCCTCTTCTCCAAGGAAACCGTCAAGGACTTCTTTCGGGATGTCGCAACTGCTTCGCCTATACCGATTCTCATCTACAACTATCCCGGTGCCGTCTCTGGAATGGACCTCAGCTCTGACACAATCATCGAGCTAGCACAGCATGAGAAGATCGTCGGCTGCAAGCTCACTTGCGGAAACACCGGAAAGCTCAACCGCATAGCGGCTGCGACGCGTGCGGCGACGCTGTCCGATCCCGGCTCCGGTTTCATGTGCATGGGTGGATCGGTCGATTTCACTCTGCAGACGTTGATCGGTGGAGGATCCGGTATCATCGGTGGGACGGCAAACATTGCGCCCAGAGCCTGCGTGAAGCTGCTGGAATTGTTTGAAGAGGGCAAATTCGCGGAAGCTCGCCGGTTGCAGGCCATCGTGGCTCGCGGCGACTGGGCCTCGATTCAAGGCGGTGTCATTGCCACTAAAGCCGCTTTGATGGCTCACTTTGGTTACGGAGGTTATTGCCGCAAGCCCCTTCCCAAGCCGAACAAGGAGGAAATGGTCAGATGGCGCGAGGCTTTTCAAGAGCTGGTTACACTGGAGAATCAGCTGCAATGAAGAGTCACTCCACAGCATCGAACTGTTCCGACCGTCATCTGCTCTAGGGAAGTCCGCTCAACTGCACTGAGCGCAGCCCTGTGCCTCAACGTGGCAAGTTTCGGCCACAAAAGGACAGTTCCAGCTTTTCTAACCATGCATGGTGCATGATCGAGCATTTTTGTAAGGCGTTTGAACGTCTCTGCATTTCAGGCGTTGATGGAGGCTACTTTCATGTTTCTTTTTTTTGTGTCTCGGGACAAAAGCAAGCGAACCGAAAATCTCTTCCGGTCGTTCCGTACTCGGATTTCCATTCTAGGGGAAAACACGGCATTCTCGGGTTATATGCAGCGCTCACTGTGTAATTATTCCGCACTCTCGCCCTTTTCTGAGGCTTTATTCAGGGGGAACATGAGTGTCTGACATCCGGTCGTTTTGGAAGCGCACAAGGCGTGTATATATTAATCTGAACTCCTTACTAGCGTCTTCAAAAACGACTCCCTACACACTGACGGACCGACATGTTCTTAAATCTGATCTTCACGCTCGATAAGGGTAACGACTTGCTTGTTCGGCTGCCTGAGTGTTCGCAACCTGAGAAAGAATAGAAGATCTTAGAGTTTTAGTAAGGTTCCAGATGTTTGTATAGGATGACATCAAGACTGGGTACCTCCCATCCGGCAATCTCCAAATCTCCGGGGAGCACCAGCCGCATGAATGGCATCGTACCGCAATGAACGATCTCCCTGATAAGGATGAGAGGTATGACCCCCTAATCACTCGAATTATGGCACACACGACCGCTGCGTGTACCATAACCGTTTGTTGCCCACTTCCATTTTCACCGCGCGAACGCACGTGAGGCCAGCTTGCACACCGCAAGTTTCTATCATGGATCATCCATTGTGTAAGCAGTGAGACGATTTTCATGAACGCCATGGAAGTAAGCAAATGTGTTAACTCAGGGGAACAACGGCAGGCCAGAGTCTCCGTGATCCATACCCTAGGGTATTTTCCCTGAACGACCACGAGGAAGCTAACTGGTCGCGAAGTGTGGAAGATCCAGTGCCTCCCACTTCGTCCCGGCCCAAGAAAAAGAGATCGCCGTCAGACTGAATATCACGCTCAGGACAACCATGTCAGCCGAGCAATCCAGCAAAGGGGACGCCCAATCGGAGTAATCCGGCAGGCGTCCACGTGGTGATCCTCTTTGACGGTGCTTGCTTTTTCCTCTTGGAGCACTGTACCAAAAGGGGCACAGGGTAGCATTCCTGGGACAGGGATAGAACAAGGTATACAGTAGCGAGGTGCTAGAGGATCCCTACTGAATTTTATGGCATCGCACAATTAAAATTTCTACATGCGCAATATTGGAGATCGCGAAGAGAGAGTATAGATAGTCACTGCTTAATGCCCATTTCTTACTCAATAGGCTGCGAGTCTATGAAGCCGTCGCTATGCTATGCATTCGGAGCTATTTTCGAGTGGTTAATGGCTTTGTATCTCTCAGTGGAATGCAGCGGAACTCCACATTGAATAACCAAGATTCGGCCAGCTCGCAGTTCAGACCCCCTGTGAACGTGACACCAATCAGTCAGTGTTTGGTCTGCCCCAAGCAATGAGACCTGATTCTAGCTCTTGTAGCCTGTAGAGAGATGAAGAGGGTGACGGTCAAGGAAACCGTAGAATTATATTGTTCATGTCAACGTAGTTTGGAAGTCTGGCGAAACAATTATCGCAAAAGAACGCTAACCGACGTCCACTTGAGTCATGACCGCATGTTCAGTGCAATATCAGACTCAAACGCCACATGCTGTCTATCCCAGATCAAGAGTCTGTTATATGAACGCCTGTTCAGATATTTTGACGGCTGAATTCAACCTAAAACAAGGATTCCTAACTGGTGCGCAGCAACGATCAATGGCCTTGCATCCAGAGGGACATACTCCGATGAGGTGTTATACTAGCCTTACGATACAAAAGCCCAAACGAAATTCGTTCGTGTAGTGGCACATGGCGACCTAGCAAGGACAAGGACCAAAGTGCACGGCTACGGGAGCTGGTGAGGATAACGGCAAGCCGTGTTGGAGCGAGTCTACTCGTCAATATAGTGCCCAAGCTCCTATCTCTCAGAGAAGCCAAGCCTGTTGTTCGTCCAAAAAGGCATTGACTCAAGGCCTGATTTGTCCGGACAAGTTAAGCTTTACCGAGAACTCACCGTCTAACACCGTCTAAAGGCGATGACTGGCTCCCCCTCCCCCGCCCGAACTCACCATCCCTGATCCCAATGCCGGTGTCAAAAAGAGGGTAAACACCCTTTACTCCTTGGTTCATCAGCCCACGCAAAACTCAACAACTTCTCATCGTCATATGCCTTCCTGCGAACGTCAGATTAACAGCCATCTTCCTCCCATCCATGACACTCATTGGCATAGACACGGTAGGCAGGCCCAGATGCCGAATAACACGATTACAGTTCGAGTTTCTCACACCATGCTTAAAGCTATAAGTCCCATGTTCAAATTCAACTCCCCACATCGGCAAAGCCTATGCCCCCGTTTGCAGAGAAAGACATGAACGCCATGCGCCAACCCGAGTGGTATCACGCTGAAAAACTAAACCCGATTTCTGCGTGTACAAATACATGAAACTTCACCCTGATCATGGTCGTCCTTCATAAGGAGAGATATTCGAAGTGTCCTCTCTCCATAAGTATTCGCGCGAAGAAGCATCTCCAGGCTCAACTGCGTTCGCCCTCAGTGTTTGTCGCACCGTATTCACTCGTCTTCCGCACTCGGCCGGTGATATCTTGCCACGTCGCCCCGAGTCTCCTGCCAGTGCTAGCCAGCAAGCCCTCCTCTTCATCTTCCTCCAAATCACGGTCAATCTGTTCTTGGTCCAGCTTGGGAGTTTTGACGAGTGTAGTTACAAACACAATGAGGTATACGCCCAAGAAAGCAAACTGCGCCCAGAAGAGAATGATACCGAAGAACGGAAAGTTGATGGTGATACGGTTGATGAAGGTGCTGAGTACACTAGGTGTACAAACTTCCTTAGCAACGGGATTCTCAGCAAGCTCAGTGCATGGCTTGATTGCGCTGCGGTGCTCTCTGCAATCAGGTTGCTCTCCAGGATGGCGAGGTTCCAAATCGCAGAACGTCTGAGGACCGAAGGTGGCATATTGCGGTGCCACTACCATGGCTACAGAGTAGTTGATAGCCAGCACGATGAGTGTGAGCATGACCGTGGCCATGAGGAGAGCTTGAGGGGACGTGCGACCTTTGCGAATCTTGAACAGAGTGACCCAGAGAAAGCGGATTCCCACCGTAGCGATCCCGACAATGGAAGCGGAAAAGAAGAACATAACGAGGAGGAGGAAGAGAATATAGTCAATCGGGAATACCTTGGAGGATGTTACCAGGATCCAGTTGATAGGTTGGAAGATATTGATGTGGCCGAGGATGTATCCACACCCCGACTTGCAGATCGAATTCTTTGCCTTATCGATTCCAGTAATGAGCATGCTGGCAAATATGATCAGAGCAACTATGACCAGTATCAGGCCTCCGAGAAGTTTCAAAGGCCTGAATACAGCTTCAATCTTATTCCAAGCCTTGACCAAGAAATGGCGTTCGCCTGTGGATTCGGCCGCTAGGCGCTCCCGTCGGATCAGAGTTCGTTCCTCGCGAATAAGCGCTTCCAGTTCGCGTCTATCACGGGAATCTAGACCTCCTTGCCGGCCCAGATTGCGTCCCTCCAGCTGACGCTGACGCTCCCTGTTCTGCTCGAGTTGTGAAGCGGTATTCGCGGCCAGGGCGGGCCCTGAGATGGAAGGAGCAGATTTGATGAGCGCAACGGGAAGCAACGCGAGCCCGGCGCCGGTGTAGAGGATATAAATCAATGTACCGACCACACTCAAGAGGCCAAGGGCAAAGGACAAGGCTCTCTCTCCGTCTGGAAACTATTAGTCGTTGCTGCTACATGGATGAACTGGAACTCACGGTTCTCTTGTAGTAGGTGCCTGAAGTAATCCAAATCTAAACGGTCATCGCGTTTCGCTTGCTTCGCAAACGGAACGAAAAACCCTACGAGGAAGATGATAATAACAAAGAAGATGAAGGATACGGTGTACTTGAGAGCGCCCCAAAATCTTTGCCCGAAGGTTTGCTCTCCGTGCTCCGCAGCATCTTCATCATATTCTTCGTACCAGAAGTAGGTGAACGGAATGACAAGCAGGCAGAGTACAGCGTCAAGGGAATAAAGCGTATAGTAAACGACTCGTAGAGTGTATACGATGCTGTCGACGCGATCTGGAGTCGCCCAGGCCTTTTTACGGCCCTGGCTCGAGAGAGAGGTTGATGACACTAATGCTACATCGACTGGAAGTAGAAGGACTGTAGCAAGAAGGGCGGTGGTGGTTATGATGCACACGGTGGTGACCGATGCGGCGCGGTCTCGGGGGGTTTGGTAGGTGAAGACGAAGATGCCGGCAATGGCAAGGAGAAGGACAACCGCGGCAATGTATGCCACCCAAATCAGACTCGTCTGTATGAGAGCCATGGTATCGCTCGCTGCTCCTCAAAGAAACGGTCTGGGGTCAAGGAGTGAAACAGAAGTTGGAGGAGAGGCGCGGTGATCTATCTCAATGACGACACTGGTGACCGAGCTCCCGCTAGCGCCTTGGCACGTGCGGTCTTTCAACGCGTCGCAAACCTCAACTCCATCTTGGTGGACACCGTCGCCCAAATCCGAATTGCACGCTGCCTCAACCGTCAATGCGGAATATGACCGGCAGCGCTGATCTTGATACCCTCTATTATCATGCAGTGCTACACTGAATTGGCTCCTCCGACAGCCGTCAGCCACGCAGTGCACCTTCCTTTCCTCTCTTCGAAGGCCAACAATCTAGTCGTCGCGAAGAACTCCTTGCTGCAGATATTCGAGTTCAAATCGACCGTCACCGAAGTCCCTCAAAATGGCGGCGAATTCGCAGACAACGTGTCCCCAAACGTGGATATGGAGGCAGCGGACGTGCCTCTACAGCGCACCGAAAACACAGCAAAACTCGTGTTGATAGCAGAGTTCCCTCTTGCTGGCACTGTGATATCGCTTGGGCGGATAAAGGCACTAAATACCAAGTCAAGGGGCGAGGCACTGCTGGTGGCTTTTCGGGATGCAAAGCTGAGCTTGGTGGAGTGGGATCCAGAGGCCTTCAACCTCAATACCATATCAATACACTTCTATGAAAACCCAGACTTGGCGGGTGCACCATGGGATGCGGAACTGAAAGACACTTACAACTTTCTGGCAGTGGATCCCGGCAGCAGATGTGCCGCACTCAAGTTTGGGACGCACAATTTCGCCATCTTGCCCTTCAAACAGCAAGGGCTGGCCGAGGAGGATTACGACTCAGATTTGGACCAGCAACGAGCAGAACGCGCCGGCGCAGGGGACGGGAGCAACGGGGAAAGCGTCCCGTATCTACCGTCTTTTGTGCTTCCCCTGACGCACCTTGATCCTGCTTTGACTCATCCTGTCCATTTGGCTTTCTTGCATGAGTACCGCGAACCAACTTTCGGCATCGTGGCGGCGTCTCGTGCTGCGGCTCCGTCTTTGCTAGCTGAGCGGAAAGATGTCTTGACATATACTGTTTTTACGTTGGATCTAGAGCAGAAGGCCTCTACGACGCTTTTATCTGTGCAAGGATTGCCTTACGACATTTTCCAAGTCGTTCCTCTACCGCTCCCAATTGGTGGGGCATTATTGGTTGGAGGAAATGAAATCATACATGTGAGCCAGGCAGGAAAGGCGAATGGAGTGGCCGTCAACGAGCTGGCTAAACTGAGCACCTCCTTCCCTCTATCAGATCAATCGGACCTTTCCTTGAGGCTCGAGGGTTCCACTACCGAAATTCTAAATCCGGATAACGGTGACGTCCTTCTTATCCTTAATGATGGCTCTATTTTCACTCTCACTTTCACTCTGGATGGAAGGTCAGTGTCAGGGTTGACCTTGCAGCCGGTCGCTCAAGATCACGGTGGAAAGGTTCTCAATTGCCGATCATCCTGTGCCGTCAATCTGGGCCGGGGAAGGCTTTTCATTGCAAGCGAGGACGCCGACTCTGTGCTTCTGGGCTGGAGCCATCGCTTCGCCTCTGGCGCAAGCAAACGAGGCCAAGCCGACGCCAACGCAGACGAAGAAGCAATGTCAGCGGACGAGATGGAAGAGGATGATCTTGACGATGATCTCTACAATGACACTGCTCCAGTCAAGAAAGTCACAATAGTCTCGGCAGAGCCGACGCCGGAAGGGACGTACGCATTTAGGATTCACGATGTACTTCCTAGTCTCGCACCCATCAAGGATGTTGTGTTGAGCTCAAGGGCCGACGCGAGGAGAATAGACATCCCCAATTCGAGCCACATGCCTGGTGACCTCCTTCTTGCCACAGGGAGAGGGCGTGCCGGCGCCATAACGAAGCTTGAACAAGATATAATCCCTACAGATCTAGGTCAATCTGTACTCAAATCAGCACGAGGGCTTTGGGCAGTCCATGCAAAGAAACAGGCGCCTAGTGGTGTAGTCGCCGATATCGGACAGGACATGGAAGCGAACATATCTTCTGATGTTGATTACGATCAGTATCTCGTCGTCTGCCGTGCTGGCTCGAGCGGCACAGAAGATACTGTTGTTTACGAGGTTAACGGGACTGATATTAAGGAAACCTCGAAGGGAGAGTTCCAGCGCGAGGAAGCATCAACTATGAACGTTGGGACGCTTGCTGGCGGTACCAAGGTGGTCCAGGTCATGCGTAGTGAGCTTAGAACCTATGATTCCGGTCGGTTCGATCTGTCCGCTTCGAAGACGTAACACTGACGGTCAATGACTAGAGCTTAACATGGACGAAATCATCCCAATAGAGGACGAGGAAACTGGCACCGAGCTTAGAATCATCAGTGCCAACTTTGCCGACCCGTATCTGCTACTTCTCCTCGAAAACTCTAGTATCAAGATTTTCAAAGCAGGCAGTGGTGGCGAAGTAGAAGAAGTCGAATGCAGTAATTTGACGTCAGTAAAATGGCTGTCAGCGTCTCTTTACAAGTCTAATCTCATCACTGGTATCTTCGCCTTTCTCTTGACACCCGAAGGAGCTCTAAAGGTATGTTGCTTCAGTCTGCAGTGAGAGGTCGTCTAGTAATCAATTCCAGATATTCTCAATGTCTGATTTGGACCAACCCGGCTTCGTCGCAGAAGGGCTCACTTTCCTTCCCCCGCTACTCACAGCTGATTACACCAGCCGGAAGAATGCTGGAAAAGCTGCTATTACCGAAATACTTGCAGCTGACTTGGGTGATACTGTATCTAAGTCTCCTCATCTCATAGTGAGTTTGCCCAACTAAGGCGTATTTCACTGCTGACTGTCTAGGTCCGCACTTCGACAGACGACCTCGTCATTTACAAGGCATTCCACTATCCTCATAAGGCCGCCTCTGACCCGTGGACGAAGAATCTGCGGTGGCAGAAGCTTTCCCAACCACGTCTGCCTAGGTATAGCGAAGAACCCGCCATGGAAGCAGAGGACGCAGGAAGGGAGAGTACGCTTGTTGCGCTCAGCAATGTCTGTGGATATAGTACCGTTTTCCAGCGCGGAACGTCTCCTTCATTTATTCTCAAGGAAGCTTCGAGCGCTCCACGCGTCATCAGTGTCGCTAGCAAACCAGTGAAAGGTCTTACCAGATTCCACACGTCGAGCTGCCAAAGAGGGTTTGCATTTATCGATGCAGACGTAAGTATTGCTCTGGGTATGTGTGAAGAAGCTACTAAGAATATTAGGACAACTTCCGCATATCACAATTGCCAGCTGAGACACACTTCGGTCATCTCGGTTGGGCGGTCCGGCGTTACCCGATGGCATCAGAGATTTGCGCACTTGCCTATCACCCGAGAGATGTTTACATTGTTGGCACAGGGCAGACGGAGGAGTACATGCTGCCAGATGATACGTATCATTACGAATGGAAACCCGAAGGTAAGGACAAGGCCAATCATGACTTTGTTCCACTGACATTCGTGGAAGATATCAAATTCTTTCCTCGTGTCGAGCGAGGGGTCATTAAGGTGTACGATGCGAAGACGTGGACCCTTATTGATACGTAAGTTTGGGAGATCCCGCGCGACGTACCGGATATTGACAAGGGTTGCTAGACATATCCTTGAGCCGCAAGAAGTTATATTATGCATCAAAACTCTCAAGTTAGAATATTCCGAAACCACTCATGAACGCAGAGCTTTGGTAGCAGTTGGTACTTCCATAGTCCATGGGGAAGACCTGGCAACAAAGGGCAACATACGCATCTTCGAGGTCATCACCGTCGTACCAGAGCCTGGTCGACCTGAGACTAACAGACGAATGAGACTGATTGTGAAAGATGAAGTCAAAGGAGCCGTATCCGCTATCTCGGAGCTGGGTACTCAGGGATTCCTGATAATGGCGCAAGGGCAGAAGTGCATGGTCCGCGGTCTTAAAGAGGACGGAACATTGCTCCCAGTGGCTTTCATGGACATGCAGTGCTACGTCACTGTGCTGAAATCACTGCCGGGCACCGGCATGCTTTTAATGGGTGATGCGTTCAAAGGAGTTTGGTTCTCTGGGTACACCGTACGTACTATCCGTCTTACTCCCCGTCGATGTCAATGAATGCTAACACAGTGTTCGCAGGAAGAACCTTATAAAATGATGCTCTTCGGGCGGAGTCGTAACCGTCTAGAAGTCCTAGCAGCCGAGTTCCTTCCCTTCGAAAAGCAATTGCACATCATAGTTGCGGACGCGGACATGAACCTGCAAGTCCTACAATTTGACCCAGAAAGTCAGCGCCACTTGTCTCCATCTCTCCATCGCATTCTACTAACGATATTCGCCAGATCCCAATTCCATGGGTGGTCTCCGCCTTCTGCACAAATCCACGTTCCACACCGGCCACTTCCCTTCAACAATGCACCTAGTACACTCACCGATGAAAATGCCGAATACCTCAGACATCATAGGAACCTCGGATGGTCCCATGGACGTCGATTCCGAGGACGCAGGGCCCCTTCATCAGATCCTGCACACTTCGCAATCCGGCACAATAGCACTCATCACCCCGCTCTCGGAGTCCTCATACCGCAAACTCTCCGGTCTGGCGACTTTCCTGGCCACTGCGCTGGAGCCGACCTGCGGGTTGAATCTGAGAGCGTATAGGGCTGTGGAAAATGAGCTTGGGGTTGCAGGCGGCAGTAAGGGTGTATTGGACGGTAATCTGCTCATGAGGTGGGGTGAGCTGGGTGAGCAGAGGAGGAGGGAGGGTCTGACGAAGGTTGGGGCTGAGGAGTGGGTGTTCAGGGCAGAGAGGGAGGTGTTGAGTGGGAGGGGTGTGTTTGGGTCGAGGGTGTAGTTTGGCGATTGATAGCGGTGTATCAATAGTGGCACTCATTGAGGCAGGTCAGCTCTGAAGGTCTATTGACTTCTATTAGGGCTGCTGCTTTTCTCGCCTTCTAAAGTGTGGAAAGACTTCTGTGAGACTGATTACGTGGGTCTCAGCGAGCGACCATGCCATCTCAACAGCAGTGACGGGTTTCTTGGGTGGTACAAGTCGAAAACCAGGACCGTCACTGGCTTGATGCGGCTTCAGACCTTGTGCTACGGACACTGTTAGACATGAACGACATGATTTTGTTGGACCGATATTGTGGAAAGACCAGAACAGGTGAGTTTGCTGTGTACAATCGATGTTTCATCTCTGACCAACAGAGTTTGCGTCTATGTTCTTGGGCCGGGGTAGTTGTCTCAGATTCTGAGATACTGATATTGTGTTTGCTACCTTACACCCTTCTTCATGTCAAAATGAAAATCAGTGACACCACCCACATGCGCCTTTGACGGATTGCTGGGATACTTTCTAATGAGTAAGTTTGCTTATGTGCATTGGTTCAAGTTGGAACCTGAGTAAGTCTCAGGTTTTCAATTTTCATGTGAGCCCGTGCGCTTCTGTTTGGGTGCAAACAGCGGTAGTGGACTCACACTGACGGACCTTTTTTATTCGTATCGCTCCTCCTACGAAGTCAAATTCAAATCCCTCACGAGCACACCACACCTCACGCCGTTAGGCGAAAAGAAGCACAATGAATGAGCCTTCCTCGCAGCGCTCCGTCCCCAAAAGCGGGAATTTGGATATTTCGAATATCCCAGAGTATCTTAGGACAGTGTAAGTCAACTCCCGACCAGCCCGTCTACATACCAAGTCCCAATTCTAACAGGCGTACAGAGTGCAGCGAAATTCCGCCAAGTCCCCTCTCCTGCGCTTGCCCGGAGAAATTAGAAACCACATCTGGACATATATCACGCACGGCCTGGAAATCGGCATCACAGGAATAAAGGGAATCACCCTCCCTGGCGGGCGTTGGTACCCCCCAAGCGCAAAATCCTTATTCTTGCGGAACCAGGCTCGACATACGTTCCAACTGCCGCGCGTCTGTCGTCAAATCCACCTCGAGACGCATCTGCTGCTCTACGCACAGACGAACTTTGTCCTGGAAATGGGTCCTGTGCACTATTATCTACAACCGCAGTCGGTGCGGCCGTTGAAGTCTTTTACGGAACAGCAGAGGAGCGCCATTTCGCGTGTGAGTGTTCGGTCTGTGTCGAGGAATAAGCTTCCTGCTATCCGCAAGACGTTTCCAGGCGTAGCGTCCATTACGTATTTTACCTGTTCGATGGGATACTCTTTGGAGTCACTGGGGGTTGACTGGGTTGGTAAAACGACGCAGCGCATTCGGGAAGGGCGAGCCCACAACGTGCGGGTGTTGGTTCGGTCGTGCAGGAGGTATGATTTGCCTGTGAACTTGATGGCCTGAGGGAGAAACTGAAGGCGGCGGTTGGGGATTTGGAGCCTGGCGATTTCGAAGTCGTACAGTATGAGGGGGTGCAATCATGTTGGGATTGATGATAATGACTTGAACCTTCCGGACGCCGCTATCACCAAGTGTCGTCCTTTCATTGTCAAGCTTTTCGGATCATGTTTGGAAAGATTTGGAAAGGGTCCGGAGTCCTGCTACGCAGTAGTTGCTGTTAATCTGCACGTGAGTCACGTGCAGATCCCTTTTCAGAAGCTCTCCGTTTGAAGAGAATTGAGACCATGAACCGACTATCTCTGGCACAGTACACACTCCGTTCTAGTAGAGGAAGGCTCACGTATGAAGAAAGTTAATTGATTTCGCTCCAAAATCAACAACAGTACATGCTCACTGGATATACTCGCACTCAAGCAAACCACTCCACTGTGTACCCAAAACAAACATCTCAGCTCAGATCCCCCGTTCCAAACACCCACCACCTAACCCTCCAGCTCGCCAACGTAGTCATACACCAACCTAATCCTCTCCACCTTACTCCCCTTCCGGACAACCACCCTCCTAACATGAAACCTGCCCTTGCCATCCACATCGGCAAACCCCCACACCTGCCACGCCGTCCACCCCGCAGCCTCATTCTCGACAAAACTCTCAACCACATTCTCGCCCTCGGCAGACTCAGGTAACCACCCCTCGACGAGGAACTTCGCATCGGCCTCGAGATCAGCCGCCTCCCCTTTACCCGTCGTCGCCGCCTCCTCGACGACTTTGCTCAGCGAGGACCAGCGCGAGCGGCCCTTGACGTCGCCGAAGAGCCAGTCCGAGTGCGGGCGGTACGTCCAGTCGAGCTCGCGGCTCTCGCTCGTGCCCTTGAGGCCCGCGGTGAGGGTTTGGTCGATCTGGATGTGCGTGGCGCCCGAGGGAGTGGTCGAGGTCTTGATGTGTTGGGTGATGGTTGCGCTGCCGATGGTCTTGCGGAGGATCCAGCCGATGCCTTGGAGGGAGAGCACGGGGTCCGGGTTATCGCCGAGGGTCTTGTTCTGCGTGGGGGTGTTAGTGAGAAGGGAATTGGTATGAGTGACGGTCTCCGTTTGTGTGTAACTTTGAGGGGCAGCGTACCATCTGCCACTTTCCATCGAACGACTTCATCGTCTTGGAAGGCGGGGCAGCCATTTTTGCAAATGTGTTGCTTGAAGCGAGGGATAGGGCGATAAAGGAGGGTGGAAATGTCCAGGGAATGAGAGAGTTTGGATAAGTTGTAGGGGAAATATTGGAAGACACAAGTGTTTAATATGTACACTGTCGGTCGGTGTTGGGCCTGGGATGCATGTGAAGCTGCTTACACCTGTTTACCTAGGTACTTCCGTTTCGGGATACTATGGGGGAAATCATGGTGGGGAATCCTGGATTGCCAAGGCAGCTGGGACGAGCCGTAGCGTGGAGAACAGGCACAAAAGTGGCTTAGCCAGGCACGCCAGGGCAGCAGAACAGACCGAGGAATTGCAGAGGTAAAGGATATGGGGTTGCACTGTGTGAGGTAACTTTCGCGCGCTCTGCTGAGAGCGTCAAAGATCCCGAGCTCTTCATGTGACAGGTAACGTCTATCCTTTCACGAGGGATGTAACACGTACTGTGCACACTGTAGTCCCAATGATCTTCAACGACCATGTCCGAACCACCCTCTCATCCTTGACAGAGTACCCCAGATATCCGCAATCCCAGGTCCAGAATCGCGAGATGCTCGTCGGCACCGTCCACGAGCCTCTTGTCCGTTTCACTGAAATACCCCACTATCTTCATCTTCTGCACGTCGTTCACACGCTCATCAAACATAATCCTCTCGAAGAGTTGCCCGACCGTCTGTGCCGCACTCCACCCTTCTGCGATCATCTCTTGAACGACGTTTGCTATAGCAGCATAAGGGATGTTTTTCTTGTTGCGTGAGGATAGCACGGCGTTCTCAAGGTCGTCCATTGTCCGTTCAGGAATGACGCCAGCGATGTCCTGTACGGTTTTGAGAGTGACGACATCTGAATCTGCAGGCGCTGAATCGACATCCATTCTGTCGTCTTCTTCTTCCTCGTCCTCGACAACCTTTCTCTTCTTTCCTTTGGCAGGTTTATTGTTTCCCACCAACCGTGCCGCAGACTGCAAGAATGTGATCGCCTTTCTCAGATCTCCGTCCGCAATCCTAACCAATTCCTCGCTCACGCCCGGCGCTAGCCTCACACCTTCCAGTTTCGCGATATCCTCCACTCTAGTGACCGCACTCCCTTGATCCAAGCTCTTGAACCTGAACTTGCTGCAGCGCGAAGCCAGAGGGTCGATAATGCGCGTGACATAGTTGCAGACGAGGCAGAACCTCGTCATCTTGGAATACGTCTCCATGGTGCGGCGCAACGCAGACTGCGCATCTTGCGTCATCGAATCGGCCTCGTCCAGAACCACAATCTTGAACGGTGGGCAGGGGTACTTGTCTCTGTACTTGACCTGCTTCACCCCGCCTTCTGCGTCCTTGTCCTCCACCATCACATTGTAACTGGGTGCTGCGGAAAGTTGTTGGCGAGCGAAATCTTTCACCTTCGCTCGCACAATGGAGATGCCGCGTTCGTCTGATGCGTTCAATTCGAGGACGCGGGACTTCATCAGCTCGGGGCCGTAGAGCTGTTTTGCGAGCGCGAGAATCGTAGACGTCTTTCCGGTTCCGGGCGGTCCATAGAAGAGCATGTGAGGGAGGTTTGAGGACTGGAGCGTGCGGGAGAGGACTTGAATCGTGTGGTCCTGCGCAGTGACTTCGGAGAGGGTTTTTGGACGACTGTAGTAGAGTCAGCCTCTATATCGGCGTAGCAGCGCTCGTGGATGATCGCAAGCTTGACATTCATTGGAGCTGAGGAAGACGTACTACTTCTCGACCCATGGCTGCAGTCGATTTGGCTCCTGTTTTGTCGTCGGAGCCTTGGATGAGCTTGCTTGCGCGGCAGCAGCTTGTCTTGCTTTTATATTGAAGAAGTCCGCCATGTCTTATACGTGTGGAGGGTGAGGCGAGTGAAAGTTGAAGTGCAGGCGAGCTACGCGTGGATGAGAGAAACGCGCCCATCCGCGCACCTGCGCCCGTGCACTCGCGCCACGTCACGTGAGGTTCAAATGTCGATACTCAGACTTCTCAATTGTTTAGGAAAGAGTACCCACTTGTAGGTCAAATATCTGGCAATATGCGATCCATCTATGTTTGTTTACATATGATTATCCGTCATGGTCTCCTTTAGTTTGCGCCAAGCCATGTGACCACCCCTACCCTCGAAGTATATGTGAGCCCTGGAGCGGACCACACTGTGCGTAAGATCACTCCGTCGATCGAACCTAGCTGGGGGAATGTATCCAGGAAACAGACGAGTCTATCTTCCCTTCAAGCTAACCCCCTTGATTCTCTTAGCCAACTGTGCTGATTCTGAGTCGGATCCATTCGGGGTTTGTCGGTGAGGAGGATGTTCTCCATTTACACCCTCCCTTACCCGATTTGCCATGGAACCGGAACGGGGACGTTTTGGGGGTCGCTCACCAGATTCTTTGAGGATCGCCAGTAACGTTGCCCACCCAGGCGACTGCTGTAGCTTGAATCCTTCGGACACGTCGCGATCGGTGGCAACCCTACAAAGGAGGGCTTCCTCATCCTGATACACCTGGGTCAGAATTGTTATGATACTATTCCTATATTTCACACTTACCTTTCCAAGTATGCCAAGCGTATGGAGGAAAGTGAGGAGATGAAAGTTCGATATGGTTGTGATTCCGCTCTTGGTATTGAGAGCCAGGCCGTTCGCTTTTGCATTGAGTGCCTTCGTAAGTGATGAGATCTCTTGCGTCTCTCCGATGTGCTCTCGGTTTTCAATGGGGAACTTCGGCCCCGTGAATAGAGGATTGGGCTCATTGGGGAATCCGTGTGTCAATGTCACGAGCAGATAATCCACTGGGAAGGCGGGTTTCGCGTTCTCCTGCACGTTTGCGCCGTATTCGTTCTTCCTCCTATAGAAAACTTCCGGAATGTACCGAGCCCGGTTCAATGCGTCGTTGTCGTCTTCCGACTGCACCAACATCACGGAAGGCTCCGCCGATGGCTCTATGATATCTGCACGGACCATTTCAACGGCAGTGTTGGAGGCCTGATAAGAGGAAATACCGATAGCGCCTTGGTCATCACCGCTTATTACACAGGTGACGAAGTTGGATCCGAAACGGCCCGTTTCACTCCATTTGCTGGGTCGGGGGTACTTGGCTTGATATCTTGCGGCGAAGACGATTTCCAGCGAAGAGAGGTAGTACGAATCAACATGCCGTTTGCAGATCACCGAGCCGTCACCAGCACCAGCATCCACCAGATCAGTGAAGATGACACCAACTCTCTCCAGCCCGCACTGGCGTGCAAGCTCGTCGATCTCGTGCTCATTTTCCCACTCCAGCAGCGAAATCCCATCAGTTTCGCCAACCTGGGGTGGTTCGTAGATAGCTTCCACAACAGCCTTTGTGCCTAACGGCACTTCCTCGTACTCCTGGTAAGTCCCGTAAAGGAAGCCTAGCCTCTGCGTACCAGTTTGTCTCCAGAATTGGATGAAGTCGTCGACTACGCCCACAGAGGCAAACTCAACATGGTCCACCATACGGTACTCTTGCGGTTGTAGTGAGATAGCGCTCGGTTGGCACTTCGTGCAGATGCCTTCGGGAAACGGTTTATGTCCAGAGGGACAGTCGGGTCTGACGCGATAGTACGGTTCAGTCAATGGTGGCATGTACGAGGTCCCGGTCTCGGGTTTATTTTTTCCGGCATTAACCTTCCTCAGATACGAGTGAAACGACAGGTGCTTGATCTTCTTTTCCGCAAGGTATCCCGGATCATACGGCTCGAGTGGCATGCAGTAGTCGCACATGCCTTTTGGACCGTGCCTACACATCTTCTGATCCAACTTCCGTGGTATCTTCCCATCGAGCTTGTCGAGCCGGTCGTCCAGTGCGGACTGCTTCACAACTTCCCATGGGTTCTTGATGTGCTGAGCGGCAGGACCGAGGGGTACGCTGGGATGTTCGGTCGGAGATACAGGACGCCCGTTGAGACGGACCGCGCCTGATGTCGATGCAGCACTGCCATTAGTGACGTCGGTTTGCTCTTTGAAATCGAGAAAGAGCTGCGCTCCATGGCTACACAGCTGTTAGCATAACTCGAGAAGCTGTAGCTTCTCACTCACGTTAAGCCGACCTGCCGGAACGAAACCCCTCGTAATGATTGTATTAGCCTTGCATCCCCTCCATGTGGCCTGTTGCTCACAGTGAGAGTTGCGAGATCAGTAGTCTTGGGTAGCTTTTCCGCGATCTGGGGTAGTATTTCGGGAAACGTGGTGGCGGGGTCGACGTTGAGGCGAAATTGTCCCTCCTTGCTCTGAAAGCGAAGTATCATGTTGATGTCTGGGTTGCAGCTTGCTTATATTCGAGAACGGTGGTAGGATAAGAACAGCTTATTCTCTTATTATGAAGCCCAGGGTACGGAGGATAGCTTGCCCTGTCGAGGGCGGAGCTTAAGAACGTCGCTCTACACAGGTACGGTAGGTAAGTGGCCAGGTGAACCTTTGGAAACTGGAATGCGTGTTAAGGAGAAAGCGACGTTGCCCGAAACAAAAAAGAAAAGGTAAAGGCCCGCGATTGTGCGAGGGCATTTCAAATGGGCGGTACCAGAAGGCTGCCGAAGTGATGACGATGTATCCAGGCGGCGGCAGAACCTTCCTCCGCTTCTCACCGCCTTCGGCCTTGGCGAATACCCATGAGGACAGATATTTGGTAGACATTGAGCAATGACAAAAGGCCACTCATTGCGCGCATTGCTGAATTGGTCGCACTCACGACCTCAGTGTTCCCAATTCCACACACACCTCTAGCCGCGCCTCCCCATGTTATTGCCGCTCATTTAGGCCCTCCACGCCCCTTTTCAAGAATTTAGATCCCAACCATGTGGCCATTTGACGCTGTCGACTGGCTCACTCTCTCAATACCCTTCGCCTACCTCTTCATTCTTGTCGGATCGCTAGCCGTCTTTTCGAGTCTCTACCGCAAGCGCAAAGCCGCGAAGGCGGCGTCCCTGGCACCATGGTTCCCTCAACACATCCAGCGTGATGTCTACTTGACCTTGCTCCATATGGAACATCCGAAAGTCCCAGACAGCATTCTCAAAGCGGCGCTTCTGAGGAGGGCTACAGAAGACGTGCGCCGTATTGTACAGATCAGGAATGCGAAGCAGGCATTGCAGACTTTATTGCAGAGAGGCAGTGTGGGGGATGATCTCTGGCAGAGATTCCAGCGCGCGGAGAAAGAGATAGAGGAGGAACTTCGAGATGTCGTGACTGAGGTACGACATGGCCCATATATTCGACTGGCATTAGTATGACATGCTTATCGTTTTCTTAGGCCAATGCCTTTGTCCCCAACTGGGGCCAGGTCATCTTCCAGAGCGCCTCCGAAATGGCTCAGAATGCAAACCTCCGTGAGCACCTAAGCGAGATCCTGTCCACTGCAAAATCAGAGCGGGAGTGGTGGGATCAAAGGAGAGCGACTCTCCAAGATGAGCTGCTCAAGGAGCTGGACGAGGAAAAGAAATCCGAGGAGAAGAAGGTACCCATAATCGACGCGAGCGTCTCAAAGGGGAGCGATGATGAAGCTGTTCTCGTCGAAAGCGGGGGCCCAGCTGACAAGGGTGCAAAAGCGAAGAAGAAGAAAGGAAAACACTGAAGTGCTCGAAGGATTTCTGTCGGCCTCAACTGCGCGAGCGGGGAGAGGGGTCATGTTTAAACCGTCAGGGATGCGTGGTGGGGGGATCTTTTAGTCATTGAGAAATCTCCGCGAGCGACTGGCGGAGTATATGGTTCTGAGGCATTGCATAGCCGGCGTTACGGAGTTCATACATGCAGATGGCGGATGTGTGGTGTATCGCACGGAGTGCCCGAGCGTCTGTATGATCATTTCGATTCACCCATTCAATACCAAGACTTCTTCCTCGTTTAATATACAATTCCAATTGACTCCAGAGAAACCTAAACACCAAAAGAACCAACGACAAAGCCCTCTTATGCGTCGAAAGAATCTCGTACATCTGGATAAATGAAAAGGAGCATCACTTTCTCGTAGGCCCGCTCACCCCTGCACCGATGACACTGGGCAGCTCCTCGTTGCCCATCGAATACAGCAAACCGATACCTGCGCTGATCAAGAAGGCAAGGACGAGTCCAGTGCCAACGAAAAGCCAAAATGGTTGCGAGACGTCCTTCTTTTGACAAGCAGGTCCACCCCAGTACGTCACTTTACGCTTGCTCTCCATGCCATCATGGCCCACCTCAACGATCGTGGGCTTGCAGGTGCATCCGTAGCGATCTCTCTTTCCGGAATCTTTATCTCCCTTATGCAAAAGCCCGCATTCTCCGTGCCCACTGCAGTTATGTGTCGTACGCTGGCAGGCTTCTAACGAGGGGAAATATTGCGGAAGGATGCCGAGCACAGGCGGGTGTTCTTTGGCTTTCTGGATCCTGGGAAATGTCTCCAGATCGGAGAGGTCGGCGGATTGCGGCCCACTAGACGGTTGAGATGTGGAGGGGGAGAGGACTGCTTCAGGCCTTTCGCGACGAGCCTTGATTGAAGACGGCATGCGATATACCCCATAAGGATGAGCGCTTCGAACATTGCCTGACGGGGGCATGACCACAATTGTCACAGGCCACCCTTTCTCTTTTGCGGCAGATACTTTCTGCAGGAGCGTCTGAAGAGCCTTGGACACGCTGCCAGCCGGCCCTTTGCTCGAGTTGCTTGAATAGAAAGCATTGAGGTAATCATTATGCGTTGTGGTTTCACCGACATCTTGGAAGGAAAGTTGAGCCTCTATTTCGGCGTCGAGATTCGCATAGGGATTGCTGGGTCTTGGGAGCGCCTCTACTTGCTGGATTAGGTCTTCATATAGGCGATGGTTATCCAAAGGGCTCGGAGGGTTTGTTATGGAGAATGAGGCGGAATATGCCCCCGAATTTGGTATTACTGCTGAAGACAAGAATTAGTAGGGAATGGGGTGCCGGAGACGATAAGATGACACACCTTCAACGTCGTCCACATTGTCTAACCACACAAACACTTGCGCAGACGAGGCATCCTTCATCCTCGAGTCCGTGAAGGGATCCTGCCATGCTCCTCCGTAGGTGTTCAAAAGGTTGAGTAGCTCTGGATCCTTCGAATCTGAAATCGAGTGGTATCTGGAAACTCCCAGGCGTTGCGATAGTATGAGTCGCGCTGTTTGCGGGCTCACTAATGATGGCGGTCGGGCCTCGGGATTGGTGACGTGAGGGTCGAAGATGAAGACATGCCCCAAGGGTCCTGCCGCAGCGGAGCAAAAGAGCGACGGGAACAGGATGCCCGCAGATAGCTTCATCGTCTTCATCGCGGTGGGTGTGACGCGCAGCTGGGAATGTGGAGCAGTGTGTGATCTCTGGATAGATACCTAGGTGTAGCATCAGTGCTGTGGCGCCCGCTGTTGCCAAGAAATCCCGGCTTCGCTACGCTCCAGTGTTGCTCCTCCCTTGTACATCTCCGTACCTAGGCATAGATTTACCTTCAAGATATTTAGCGCCCACCTGTCTTACAGCTCTTAAACCCACTTTCTCTGATGATTAGTTCTCTTCTCGTTGCGCGTCGAATCCGCTAGCTTGAGTCTACCCGGCGTGCTGCTTTAAAGCCGTCGAGGATGTTCAGAAGTCAGGTCTTGAGGAGAGGGTTTTCCATTTGGAGGGGAACGACTACGTCTGGGGTAGTCCGCTCCGCGGCTCGTAATGGACACCAAACTATACAAATACAACCCGTACGCATAAGAAGACCGTTCTTCACGCGAAGGCAAGTGGTCCCACTCCTTTGCAACCTCTGTGCTGCCCATTCGAGGTGGGGAGAAGTCTATATGCCTAATTCTAACATGTACACAGTCGAATAATCGGTTTCACTGTCACTGCTACAACGGCCTACGCTGCTCTTCACTGGTTAGATCAATTGCTCGATGACCTTGAGGACGATGAGGAGGAGGAGGAGGATGCGGAGGATGAGGACGAGGACCAAGAATGGCAAACAGTGCCGCAGAAGAGAGAAAGAGACATACGGTCTGAAAGCGAAGATCTGGCCGATGACCCATACGACGAAGAGGAGTTGGAAGCTATACTATTCATTCCAACGGGGTTTTCAAGACCAAAACCAAGAACTCGATATAAAGCGTCGGATCCCGAATGGCAAGAGTACGTGCGTCTAGCCAATGACCCGCAACGGATACGACGCATGCAAGGTAAGCCATACTTCCCGTTCAGGGCGATGTATCGCTCCCACCTGCCCAATATCCCATTATTCTGCCAGCTTTGGTCTTTCGATCCAGGCAAGCTAACAATTTCATGACACAGAGGATTTTGTGGTAATGATTCGCACATTTTTTCTCCGTTCCTGGGGTACTAGATCTCCAATCGGAGATGTTGACCCACGTGCTGGAAGTTTCCTATTGCATCTCAGGTATCCTCATCAACCACCCATCGAATACGAACGTCCAGGCATCGAAATATTGGAGGACTTGTCGGTTCAACGATCCACCCGACCGGTTGAAGAGGCTCATCACCATCGATTGGCCGCCCTTCTTCGTCCTGTCCCGTCTGCCCAGGGACTGTACGCCCATATCAAAGGGACGGCTGCAAGGGTGTGGGATGGGATCCGGTCTTGCCTGGGTTGGTCGGCACAAGATGATCTCCACTCGAAAGAAGCCATGTCTTCAGGCTTGCCTGGCTCGGCTGCTCTCATTCCGTCAAAACCCCGCTTGGCAAGAGACCCGCCAACGGGTTCTCCAGCCGCCTCCTCGGGACATTCAGCCGTGTCCCCTCCATCCTCTGAGTCAATAGAGGCGAGTTCACAGGGAGACACTCCCACACGCAAACTTCTAATCCCCCTGGCTGAAATCCCTAGACTCGACCTCGGCCAATTCCATCGGGCGTTCAGGAATGAAAACGCCCGGCATCAGTTCAAGCACGGCTTCTCAAGGGAACCGCAAAGAGGAGCGGTAGTAGTAAAGGGCGAAATTGAAATCAGGGGGAGTCGAGGGAGTGCCGTGGCGCTTGTCACAGGCCACTATGATCCAAAGAAGAACGTTTTCGTGAGAGTAATTGTTGATGGAGCAGAGCCTAGCTTCAGTCTCTACTCGTCTCGAGGCGACCCCTGATTGGCAATCACCCAACATTATTTCTAGCGCCGTTGCGCCGTGTAGGAAGACGGGATAAGGCGCATAAGAGTCGTTTGCGACACCGACGGCGCTACTCTTTATATTTGCATGATACCCAGATGAATATTTACTATGCTGCACTAGACCTAAACTAGTTTTGCCATTTAGCAGGATTGTGACATTTGAGTGATGTATTTGGCCGGCACAATAGTCACTGAAGCATCTCATGCCTGCTGCATTGGATGCGAGCCTGCAACAAGTATAAAACCAGTCACTTACCCACCCACTTGCTGGATGTTTACGCTGATGACCATGTGACTGCTCCATATGGGACCTATCACAGTAGACCTGACCTCCACGAAGCAACGCCTAACCTTTACCTTATAGGCAGTATCCAAGCCCGGCACGATGACTTCTTTTCCCCCATGCAACCATATCGACGACGCTGATACGAAACCACAACAAAGTCCAGGCGCACCTTCGTGCCACGGTCCTCTTAGTTCGTTCCCTTCCACAGTGTACAATGTGCTCCACTCTTGAGTAACAGACGGCACCCCTGACGAGCACCGAACTCCGCTTTTCACGGTAATGACTCCGAACTCTGAAGCAACTCGTCGTAGCCATGAGATTGTGGATGACAACTCACACGGCCGTCACTTGCTCTCGTCTCGGCGTCCAGCGTCACTACCCCACCACCATCGCATGATCATTCAACTATGCCTTCACCAGATTCTCACACACTATTACATCAAGACCAATATATCCTTTTCTCCTCCAATATTCATATCTTACCACGGCACCAACCCTCCCACACGAAGTATCAGAACAGCTTCTAGCATCATGATCGATAGCGCTGCGTCCCCTATTCCGACACCCATTTCACTCATACTTTCTTCCCCAACGCCGACAGCCTCGGATATTATCTAGGTCACGGCCAGTGAGCTGCTTTTAAAAAAAACACAATCCTTGTAAGTTTAAGACGCGAATCCACGTCCTTAGAACTGATTTCCTCTCCCTCATCCTAGCCCTAATATGCCAGCTCTTCTGTCAGCACTGGCTGCTTTACCTAAACGAATATTATGCACAGTGTTTCCGATCCTTGCTTTGACCGCCGTGAATGATATAGGAGGAACCTGTACTGTTTCTGCGATGGCGATATCTCGTACCAGCTCGACGTACTCAGGTGCGGGCTCGACGAGGTTCCAAGCTATGCTGATGTGAAAATATTCGCTTCGATCGGTTGACATAGGAACACTTGCTTCCTTAGAACCGTTTGGCTTAGTGGTGCTGCTCATTCTCCTCCTCTTCGCTCTGCTCCCGTCCTCGTTTATATCATCTTCCATCGGCCCATCACCCTTCCCACCGACATAGAGTTCCGGGTATCTATAATCCGAACATGCTGCATTGCAAGCTTCTAACAACCTGTTCAGCTCATCGCCTGGCGGCTTCTCGATCCCAAGCAAGAGGAACCACCGATTCCGCTCATAGTTAGGCACCCACTTCAAGTTCGCAAAACGGATCTCGAAAGGGTGCACGCTTGACTTTCGTATCCTTCCTCTGAGGGTTTCCAGGAACGCCTCTCGATCATCAGTTTTGATGTGCAGGGTCCGGGAAAGTGAGATATGCAGGGGCAATGATGCCCCAAGCGGAGACCGTAGAGAAGGTGTAATGTCCGGTATAGGCAGAGGTTTTATCCTCTCCTTGTTAAGTTTTTCGATTGCTTCCTTCACGGTCTCTATAAGTTGGTGCAGTTGCTCTGACTCTGTTTGCGACGGAATCCCTCGGTCAAATTAGTCAATGTCCACATTGGCTAATATAAAGCATTCCGTATGTGAGGAAGCTTACACTCCAGGTATACATGACTAGGCCAGTTGCCCTCGATGTGCGGTATAGCTCGTTTTCGGCCGCCATGGAGACTGGGGTCGTCGGTGGTGGAAGTACGCGCGTTGGCTGAATAGAGATCATGGAATGAGGCTGGAAGGGGTGGAAGTTCATTCCTTGGCTCCTTTGTCCCCTTCTCCTCGTGGTCGGATTCCGAATCGGAATACGATACCAACGGATTCGGCGACATGCTCTTTTCCGCAGTTCCTCCCATTCCCACGAGGTGAGGTTGAGAGTGGGTGGTTGCCGTTTCCGGTTGGACCCTGGTTGCGGCAACGCGGGCCGCTAAACGAACCGTGCGAGCCGGGCCAGATCACCGCTTGGAGCAGGGTTCGAGGCTATGACGTAGACTATGGTCAGGACTCAGAGTGGGAAGGCGCGAGCGACTGTGTGACGCGCGTACCTGCCTGCTATGGTGCTTATCGTGCGCGGCCTTTATTTTTGGACTCCCTCTTCAGCTTTCTTCACCTGACTACATCTCCATCCTCTTTCACCTCACTGCCTCTGCATTCTCTTTCGCCTCACTGCTGCATTTATACGTCTGTGCCAGGCCAAGACCTACGTCGATAGAGTGATTTCACACTCAGTGATTGGCTCAAAAGTCTGCAGTGATATCTCAACCACCATGCCAGACAAGGATGTCATGGCAGTATGCGTCTCCCCCTTGCGTTCCTCCATGCGAAGACTGACAATCTCAGGCTCAGCATGCCCTCATCGATCCTCTTATCGAGCCCGATCCCAGTGATGAAACCGGTCTGAACAGCCATTTCACTTCAACGTTCGCACCGCGCGAGAGCCCGGTCGGGGGCGCTCCTATCACTCCTCCTCATCAAAAGAGCGATACTTCCAGAGAGACGAATCCTTTTAGGAATGCTGCAAGTTCCAGATCTGGTTCTTTGGCTACGTCGTCTTCGTACAAGTCTCCCTCGCACGCCAACCATGCAGAGCGATTTCCCGCCGTCACCGGCTATCCTTCCCCGCCAGGCTCAGCGAGTCCCCGTCGAGACAACTTTGGCAACTACGCCGATAATTATGCACCCTCCTACCCGGGCCGGAGCCGGCGCTCCACGGAGGGATCATCCCAACCGCAAGAGAGGACCATTTCTGGCGTCTCGCGATCTTCGTCATTGAGGGAACGTTATCCAGGCGATGAGTCGAACCGCCCACTAGATATGCTCCGCAAGGAAAACAAGGCCGCCTACCGTGCTCACCATCTGCGAAAGAAGAACTTCCAAGGTGCTGACGTCATTGACCGTCTGGATAGTACCGCACAGTATCATCATGAGGGACCGTATGATGCGGCTAGTCGAGCACGTAATGTGGACCCCGGACATAGTCCCCTTGCGGCGGTTCAGAAATCGAACGAGGAAGCTCTGAGAGCTACGCCAAGAGAGAATATTATTGATGCCGTGACAAAGCATAGGCCGCTTGAAGGCACAGCCAATATCCCTCCTGGCATGCCGGATCGGTTTGGGAGAGTATTGGATTATGAGGAAGGAGCGGATCTGATGCGCGAACCCGGTGCGGATTATAGGCGTTGGCCTGGAATTGTAAGTTCTATGGAGGAATTATTCGGAGAGAAGCATACTGATGTTTTAGGAATATAAACCTGATGACTTGAAAGGCAAAGGCGAACCCTCGTTTTCTGAGGACAAGTCTCGGAAGGAGCACAAGAAGTTTGGCGATTCTGGCGTTGAAATGAAAACTCCTCGCCGTCGTGGTCACAGCTTAGGAAAACTCAACGAGCCCGAGAGCAGGGAGCTTATGAACCCGTTTGAAGATAGCCATGCCCAGGGGGATTCGAGCATAAAGAGCGTCGGTAGTGCAATAAAGAGGGGGCTTGGGAGCTTGAGGAGGAAGAAGGAAGATCACTGAGTTTGGGCATGGGGAGTGACATTGCTTTCGGTACGCTAATTTCCTTTTTCCGGTTTTCAGGTGTAGGGCTACAGCCCTAAAAGATCTCTAGGATTCTAATGAGTGTCTGGATAGATCTTGGAAGCACATATAGCGATGGATGGGTCATACACGATGCTTTCCGTCATGCAATAGATTATGTTTTGCAGACTTTGGGAAAAGAAGGTCAAATTTTGACTACCCGTACCGTCACAGGATATGGACCTTTCGTCTGTCATGGCTCTTTGGTAGTGAGGCTTTAGTGACTTAGGGATCTGCAACGATCTACACTACATAGGGAAGAGGGCTATAAGGTGTGTATTCCCGAGGCGTTGCCACATATCTTGTAGGAGTAAATAGTATCCTTTCATTGTAAATCGACATTTCTATTACATTCAGTTGAGGACCCAAACGCTTGCCCGAAATACTTGTCAAGTTCCCTACGGTTTTCAACGATGTTTCAGATGTGTACAAGGTTCACACGTAGGGTGCCATTACTCGCAATCAGCGCCATTGGAGATATGAAAAATCCAGTCTATTTCCGTTTAACACTTCAGATAAGAATTCAAGATGGGAATATAGAAAAAGTCACATGTTAGTGAAGAGAATTTATCTCTGGCGCTTCTTTTGCTTTAGCCCATAGAGTTCCGCAGGGTATCGGTATCTCATAGATTGCTTGTAGTGTCTGTCATACTATGCCGCGCAACGCAGGGTTTGAAGAGTCGAAAAGAATTTTTCGACATTGAGGCATCGCCTCTGAAAGATGTCCATACACATGTGGATTTCCCAAATGACTTTTACGGACATGTATGGTACGTGCTAGGTCGCGGATCTTTCCATCACATTGGGGCTGGTCCCTGCGTGGGTCCAAGCCTGAGGGACTACGCTCGGACAGCCACTTAATTTCAGCCTCCTCTTTTTTCCCCTTTCTTTTCCTTTTCCTAAGAAGTCACCACTTTTGCTGTCGCCAAGGGGTGGTTGAACGCACTGTGTCCTTGACCGCTCTTTCGTTGAGGTTAGGACTCAAGTGACACGGGGTTGTTCATGTCAATCCTTCTGAGAGTCCTCCTCGTGTTTCCTGCGGAGGATAAAACCATGCCACGCGCACCTTGGGATTGTCGATGCACTACCTGGATCAGAGATGACTGCATGGTTTCCCCCTCCCGTGGAAGCGGCCGAGCGTAGCCGAAGCAGAGATTCGATAGGTATAATGCAAGGAGCGTTTTGGTGGGACTGGTTCGAACGTGTGGGCACTGGACCGGTGAGGTGGCATGGTTTCCCAATGCAAAATACTTACTGAGTATCCCTGGAGAATGGGGGAGGCTTCTCAGGGGTTGCATGTGCAAGACGATCGAGGCGACAAGGCGTTTCCGCCCGGCTACTATGTAGGTAGAGATAATGCAGGGGGTTTTCCAAAACAGTCACAACATGCAGGTCGCGGAAGCCGGAAGGCTCGCATAGCGAGGTATAGATGAGCGCCCTGTGCTGGGGCTAATGTCAACTGTTGGCATACGGGATACCTAGCAGACTGATCTCTCCCCGTTGAAAAAAAAAACAATATTTTTCAACGGTCCACCAGCTGGACAGGTACCGGGGATGCAGGTGGCAGGGTCCGTTGTGGAGAAACGTGGGACGTGGCCTGGTGCAAGGTCCAGGAAGGGTGAGACATCACTCTCAATTTTCCCGCTCCTCTGGGCCGGAGAAGTCACAAAAACACAGGCGGTGAGCTTAAAATACGTGTTGTTAAACTGTCAAGACAGAGGTGGGATAGGAAGGAGAGTGAAGTGCACTTTGCATGGTGTCATCTAGACGCGTCTTCCAAGCATTTTGGTGAGTCTTCTTCATAAGGTATGCTACCTCTTGGCAATGGTCTTTTTTGAGGGGTCGAACAATCTGTCGCCTTTATTGTTTTGTGTCATTCAAGGCCTCGTGTAACCAGCGGACTGGCCTCTGCTTCTGCGGCGTAGCTGACTCTGGGATTTTTGACCCCCTGTCAGGTTTCATCGATGGCGTGTTCGACCGTGGGCGCGACCTACTGCAGGGCTGCCTCCCAGCAGAAGCGGTTGACAAGGGGATAATCCATTCGAGAGGTAAGAAGACTGTGGCGGTGTTGGGCGTCACACTCTGGCAACGATCTCTTTTATCTTCGTGGTTCCGCCTGGGAACACTGAGCCTTACTCTGATGAGTGGACTGTCGAACGACATACTCTTAACTCAGCAGCGAGAGTCCTGAAGTCCTATACCCCGAAGCAAGTGATATTCCAGTTTTTTTAGGAGAGCGCGCTAACAAAGATTTTAGTCCATGTCCCCTACGGCCCCAATCACACACCGCGTCCGCTTATATAGCGCCCTCAAGCACTCCGATCAGTCCAAACGCGCGCCTTACACAAGCGGAATCCACACTTCGGCAGTATTACTCGTCCTATTAACGACTCAAAATACGCTCGGATGCGACTCACAGGCTGGGACCACGGTATAGGCGCAGACGAGTGCTATTTGCCTAATCGCACGTAGCGCGCAGTGGTTCGCGATATTTCGTACGCCACACTACGTTAGCATACATAAAAGAGTAACGATAGATACCCTAGAGCAGAGGGCCTTCCGATAACGGTCCTGGATTCAGAATAGAGTGCCATACCGGTTGACCTTAACGGTCGGTATTTCCTCGTCTGCTTCGGTCTGACATTGGCGCTGTCAAAGGCGGACAAAACGCACCTGTACATAAAGTTGGAGAAGATAAGAAGTGGAGAAACGCTACAGAAATAAGATACATTCTAATACTCTCACCTAGCTATTGACCATAACTCTCCACGAGGAAACATGTCGCAAAAGAGCTAGAGTATCCGCGTTCGCAAAGGCGATACCTTCCCTTCGTCATGCTCCCGATAGCAACATGCAGACTGGGAAAGGTACACTGAAGAATATTATTCTGTGGGATATGCGATCTACCCGTGCGATATAAAAGCACCTTAAATGACAGTCATTCGCAGTAAAGCAGGGTTTATTTTCGTGAATTCATGAAACTGTCCTTCCACTTTCGTGTATCTCGAAGTTCTGCAGATACGTCGAAACTCCCCTTCCCTGCTGGAACGTCATCCAGAAAGTACCACTGGGCCCACCTCCATGCTGAAGAAGGCTTCTTCAAGCAAGAATCATAGACTTCTAGTGCTGCTATCAAATGTTCTTATTAGAAGATGTCTAAGCTACTCTGAAACTATTGTGCTAGGTGCAGCCTCGTGAAATATCGAAATACTTTCATATACAATCTCTCGCCATTGAAGGATGGGAAGTCAAACACTGCGTATCACGCCTCGGATCTCGCGTACTTGAAGCATGCGCCGCGAAACACGACCTGCCACTGTCGAATTCGCATCTTAACCTTGTTTCATTCGTCATCGAAACGAATCGTTGATCTTAGCTTCTTATTCGAGAACGACGAATTTCTTGTTTTGTTAGCAGGAGCCGTAGGGTGGTATAATCGGATAGACATACGCATGCTCACGTTTTTGACAATGCTCATTAAGATAAATTTTCATCCCTTGAAGGGTCAGTCCTGCGAAAGCGAGGCATAGAGTTCAATTTGTGGACTGCGATCCGCATCCCTGCGAGCAGATAAGTTCATTTTCGCGTCGTCCCAAGTTACAAGCCACCAGGCTCCACTTGAGGCCGCCCACTACTTCGAATGGCCCTGGCGTAGGCTCAGACCCTCATGGAGGACCAACGTGAGCTGGGCGGCGCCGGAGCCAAGTTTTCCGGCCCAGGTGCGCAGCAGAGATCGAAATAGCATCTGAAGGATACGGCCTTGAACGGGAAGGGAGGAAAAGAGTGAGTGGACGCGTCACCTACCCGTCCGCGAACTGAAAAATTTTGCGGTGGGCGTCCCGCCCTCAGTAAGGTCGCGATTCCCGGGCCTTATCCGAGTAGCACCGCCTCCCTGCTTGAGATCCCGCACTGTCCCAGCCGTACCCTCACCTACAGGGAATCCCGTCTCATGGTTTCGCGCGTGGAAGAGGCCATATCTGCCGCACCAGTGGAATGTGCGAGAAAGATCAAATCTTCACTGCTGGTTGAGCAGGGACCGCTACTACTGGATGGCGTCTGTCGACAAGAGAGTCTGCCGGTTCCCGTGTCAACATAAACAAAAAAGATGTTCGGTGGCTGGCGATTGACCGGTTTTCTGCACTCCACTACTCGCCCTGACCTCTGAACCTTCGAGTACACTGCCCCAAAGTCGAATGTTAGCCAATCGATTGTGTTGATTCTTGTAACAAAGCGTGACACGGCACAGAGAGATAGGCCCGGGAGTGACGCCAATTGGATGGACAGAGCCTCAACGTTGCAGACGCGCTATGTCATTCATACGCAGGCATGAACATGGCAGCGCGGAAGGCTGTGGTTGTACGCGAAACCACTCACCGCCCCAACGTGCAAACGAGTGTGAGATCTCGTCGCTGTGGCGGGTCGGGAGTAATGACCCATTGCCAGGATCCCGGAATCGCTCATGTGGGCGTTGATTTTGTTTTTTGAAGTCCACTTCGTGCGATGGCCACCTCTAGCCGGGAGGGGACAGGAAGGGGTTCAGGGGCGCACCCAAATCGTCCGTAGCCACAGCCAAATAGACTGATGACGGCTCCGACCAGAAGAAAGCGGAAATTAGAGCGGGTCCTACTAGCACTGGAGCTTGGTCGGTTGGTGGGCGTCGTTTCGATCCCGCCTGAATCCAACGGTCCCAGCCTCACTGCACGCTCACGCACGCTCTGAGGAGTGAAGACACCTCCAAGCCGTGGTACCCTTGCTTGGGTGGCCGAACAAAACTTCTTTTTGAAACACATGAGCGACTCTGCATGATGCGACCATTGCGTTCCACAGCTGGACCATCAAGCGTCTTGGGGTCAAAATGGTAGATAGCATTCTTGACAGAGCAAGCACTGTCCGTTCTAAAACAGAGCAAAAGGTGTAGTTGACGCGGTGGCCGGCACTCGTCAGAACAGTGCGTCCGTGCCAAAATCCAGTCACAATCTCTCCAAACAGTACAAAAGACTTTTTGTTTCGGCTCGCATGGGGTGACTCAGGAGTCAGAAAGGACAGAGCCCACTGATAGGTTCCAACGAGCGTAGATGCAGACAGGAAACTTAAATTTTCCAGATCGGTTGCCATATCGGTCGCGCCTGTACCAATTTAAGGCTGTGTGCTGGGACCCGCAGCTGAATTGGCGAGGGGTTTGTGGTGCGAGTTTTGAGCGCAAAATTGCACGCAGGCTGTCCCAGTTCCCGGAGACGTCTGTATATCGATAGAAATGCTTTCAAGCTCGTGAATGGACACATTGGGGGTGGTCTGAGGAGCAGACCGAGCATTCGTTCGAGTAGTTCGCGGCGCAGTTTCGATGGCCGGTTGAGTGGCGGGTGTGGTTGCGCCTTGAGGGGCGGCGGCTTGTGTGGTCTCCTTGTCTTTCCAGACCCCGTTCACCAGTACAACAGACAAGACATTCGAGGACCTCTGCCTAAGGGCATTTTGGTACTGTGGAGATTTTCTGTACTCTGGATAGGACTGTCAACATGTGAGCGATCTTGTACTTGATTGCAGTTGTACCTCTCAACTCTTCGTTCGGTGGCTGAAGAAGGCGATCTCGAGGCTGAACACTTCGATCCATCCCAGTATTCGATACAATGGAGAAGCTTGATGGTCTTAAACGGTGGTTTCCTGGCAGTGGGTGCGACTGGCTTGGTTTAAATAAAAGCTTTGTGGTATCGTTCTTGTACGCAGAAAACCTAGGCGCTGTGATGGTCGTAACTGGGGTTCCACTCCTTATAATGGAATCGCGAGATCTCCACTCATGGAGACTGTATCCTGCAAACGTCCATGTAGGGCACAGGGGTCGAGCATGCAGTTGCATGGCCCGTTTTGACCTGATGCGACTCATGCGAGGCCTTTTTGACGGCAGTGTGCATTTGATGAGCTACATGCCCAAGCATATTGACAGGGCCCACTTTTGGAGTTCCTCTTCAAGACTGTCATGTTTCAGTGCGGACAGCTCGCAGACCATTGTGCGCCAGCAGGCGTATTCCAGGTTCCTGGCCCGGGGTAGGTATGCGACATCGCTCGCTGAGTATGTCGATCATTATCGGATTTTGATGAGCCGCAAGGGCTGGACATTCTCTTCATGTCGGTCTTGTGTTCGTCATCTTGCCGTGAAGGGTCCATTGCGCACGAGCTCGCCGGGATGCCAAAGGCCCGAGCGATGTGCCCAATCACTCATAATACCAAAGCAATGGACATATCGCGAATATGCCTTGTGCAACGGAGCAATCCTTTACAGAGGAAACGAACAGACCACTGGGCAGGCCCACACTCCCCGGTGAGGGTTTCTCCGGCGTCCGAGTCATGGGGTTCCTGCCGACTTCCAACCCCTTGATGATTATGTAACACAGACCCGGACAATCAGACTGTCCTACAAGTTTGGCATTGTGTCTTCTCGTTATTGTTCGCGGACAGGGTGACCAGCACTGCGCAGATACTTTCAAATATGAATATTAGCGAGAAGACATACTCAGCAGAGGGTAGAGGAGGAAACCTACGTTCCAAGCATGCTCCAGGTGGCAATGGATTTCTGGTTGACGAAGCCTAACCCACAGAGTGATATCAGGAGTGGAACAAGAATGGCGACGACGATATTGAACGCCTTTCCGGAAACAAAATTCAGGGAAATAATCGCGCCATAAACAAGCACGGAGGTGAGCACAGATCCGATGGTGAGCGAGAGTCCTTGGAATGACGACCGACTTTGAATGTGCCAATTGTGTTTGTCTGGTTTCTTCATTTGCCAGGTGGAAAACAATGTTAGCCACTTCCCTGTCCAAGATGACCAGCGAGAAAGGCCATCTTGCAGATACTTGCTTGCCGGACTCGATTCCGACTCCTTTACAACCTGGATGATGTCAAGCGCATGACCATCCGGTTTCGCACCAGTCCCCCAAATGTCCCGATCTTGTCCATCCAGTATCAAGGCGCCGAGTTCGGGATGATCAAGCCAATCCTGTACGACTTTGACTTTGGCCATATCAAAACCTTTGAGGCCCAGTTTCTCGAATCGGATGAGATCTTCTTCTGTGCTCAACTTAGTTGAAGTGAAACTCGAAGCGTATGACATCAACGTACCATACTCTTTCAATCTATTTCTTATATCCGTTACCAAATTGCGGAACTTGCTACCATGTGGATCTGTGAGTGTGGCAGCATAGTCGATATGGTATCTAGATCTCCTTCCTTCGATGCTTGAAATATTGGATTTGTCCATCCCCAGCAGTTGCTTCTCAAGATGAACAAGCTCGCACTGGCGATATAGCAGAAGGCGGATTGATAGACCGGAGAATCGTCGCAAATGAAGATAACGAGGATTGTTGGAGAAAAAGTACGCGAGCGAAGGATAACCTTTCTCGTAGAACTCGGGCTCATCAGCAGGGTTTAGCGGCATGTCCGAAGCCGGAGTTCCGTAAGTGGAATTCGCCATTGGCCACGATTGCGGTGCTTTTCTTCGTACTGAGGTAAAGTATGAGACATATACTGTGCCCGGGGACTTGAGCGGTTTCGAAGTTGATCTTTAGTTTTCCACCAGCGTCCCTCCAGAGTTAAATAGTAATTGCAAAGCCTCCGGTTCGGAAGCAACGGCGGTACGGCAGTGAGTAGAATAGCCGCGCTTGGAAACTGTGAAACACACCGTTTCGTCTCCAAATTCGAGAAACGAACACAGGCTCGGGCCGAAAACGGGTGAAAACCTCGATGGAATGTCCGTAAAAGATTACGCATTCGCCGGGCGTGGTGTGGCTGCTCTCTTGCAGGAAATCTTTTTGATTTGATCCCTGGAAGTTTCGTGCGGGGGCGAACACCCCTCCCTCCCACCGGTTCGCATACGAACACCGATTGCTGCTTTGGGCTTCCATGGTGAAAACATCTGCACCTGACCGTGAACCTATCGTCCTTTGCCTATAGCCGCGGAGGACGATATGAAAACGCAAGCGTCACAGTTTGGCATTCTCCGTTGTGACTCAAGCTGAGTCCGGAGAACTGGGCTGCCGTTGTGGCGTAGCTTACCCGCTGATATATCAAGGCTGATGGATGGTGGCGATTGGAATCCAGTATCCCTTTCACGGCGGGGTGTGGTAAGAATCAAATATAGAAGAGGACGTTCTCCGGTCAACGTTCACTGATACCTCCTCTGGAAGCGACGACAATGTGTGAAAGTGACGGAACTCGGCTGCCTCTCAGAGCTCTCGTTTGTGTTGTACGACATCCGGACTTTAACAAAGGCGAATCGATGCAGATAACGCTATAATCAATATATATAACGTTGCTATTTCTAGCAGCGATCAATTTGCGTGGGTACTAGAAATAGCTGCAAAGAGCAGAGTAGCGCCTAGCAGAGGCAACAAGAACAGACTGCCAGTTATTAGCAACTCTCTTTACAGCATAACAAAGTGTTAGGTCTCACATGTACCTGGTGGTGTTCTGGAGAGCGCAAGATTGGCCGGTGAGATTCCAGAGTGAACCGCAGCCCCCCTACCGATTCAGCTCACCAATGCAGATGCGAAGTCAGTGATTTGTCGACCACAAACGAGAAACTGGAGGACCGTCGGGGAAGTTGAATAGCTCACCTCAGCAGCAATGTACGAGAGGTACGGGACCGTACAGATAAACCATTTCCCAGTTCCAACGCCATGGCAACTTTTGGTGAGTTCCTTCACAGTTAAACGGAGTCATTAGGGAAGACAGTGGAAGAAAGATGACGTTGAAGACGTTGAATTAAACTCTACCGCATAGCATGGATTCCTTGCTGTCACCCAGCGCCACTCCTGATCTAGTTAGGGCGTGGGGAGGACAGCCCAGGAAGGTATGACCGTGGGACAAATGGAAGTAAACCTTGCAATCAAAGAAATGATGCCTTTCAAAGCGAAGACAGTGTCAATGAAGGCGAGAGTCGATGGGATAAGGTAGGGACTTCGGGAGCATGACAACACGTGATCTAAGTTAATACGGGACTGGACGGGAGTTTGCATTGCCGATACACCTATTTCGAAAAAATCCATCTATCATACAGCATGCATACGAGATCCATCCAACGCGGTTCATTCGAGAAGATTTCCATCTCGGCCCAAGAAATATATGTCATGGTGCTGCAGGTACCACGAAAGGTCACAGCTATATCCAACTTTATTATCATAATAATAGACATATTATTATCGATTGAGACGCACAGGGACAAATGTGTCCCCTCCTGGGGTGACAAAAGCGCTCAGTATATCAGAAGCGTCGACTATAGTAGGGTATGCCTTTCCACCCCGTTCCAGCATACGGGTGCGAATGAAGGAGAAAACCGCGTACTCCTGCGCAGTGAGCGGACGTGTTCCGGGAAACAGGTGCCACGACGGGATGGGTGCAGGGTACCTTTGATGCTCAAAGCGAGTTTCGAGATGATGAATGCCGGTTATACCTAGGAGCTCACTGACAGTGTCACATGCTCGAGGTTGGGAGGTGGCGATGACCGGACCGGACTTGGGAATATTGATAAGCGGAGGACAACGCTTACGAGGTCGTCAGGAGTCGATAGCATGCTTCGTTAAGTAGGCTTATCGAAGATGAACGATCACCGTCACTATTCAGTTAAGCAAGGTAGCTTCAACTGTTGTGCGAGGAGGGCCACCGGGCCGAAAGCCGCTTTGTTGGGGAATACCGAACGGGTACCACTCTAAGCTCTAAGAAGATAGGCATCTGTTTCTTGAAACAGTAAGCGCGCAGTGGTCGCCGTTCTCGTTCGGGAATGGCAAAACAACTCCTTGAGAAGCAGTTGCTTCGCTTGTGTAGCGGCATTTTTGCCGCCAGCTGTTCTTCCGTCAAATCTTGGACTTGGGATAGGGTCTCCGCAGCGCATGAGGGAGTACGCAGGTCCTCAAAAGCCTCCGCGACCGCGATGTCTTCTGCCACCCCTCTTCTTGCGATCACCCCAGTTGCCTCGGAACTTGTGTGCAGCACCAGAGTGAATACCGCGATCATCGCGCTCTCGCTCTTGTTCTTCTTCTTTTTCACGCTGTAACTCTCGTTCCAATCTTTCCTGCTCAAGTTCTTCCTTCGTCTTCTCAACACGCACTTCGGGTTTCTTGAGGTCGGTAGGAAACCTTGGGTGGGCTCCATTCTTGCATGCCTTCCCCTCTGGACAGAAGCCCGCCAGATAAAATGGACATATCTTGTCCTTCTTATTGTGTTTCAGGGCGCAATGTGGCCCAAGAGGACAGAATCCGCGGTCATAGTGAGGGCAGGCCGGTCGCTTGGATTCAGGGTCTATGTGGAGATATAAACAGTCGTCGCCGTTGGAACATGTGAGGGTGCGGGCGTAGTAAGAGCATTCGGGCATTCGGCGAAGATTGTATTCATGTAAGAACTCGCAAGTCTCGCCCTTCTTGCAAAGACCACGCAGCCAATGCTTGCAGACAAGGCTGTGTACAGGCAGTTAGCACTTGAGAGTGGTCATAGCATGTATGGTAGGGCGACATACTTGTTGTAGGATGTGGACACATTGTGCTTGTCGGGACAGTTACTACCAAGAGGGCAGTGGCCTTGCATAAACGCCTTGCACGCGGGACGATTTGGATCGAGGCCGAAGCGATATTCGCGGCGCAGGAAGTCGCTAAAGTTGAACTGATACGGCGCGTGTGGTGCGTCGGGAGAAGTCTGCGTTCCAGCGCCCACCGCGCCCTGCACGTCTGCTGTCATCTTGCGCCCGCGTGAATCAAACTCCTCTTCAAATGATAGGTGAGGCGAAAGAATGTCTCCAGTTGCGGATATGTATCGGGTAACGAGTGGGACGGGAGCTTTCACGACGCTCGTGTTGGAATGGCTGGCCGGCTCTCCGGCAAGAACTGACCGATTTCCTGAAAGATGGGGGTGCGGAAGATTCCGACGTCAGCTTGTTGGTGGTGAGCTCAAGCTGTTGGAGGTTATCGTACCCGCAGGACTATGGCCCGTGCACGCCAAGACAGATGTTTGTCATAAAGCATCCGCATGCGCAGCTGCAAGCAATTGCAACCATCCCGTCCCTCACCGATCACCCTTCACACGTGGCTGGAGCAACCTTGGAACACTCTCGGTCTGAACTCTCTCATTTACTGATATTCAGTAGTAGTGGACGTGACGGCTGCGCTAGATACGTTTGAGGCAACCCTTTACCGTGCTGCGCCGGAAAGCTCTCCCGCCTGCGCCATCGATCACACTTGACTGGTTTTGACCTGTATCCCGCAAGATGGCGTTCCGCGCAAAATCAAATCATCTGGCCATGGATTCAGCTCTCTATCTACCTATACCTGGCGCTGATGGATCGTTTGGCACTGCTGCTCGAGCATGGCGTTCCTCTTCCGTCTGCGTTACGCATTGACCATGCAACCATGCTGTGTCTTCACAGGCCAGTTCTGTTGCATGACCTCCTGGTACCAGGGTTCGGTTCTACAATCGTAAGAGCAAGCTACGGCCTGCATTGACGTTTCCAACTAGTGTCGACCACGGCGGCACCCAGATCGTGAGGACCTGCTGTGGTGACTGAATTACGCGAGCCGACAACGGTGACGGCAATCAATCTTGCCCACCTGAGTACTATGCGTGCCAGGGATCTCTTTATACGAATACCAAGCTTGTATCGTACTAGTCCGCCCTGCCTCGAAACGATCCGGCCGAGAGTACCGCCTCCACATACTCTTGAAGTCCTTGGAGACCCTTTCCGCTTTTGAAATCTCTTTCATGATACTAGCTTCGGATGTTCGCCTTGGACGTATCGCTGGCACGCATCTGGCCGCCACATGAATTGCGGCCTGCGATTTCAAATACGGCGAGACTGCAGCTGCCGTCCTTACACTTCCCCTTGCGCACTGCTCAGTAGTACAATCCTGGGTGGCAGGGCATGCAGTAGATGGGGTGACCCGAATGTCTCGAGCCCATCATCGCCATTCACTGCTACCCCTGGTCCATCAGCAATTGCGTTCTGCGTTATTGACACCTCCGCCTTTTATATTTCCCTCGTTCTTCCCTTTACCATTAGTCGAATCGGCAGTTTCACTTGCGTATTCCGACTTAGGTGCAGCACCCCAACGCAGCCAATAACGCTTAGACCAACCGGTTATGAGCCGAACTTCTCCCCCACCATATGCATACTATGGAGACGACGCTCCCTCCCCAACACCATTCGAAAGCATGTATTGGAACGCAGTCTACTATCCCAATTGGCGTGTGTACAGGGATCAGCCGCCCATTTCCCTCAATTTTGACGTCGTCTCTCACGTCTTCTACGCCTTTGCCTGGTGAGTGCAGTTGATCGAGGAGGAAGTGAGATCTAGAGTTGCAACTAAATTCTAGGCAGGGTAAAGCCGGATGGCACCGTCTACGTAAAGCTCACTGGGTTTATGCTTTTGCGAGATGGCTAACAAACGCAGCTCAGCGATGAGTGGGCCGATGCCCAGATCAAAGTCCCTGGCTCAGGGGACATTCCAGAGGCAAACGGATGTCTGAACTCCTTCGCTCTAATCAAACAGAAGTACAGCAAGCTCAGAGTTGTACTCTCTGTTGGTGGTGGGGGCAAAGGCAGCGAGACTTTCGCTGAGGTTGCTCGCAATCCAGCTTCCCGCGAGACCTTTGCTCGAACGGCTCTGGGTCTCATCCAGCAGTTCGGCATCGACGGAATCGACAGTAGGCTCAGCGCCCTTCCCCCACTATCACCAAATTTTATGCTAATCATGTTCGCAGTTGATTGGGAACACCCCGCAGATTCACGTCAAGGAGGGGATTTTGTCGCACTGCTCGCGATTTTGCGAGCTTACTTACCGGGACCCCAGTACACGCTATCCGCTGCACTTCCAGCTGGTCAGTGGGCCCTTCAACATATCAATCTGGCCAATGCTGCGCACTATCTGGACATGGTCAACCTGATGTCATATGACTTCTCCGGTCCCTGGACACCCAAGTGCGGACATCAGGCCCAGCTCTACACGCCTCAGATTCCGCATAGTACTGAGGCCGCTATCTCATGTCATTCCGCCGTTACCTACATGGTCCGGCATGGCGTCCCTGCAAACAAGATTATATTGGGAGTGCCGGCTTACGGTCGGTCCTTTCTCAACACGCAGGGTGTGGGCTGCGCCTATTCAGGATGTGCAGGAGAGGAAGGCACCTTTGAATACAAAGACCTACCTAGACCGGGCTCACAGGAGATGGTCGACGAGCACGTCGGTGCGGCTTACTGCATTGGAGAAGACGGCGGCTTCATTACCTACGACAATCCCCAGACCGTTCAGATGAAGGCACGATATGTGCGGCACAATGGACTCGGCGGTCTCTTCTATTGGACGGGCACCGGCGATGCAAGTGCTCATACGCAGAAAGACAGGAGCCTGGTTTACAATGGATTCTTGGGATTGTTTCCGCAATAGTCGAGAGGCCGGTTTGGGATTATACTCCATTACTCAGCGTGGACGGACTGCACCACACAGCTAGTGGGAGGGAAGAATATTGCATATAACGTTACTTCAAATGCAACCTATTTAGCTTCTGAAGTGCAAGCTTCTTATGCACGATTCACAGACCGCTTCACTTCGTTCCTGCAGCGGACATAAACGGGTCGTGGCGAAGCAGTTGGACGGATGTTCTTATTCGATGGCTCGATTTCACACTGTTTCGCAACATTGTGTCAATGCAGCTGTGAGGTCTGTATCCAGTTTCCGGATTATGATCTCATGTGCCAGCTACTTGTGCTTCAAATCTAGTAGTCATCGATTCCTCAATACTTCGCATGACGGGCCATGGTGAATACGAGATTCCTGAGTGAGCAACAATTTGAGTGCATCTCAGCCCCAATCAGCTTGACATGTTAAATTACTCTATTGCGCCGGCATGAGGACACTTTTTCAAATTGTCAAAGTTTATGAAGATGCATGGGGATACTCCGTACGTGGGGGTTGGTTGCAATTGTGGCGTTGCGGGGAGAGATGACCCCTGACTGATTTCTGCCGGGGTTACCTGGTCCGTTCGCAGGAGGAACACCGCACCAGCCACCACCGCAGCAAAGCATGAACGTCTTCTCAAATCAATATTTCAATAATTGCAAAGCGAGCAGACAAGCGCCGCATTTTCGACACCTCCCTGCCTTTCCTACTTGTTGGGGGTTTCCTTTCGCACGTCAGCTGCGGTCTACCACGTCATCCGGGCCCATGCAGGCCTAACTGGACTTCATGCCTGCAGCTTCACCCTCTCTCGACTCCGGTATGAGATCGCCGTTCAGGTCCCAGCTACGGGATAGTAACAGCTACTGACGGCTGCGTTAGATGAATATGACCCTATCGATCACTTGAACCTTATATTTTCCCATCCTGCAGCCCTAGACTCCATACAAGCCACCTCCGAGACTCTCCGCAGCTATCAAGATGATCTGGATGAGGACATCGCCGCCTTTGTTGCGGCGCAGGCGGCCTCAGACGCAGATAGCGTTGCTAGAATACAAGCCGCGAAGGCAGAGCTCGCCGACCTGTTCAGCAAGATCGAAAGCGTGCGATCGCGGGCCCTACAGACGGAACGAACCATCACAGATATGACCGCCGATATCAAGCGTTTGGACAACACGAAGCGCAACTTGACACTGTCAATGACCGCATTGAAGCGTTTGCAAATGCTGACAACGGCATATGAGCAGCTACGGAGCTTGAGCAAATCTCGTCAATACCGAGAATGCGCTCAGCTGCTGCAGGCTGTCGTCCAACTCGTGGCACATTTCAAGAGCTATCGGTCAATAGACCAAATCGCAACCCTGAGCCGCAACGTTGCCGACTTGCAGAGCGAGCTTCTGGAACAGATATGTGAGGATTTCGAGGTCGCCTTTGCGAAAGATGAAGTCGCCCAGCGCAAGGCCATGTTGACAGAAGCATGCTTGGTTATGGATGCGCTAGGGGATCATGCAAGGATTCGCCTTGTCAACTGGTATTGCAACACCCAGCTGCGCGAATACAGACAAGTGTTTCGTGGGAATGACGAGGTGATACCCCGCTTTCTGTGAACACTATAACGTCGTCACTGACTACAGTAGGCTGCTTCTCTGGACAATATATCAAGAAGATATTCTTGGTTCAATCGAATGATGAAGACATACGACCTGGAACATGCCGCTATTTTCCCCTCTCATTGGAGGGTAAACGAGATGCTTGCCAACTCATTCTGTGAAGGCACACGGGACGATTTCAAGGCAATCTTGCAGCGGTATATGCGTAGAGGCGATGGCCAGACCTTGGATGTGGATCTCCTCCTCTCGTGTCTGCAAGAAACACTCAATTTTGAGCACAGCCTTGAGCGCCGCTTTTCCACCGAGGTGAGTTTTATCCATACTCCGCGCCCTGGCGGCTTGCTCACGCGACATAGCCACGGTCTTCGCTGGATACAATGGCAAGTAAGGAAGATCGACCTCAAGGTTTTAATCAAGCGATCTCCGAGGCGTTTGAGCCGTATATGAGCCTATGGGTGGAGTCGCAAGACAAGTATGTGGTGTGATATGGCTGCATGAACGAACCGTGCTAACCAAGTTAGGCAATTGGCTACTCTTATTCCCAAATATCGCCAACAGCCACTCCGCAATGCAGAAGAGGAGTTCTCCGCACAAGCCGTCATCCCGTCTTCCACGGAATTGTTTCACTTTTACCGTCTTACTCTCGCACAATGTGCCAAACTATCAACAGGGACCAGGTTACTGGAACTTTCTCGTACTTTTGCCAAGTATCTCGATCAATATGGCCAACAGGTTCTGTATTACTTCCTCAGCGAGAAGCCTGGGCCACAAGGACCATCTGTGGAAGATGCCGTTCTTATCCTCAACACGGCTGATTATTGTTACCAAACCTGCAATCAGTTGGAAGACAAGATCAGAAGCCGCATTGACGATGACCTTCGCGAAAAGGTCGATTTGCAAAGCCAAGCCGATGCATTTATGGGAATCGCCAGTGCTACCGTGCGGGTGCTCGTGAGGAAGGTTGAGCTTGCGTGCGAGCCCAGTTGGAGAGAGATGCGCAATACACCGTGGAGCAAACTGGAGAATGTTGGTGATCATAGCACTTACGTGACCGAGCTGCTGCACCACGTCAAGGAAGGTTCTGCAGAAGTGCTCAAATACCTACACAAGCAGCAATACGCAAGAGCGTTCTGCGATAACTTGGTGGATATATTGGCCACGACGTATGTTGCAAACATCGTCCAGAGCAAGCCCATCTCCGAAGTTGGTGCGGAACAGATGCTCCTGGATTCCTATGTGTTGAAGAAAGGCTTCACCGAGTTACCTGTGTTGAATGAAGAGCCGGGTACCGCTCCACCAGCAAGGTAAATTTCCTTCTGTTTCAACCTCTTCCATACGATCCGTGCTAATGAATCCCAGCTTCGTGAAACGCGTAAATCAGTCGATGAGCAAGATAGATCCCCTCCTAAAAACCCTCCAAGTCCGGCCCTCACCTCCCGAAGCCCTCGTCCAAGCGTACCTCATCCACATCGCCGACAAATCCGATACCAATTTCCGCAAAATCCTCGACCTCAAGGGCATCCGCAAAGCCGAACAAGGCCACCTCCTCGATCTCTTCGCCGCCTTCCGCGCCTCCCCGAATCACGAGAACCTGGTACAAAACAGCCCGCTGCTGACTCCTTTGCAAGTACAATCCGCGCATATCGGCACGAGCATCGCAGCCAGTGCCATGGGCGGGACGCCTAGTCTGGGTAGTGGGCGATTTGATCCCGCGGGCTTTGGAAACGCGCTTATGAATGCGGCGAGGGATGGTGTTGATCGGTTTGGGAGCCCGGCGCCGGGGGCACAGGTTGCGGAGGCCGGACAGGAGAGGGGGAATTTGAATGAGAATTTGAAGAATATTGGCAAGTTCTTTAGGAGGGATGTTGGGTTTAGGGGGTTTGGGAGGACGGAGGAGGGGAAGTAGGTGGGGGTGTATTGGAATCGCGTAAGATGCTGATATCAAGTTCGCTCAGCTTTGTTTCTGTGCGTGCGTTTGCCCGGGGGAGGGTGTACAGGGCCGTGATGTGGAAGGTGGTTTGATCTGCTGTGGGATACGTGTGTGGGATACTCAAGTCCATGGCAATGTAGAATTTGTATGTGACGAGTGGCAGTCTCTGTCGCACTATACGCATGCAATCGAGCGGCGTTTGTAGGCATACTGCCACAGTACGTACGTCCTATGTCTTCGCCGCAACGATCTTGCCAACGCCGCCCCTCTGGTTTTGGATATAAGCCACCACGTACTTAAATACATACACCTCAACATCCTCAATTTCTCGTCCTAGTCTTGCGCCAGAGCAATTCAGCGTCTTGGTTGCTACCACACATGCGTAGTACCCACGTGCATCCCCTCCAACACGCAGTCAGTGACAACAAACCGCGCGACGCCCCCCATATGATGCTGTCACGTCTAGTGTCCAACATGTGTGCTGTAGACCGTCACGTCTCGAAGTGTCTACGTGCGTGGTATAAAATCTTCTGCTGCCGTATCCCCTGCTCCTTTCTCTACCCTATGGTAGAAGCAGAGTTCGCAAATACATTGCCTTGATTAACAGCAGCCGGGACTTAAGAGACACATACTTTTACAGGAAACCTTTTTTCCGGGCAGGGTAAGCATGGGTAGGCACGGCGATGCCTTGAAGGATTTCTGGAACTTCATTCGCGGTCGGAATGTTCGTGTTCTTGAAGGCTTTCCATTTGATCCAGGTCATGATGAGCGGGATCAACGGCAGCAACGTCAATACCAACATCAACAGCAGCAGCAGCAGCAAGATCCAACATACACACAGCATACGCAGCGAGAAAGACATCAAAGCTCCGGAAACGCTAGGGAGTATCCACGCATTGGAGGGGGTTCAGGTCCGCATACAGGGACGCGAAATCGCGACTCCCGGCGGAATGAGGCTGTGGTGACGGCGGAGAGGCGGGAAGCTGAGTTGCGGATGGTGGAGAGGATAGTTGCTGGGAGGTTGGAAATGGCGAGGAGGGAGGAGGAGAGGAGGAGGGAGGAGGAGAGATGGAGGAGGGAGGAAGAGAGCTGGAGAAGGGAGGAAGAGAGATGGAGGAGGGAGGAGGGACGGTGATCGGTGGATCTGGTTGGGTGTAGTGGAGGAGATGTCGACAGAGGGATTTGGCTTCTGCTTGACTTGGTTTCATGGCTAGGTGCTGCTTTGTGGATGGGGGTAAGGTATGTTTGCCTTGGGTGCATTTGTTACTCACTACTACCAGTAATTGACACCACGACCGCTTTTACTGCGAAAACTACCGTGTTCAAGTTATACTCTACCTAATCGCTTTCTTATATACGTACAAATCACTAGGCAGAGCACTTTTAGCAAGCGCTTCTCCTATCTCACTCGTCTGGTGCATGGCCCAGGCTCAAGACGCAGCCCGAACAACTTAACCTACTCAAACCAGACGAATTCAAGCAGCAACTAACTATATATCTCACGCACATTATTTGAGGTCCTACATGGGGAGAAGGAAAGCCAAAAAAAAATTTCCATAGGCATAGGCGCTGCCTGCCAAAATGGCAAAAAACTACGGGCCGGGCCCGGCCCGCAGAAAACCTCAGCGTCCCAGGGTTTTTTTCTACAAATGAGGTGACGCACAGCACCTCGTGGGAATCGAACGAACCCGGTCCTTGTAAATGTGGTCGTCGTCCGTGCGAATTGTATGGGAATAGACCACACCACTCTCGAGCTCGATTTTACCCCGATAGAATGGAAAAAGTTTGCTGTTTATATAGGGCAATAAGAAGTATTTCGCAGATATGAGGGTTACTTGAGGTATCAACGGTGGTGATGAGGGTGCCCGGCAGCGCGGCGATGACGTAGCGTGTTTTGTTTTGTTGTTGTGGGTGACTGAGCGATTTGTGTCAGTGCCCGGTGAAAGGTCTGGTACGCCGACCAGCGGTGAAGGCGGACCCTTAACATTCATCGCTCAGACGCGTGATCGTACATGAGCCTCTTCTGCCTTGTCCTCTGTTTTTTTACCGTTTTACCTACATGAACACGGTGGTTGCCTCACCCTCGCCCTCCGGCTCAACCGCCTCAACCACCTCAACCTGCAACCAACCGCCGCTTCGTATTGATTGCATACTCTCACGGGCATTATTAACTCCGTAACATACATACCGAAATGCAGTCTCGCCACGGAACGCCATCAGCTCACAATAGTAAGCCGTCACTTCAATACTCGTTCGTCGCATCCTGGCTACAGACACTGAGCACTGACCCGGAGGCTCTAGCAGCTCCACCTACCAACGGGTCCGGCGCGGTAATTCCGACTATTAGACCTTGGGATAGAACTCGGCCGCGTCCCTACCATGTCAAGATACCGATCGATGCGACACCGGAGGAAGCCGTGCGACTAACCGGAATGCCCTATGGCGTGACGAATGAGTCGAACCCAGTGAAGCGGCCGTACAAAATCACCAAGAAGAAGCAGCCTGCTGCGAAGACTCGCGCCGGCGCTGCCGAGTCGCCTGCTAAGTTCGTATCGAAGATGCCTCCGAACGCCTCGCATAGAGTTGCGAACCGTTATGGTAACCCGCTCAGAGTGCCATTTCAGACCTCGCCATGTACACCGCAGCATGAGATCCTGCGGCATAGCCCACGTTTCTTCCTCGGCCCGCTAGGTCCAGGACTTGAGAGTCCTCGTAATCAGCGTCTCCTTCTTCAGCAACCCGTGGCCTTCTCGCAAGTATCGGGAATACCTTCCTACATGGCCGAATATTTCCAGGGCAATCAAGCCTTTCCAATGAACTACAACCAGCCCAGCCGTGCTATGATTTACCAGCGCCGATTCAGCGCTCCCCCTTCCACTACGCCAATGATAGAAGACCCAACCGCAGATGCGGTGTATGGTCAAGCCATGACGACATACCGCAGTCAATCTGCTCCTGCCATGGAGTACCTGTCACACTACAGTATTCCTCCCATTGACTATCAAACAATGCCGGGTTCGATCGGAAACCTACTCAACCCCGAAACCTCGTACAAACTCAACAACGTCTTCACACCGGAGGTGAAATCTTGGCTCGGGAACGGCGGGATCGTTGTCCGCACAGATGACTGGTTCAACATGGAGGCCATTCATAAGACGCACACGGAAGTTAATATACAAGATGGTACTGTGAGGATTGTGTTGACTGGGAAGGCGAGAGCCTTTCAGGGTCGGATCGATGGGTTGGAGGGGGAGAAAGAGTGAGATGTGGAGGGGACATATTCTGTGACTCTGGAGATGCACCTGTTGTGCAGATACTCACGGTAAGAAAGGCCGTGTTATGGATCATGAATGGATGTTATTGGAGAAGATGCAGTGAAGGTCGTTATCGTGAGGATATGGCGCTGCTGAGCTTATGGAGGAGGTGTGGGTGGATCAGAGGAGTGACCACACGGCCTGGGCTTGGTTCTTTGATGCGGAACGGACTATATGACGGGGACCAATATGCGAGAGCGTTCTGCAGCGGGGAGGATTAATACTTTCCTTTCCGTCCTTTTTACTTGTTACTGTTAGCATACTTCGACTGGCAGAAGAGGTGGACCTATATTTTTACCTATAACATACCAACTACATTCATCTAATACAGTGATCCTCTGTATCACTGGACAATCTATCTGGTATGTCTGAATGCTCTTCTACACCTCGCGATGAAGTGAAGTGAACAGAATCACTAACCCCATCCCGTTAGCGCCATCGGAAGATCGACACCTAGCCGCATATCGGCAATCTCAGGGTCCGCGAAGCGTCAACACCACATCAGATTCCCGGGTATCGTTCATTCCTCCGTCGTTCTAGTTAGAACGAAGGAAAACTCTATTTCAACATCATTGCACCGCCAGAAGCGGCAATGGCTCCTCGCACCCCTCGCCGCAAACGTCCCCTAACCCTCTCAACTGCCGCAGGCTTAATCTCCATCCTATGCTCCGCCTTCTGTTTGTTCCGGTTGTACTTGCGCACTGGATCACTCCTTCCCCTCATTTACACCTGCTTGATCAGTGGAGTCACGTTTCTGTTCTACGGGTACGACAAGATGCAGGCGAGGAATCTAGAGTGGAGAGTTAAAGAGACGACGTTGCATATGTTGGAGTTGGCAGGGGGGTGGCCGGGAGCGCTTGTGGGACAGCATTATTTCCAGCATAAGACGAGGAAGACGGGGTTCATGGTTGTGTTCTGGGGGATTGTGGTCGGGTGGCAGGGGTTTTGGTGGGTTGTTGCGAGTGCTGGGGGTTGAGGCCGGGGGTGGGTTGGCGTGAAGTACGTCGAGTTGGACGAAAGAGATGCTCGGACGATTGATTCTGGTATTGAGGAGACAGGATATCGTATATTAAGAGCCAGAGGATCAAAAAGGGCGAGCAGGGAACGATATCAACATCAACAGAGGAGGACCCGTAACCGAAAACACCAAGAAGATCAGCAAAGCGAGGCTCAGACAACATAGAGGCCGACGAAGAACACGGAAAAACGCAATCGTCCGACCAGCTGGACCGGAGTCCTCTATTCAAGTGCCGCTATACGCAGTCGGACTACGAAGGCTTCGTCGTCCAATAATCCGAACCCCCAACTGCACTTGGTGTGCCAAAATCAGAAGCAATCAACGACCTGTGAGCGGACTGGTCAGGCTATCTGCAGCCTCGCCTGTGGCTTCCCCGAGAGGGTTGTTGGTGACGCCTCCGACGACATTTCCAACTCCTCCCTTGACGTCCTGGATATTCTTCTGGTCGGAGTCGGGAATTCTGTTGACCTGGTCTGTCGAACGTAAGCGATCATATCAAGAAACGGGGTGATCTAGGACCAGCCCTACCTTTCGCAACGTACGACATCTTGTTCTCGCCCATTGCTTTCAAAGCCTGCCTCTCGAGCTCGCGTTTCCACTCGGAAGGAATGCCGAACAAGTAAATTCCAAGAGCGATAACGGCGAGTACACCGGTGAGAATAGTGAGGAGTTGTGTCGATGCCATATTGAAATATGTTTTGAATCCTGGAGGATGAAACAGAATCGCGCAGCTTTATGAGACGTGAGCAGCTGAATGGCGCGGAAAACGAAACGAGTGAAGATGGTAAATCAGGTTTTATATAGTGTCACTAGTAACGGTGAAGTTGTAAAGACCATGACATCAGATCGCCGTTGAGCCACAAGTACGTTGCCTAATCTAGCACCCCAGTCCCCACCCAACCCTACTTATGTACTTGCTTTCAAAAGTCCCGCCAACTTGGTTCTTTTTGGACGTAGCGGAGACAACGCATTGTTGTCTACACAGTATTGTCGAGATCGATTATGCTTTTATGCGATGACGATTCTGCCTCTCTGACCTTGTGTAGCACACAACATGACAGGTGGATGTTGGCCAATCAGGCAAGGCGCAGCTGGTCTGCCTCGCAGCTCAGCCTCACGAGAAGGCGCAAACGGACCCCCCTTTAGCTCCACCAGCCCCATGTGAAGGAGGACAACTCACTCAAATGCTGACTGTCGACGCCTCAACATCTCTTTCTCCTTTCAAGACACGATCATCTACCATTTCTCTTTAACTCCCACCGTTGTTACCTTCTCGGCCATACGACGCGTCAAGCCACAGCTCGATTACCCCTCATATCATTATCCCCACCCCGCACCAAGACAGCGTGCTTCGCCTCTAAGGCAGCTACTTCACCCTCAGCCTTGGGGGCGCCTACTTTGATTGTCGCGAGAAACCGCCAAAATGAGTTGTGAGTACTTCGCATAGCGCGGACGCACTGGCGCTGATTCAATTGCAGTCTCTGGAATGCTGAACAAGCTGCACGGACAGCCAGAGTCCTACGATCGGAAGTGGGTTCGACCTTCGACATACCCTGACTGATAACAAACTGAACAGCTAGTGCAGGTCAAGATACCGATTCGGAAGGACCCTAGGTGCGGGGACCTATGGAATCGTGCGCGAAGCAGATTGCCCTGAGGGCAAGGTAGCAGTCAAGATCATCCTGAAGAAGAACGTGCGAGGAAATGAGCAGATGGTGTACGATGAGCTGGAAATGCTGCAGAGGATGAAGCACCCGCACATTGTCAAGTTCCACGATTGGTTCGAGTCCAGGGTAGGAGATACACTTTCTATTACGGCTGCAGTCCTATCGCTGACCCGATCTCTGCAGGACAAATACTACATTGTCACTCAGCTGGCGACAGGCGGCGAGCTTTTCGATCGAATCTGCGAAAAGGGAAAATTCACAGAGAAGGACGCAGCAGAGACCATTCGGCAGGTGCTCGATGCCGTCAATTACCTCCACCACAACAATGTCGTTCACAGAGGTAGCGCTCATTTGTCCATTTGCGACGCGCCTATGCTGATTCTTGCAGACCTCAAACCTGAAAACCTCCTCTACCTCACTCCAGACCCTAATTCCTCACTCGTGCTGGCCGACTTTGGTATTGCCAAAATGCTCGATTCCAAGAACGAGGTCCTGACGACCATGGCTGGCTCCTTTGGGTACGCGGCACCTGAGGTGATGATGAAGAAGGGGCACGGAAAGCCAGTGGATATGTGGTCCCTGGGCGTCATCACCTACACATTGCTGTGCGGCTACTCGCCATTCCGATCTGAGAATCTGGCAGATCTGATTGAGGAGTGCAAGAATGGCCGGGTAATATTCCACGAACGATACTGGAAGGATGTGAGCAAAGATGCAAAGGAGTTTATCACACAGTTGCTGCAACCCGACCCCAGTAAGAGACCGACTAGCGAGGTAGGTTGCTATCAATTTCTCTTAAACCAACACAATATTAACCATGCGCAGGCTGCACTGCAACACGTCTGGTTGACTGGCAAGACTGCCTCTGACCACAATCTGCTGCCAGAGATCCGCGCATACGTTGCGAAAGCACGGCTCAGGCGTGGTATCGAGCTTGTCAAGCTTGCAAATCGCATCGAGGCTTTGAAAATGCAGGAAGAGGAAGAGGGCGAAACACCTGAAGAGTCAGACGTTCCTGACAATGTCCATAAGGCTGCAGGGGAAGCTATAGATGCTCACCAACCGGCACAAACTGGCGCCACGTCAGAAAACCCTGCACCAGGAGGTAAACGGAGCCTCAGCAGACTCGCAAAGGGCGCCATCTTCAGGGAGGTCGTGCTGGCGAAAGTACGGGAGATGAAGGAAGCTGAGAAGCAGAAAGAGTTTGAGAAGACGGCGGCCGAGAGCTCGAAAGCGTCTTGAACGGCCGTGGTCTAGGAAGCATATCTATGCAAAATAATGGACCAGAGTTCGCGAGTTGATACCCTGAGTGATTGGGGTCTGCGTGGTAGCTGGGACTATAGTACGGATACATTTGACAGGTTTTACTAGCGATATTTGGGATTCGCGCAGAAACTCATATACTTTACTTGTATGCGAATGTTTCCTGGATTCGATTGATATGTTTGTCCACATATTCATCGCCAAGGATTCATGTTTCGCACGTGATGGTGAGGTCCGAGCGTTCGCTATGGTTCTGCGGACGGACGATCCCCTGCAGCGCGCGCGACGACGACGACGATGCACCCTTCGCACCTTGCTGCACCCACCTTTCGATACTTCTGTTACGAATTCTTGAGGTAGTTTTGAACGGAAGAGGCGATTCCTGCCCGGCCAGATGGAGAGCGCAGCGAAGCGCAAAGCTGCCAGTGCGGCAGCGGCCGAAAACGATGCGCGCCCAGCAAAGCGTCAGAAAGGTCCAGTAAGTCCAGCGTCCAGCGAATGCAGTACCATTGTCAAGAAGCGGTGCGCTGCGCTGCGGTGGACATTCTGGAGGTGATGTAGAGGCGACGGGGGAGCGCCGCGACATGGTCCCGGACAAGTTAACGGGCAACGCCATGGTCTACCTGCTCTTCACCACCACGACTTCTCACATCACCCCTCAATCACCCCTTCATCTTCGCGCGGCGCCGCACCGCAGCACCCCTTAATCACCTTTGACCCGCCTGGTCGCGCTGGCTTCGCGTAGGGGAATAAATATGGCTAACTTGGGAATTGATGCAGGCCGAGTCTGGTGCGGATCCAATAACGGGAGAGACTGTGGAGTCTACCACGACCAATGGTCTGAGATTCCTTGAAAGCTTGCGCAATGCGAAGGACAAACAGTATGTGTCTACGGATGTCACTTGTGTGCAGGTCTGATTGGATTGCAGCGGCCGCCCTATTGCAACAGACTTCCTCCAACTTCCCTCCGGCGTACGATCTCCGCATTCCTCCACCGAACGATCCACTGACGATCCACAGAACCCAACCCTGAAGAGAGACAAGGGACCATACTATGATCTTGTCAAACTGCCAATTTCCATACAGACAATGGAGGTACGGGGATGCTTCCGAGACAGGTCAAGCGATGGCGCTGACGTTGTATGCACAGGACAAGCTCAGAGCTGGTGAATATGCTACACTGGCCCAGCTCGAGGCCGACTGCAAGCGGATGGTCACCAATGCCAAGTCGTATTTTACAAGGGGTGAAAACACATTCGAAGACGCCGAACGATTGCGGAAGACAGCTTCGAACTGGATGACCAAAAACAACCCTGCCTACAAGCTGATCCGCAACTATCAAGCAGTGGCTACGCCTGTGCCTGGCGAGGACGCTGCGACCCCCGCTCGGCCTGCGCCACGTCCCGTGTCTACACCCAAACCAATCCCTCCTACTCCAGACACGACCGATCGCCCACGGCGGGCTGCAGCCCCTCCGTCCGCCACGCCCGCGCCGTCGAAGCTCAGGCACTCTTTGCCTATTCATACGACCGAAGCAGGGGACAGCAAGGCTTATGACGGGAAGAGTTTCCAGCAGGCGCAGGAGCAGATTATCTCCGAGCTGATAGAGTACATTGATCCTGAGTTCGTAGACATACCTTCTTCACGTTATAGAGTGCCACTAACCCCGTTTAGGAGTGAATTGCAGATATTTCAGCCCTTCGTGAACTTGCCTTCCAGGTCACTCAAAGACTACTACCAGTTGATCAAGAATCCCATGTCGTTAAGCGGAGTGCAGAAGAGGGTCCGTGGCGTGAAGGGTCGGGATCCACCCACTGGTATCACTCTCTTGAAGAGCTGGAATGAGTTCGAGGAACAAGTCAGCCTCATCTGGAAAAACGCCAGGGAGTATAATGAGGACGGGAGCGAGATATACGACCTTTCCGTACAATTAGAGGTAATGCTGAACCGCCAATGTGCATCCTGCTTTCTGCTGACCGTCTTAGAAAATGTTCAAGGAAAAGCTTGCGAATGCGAAAGCCAAAGTTGAGGAGCCTCCGCAACCTAAACTCAAGATCAACATGTCGGCTGCCCCAGCAGCTGTCCCCAAGCAGCAACTCAAGTTGAAACTCCGTCAATCGCCTGTCTCTGGTGCCGAATCCCCTGCCGTACGCAGTTCAGCCACACCAGGAGTAACAATCGACAATGATGCGTTGCTTAGGCAGCAGCGTCACGTCCAGGATAGCATGAATGCCCAGCGAGGTTCGCAGCCACCGTCATCTAAGGCACAAACACCGCTTGCCTCCGCCCCGCCTTCTGTTCCTCGGTCTACTTCCACGTATCCTCCATCAGGCTCTCCTCCCGCAACGAATGGGATCAAGAATGATGTGGGATCCCCTGCGCTCAGTTCCATCAGGCAAGCGAGTACTGTGTCCGATGGTCAGCGGCCAAGTGTGCCAGCCCAGACACCGCATCCCTCGATGCCTCCTCCTCAGATGGTTTCGCGCCCTGCAAGCGGTAGCCCTCATCCCAACGGGCTGGTTGGCCAACAGCCAGGCGGCTATCCCGGACAATATCATCCTCCTACTCACTATGCTCCGCCAGTAACGGCTCAACCGGGGGCATTTAGGAAGACTCCGCTCAAGAGTACGTTCCTTGCGTCGTCACTACCGCTCGCACTAACAAGCTCTTAGATACGAGCGAAGCTCTGATCCCCAAGATCACCATCACCACAGCGCCTTCATTGAACTTACCAAAACCGTTCAAGACCGTGGTGCAAGCGAACAAGTATAGGACGGTACAGAGCGTGACGCTGAACTTGCCACCCTCACATTCGCACTTGCAAATCGTTCCTTATCTTCCTGTGGCACTGGACGGACGCCCATACCGAACATTCTACATCGTGAATGGAAAACAGTACTCCGAAACCCCTCGCATGCTCGCAGCTCCCGCCGTCAACGGCGCTCCTACGAGTTACGAAGGAGGCAAGAAGAAGGGCGAGCCCCTCTATGATGCCAAGTTGCTTCCTGGCGTGAATCGGATCGAGATTGAAGTCATCGCTGAGAAGAAGGGCAAAGTCGACAGCAAAGATCCCAAAGATCAAGTCGAGATCGAAAAGTGCCTCATCTTCGTCAATCTCATGCGGCCGTGATACTATCTCTCTTACATGGGTAATCTTTTGCATGGTTAGGAGGATGGAGTATGGTTAGGATTTATGGATGCATAGCATATCTTGGTACCATCGGGTAGGGGAGGCGTTATCACGGCCAGGCGCAAGAATACGTCTTCTTGGCAACCATTGGAAGATGTTTCCAATTGTGATGACGACTCCTGAAGGGTCTGCTCATTTGCTTTTCGAATGTACTCCGTATGCAGTATTCAAGTAGTTGAAGAGACATCATGTCAGTTGTTTGCACACGATGCCTTTTTCGGCTGAGTATGGCAGGCGGAGAACGTGGTGTATTCTATGGGCACGGAGCCTGTAAGTCTCGGATACTTGTAGTCCCGGATTCGGTTAGCGCGAACTGTTCAACTAAACACAGCCCTCGAAGAGACCCATCCAATATGCATTGTAGATTCTGTCCCACGGAACGCCTGGAAACCCCGACGCTAGTGTCGCCTGCAGTACACCGCGCCCAGCCGCACATAACAATGAATCTTATTTTGTCAGCTCACCACACATCAGCGACATAAGGCGACCATACCAGCCATGAACTCGGGAAAACCCGATCACCTTGCAGCTTTGTAGCGCTCACACCGCTCTATCCGGCACGATCTACGGAGCTACACCAGGAAAGGGAGTACGGCGCGTTAGCGGCCTTCTCAGCTCGCCACAAATGGTGTATTGGTGGGGTCGAACTCCGTAGCTGAGGATGGTGATCATTATTCTTTCTGCTTCTGAAGGCTCCGGCCGGAAGCACTGCATGCGCCTAATGGGAAAGAGGGGGGGGTTCAGGTTGCCTTGTTGCCACCCCACAAGTGGAAGCCTCAATTGGAAAGTTCGGAGACTACCAATAGTCTGCTTATGCTTGCGCAACAGCTGCGTGGCGGCCTTACCTTCGATTTATTTCCTCGTGATCCCCGTAGTCGACTTTCTCAATTCATCTTCTCTCCTAGGATTTTGCGCAGTGTTCAGCCTTCTTTGTAGCAACACATCATGAGTGACGATAAACCCTGGCACCGTAGGATCGTCATCTGCTGTGACGGGTACGTCCCTTACTTACGATTCCCTTCTCCCTCTGGACAGCAAAATAGTAATATAGCAAAGGACATGGCAAAGCAGCGTATCCTCAACCGACAACGTCCCATCCAACGTCACCAGACTATGTCGGCACATTGCGCGCATCGGCACCGACCGTAAAGATCCCACCAAGAAATTCAATCAGGTCTCGCTCTCCAGTCACCACTACACCCCTCCGCTCCATCTAACGGGTACAAATCTCAGATTGTATACTACGACTCCGGCATCGGCACAGGCAACCTCTCCTCGTCGGAGCGCCGCCGACAAGGCGGCATCGGCGCCGGCCTGACGGAAAACGTCATCGAGGCGTACAACTTCATTGTCCTGAACTACGCACCGGGCGACGAGATATTCTGCTTCGGGTTCTCGCGGGGCGCGTACACGGCGCGCGCCGTCGCAGGCCTCGTCACTGATATCGGCGTCATCAATCCCGTCGACATGCAGGTGTTTCCGCAAATCTACCGCGCCTACATGACCAACGACGAGGGCTTGCCGTTTCGCCAAACGCAGGCCTGGAAGGACTTTGTGTATGGGAAGCTGAGCAAGCGAGGGGAAGAGCTGGGGGAGTCGGGGCGCGATGAGGGGGCAAGGGAGCGCGCGCAGAGCTGGGAGATCCATCCGCATGGCGATTTGGCAGTCTCGCAGGAGAGCAGGAAGGTCAAGGTCGTCGGGGTGTGGGATACGGTGGGCAGTTTGGGGATTCCGGACGTGGCGTTTTTGAGTTTCGAGAAGGAGAGGACTAAGTACGGGTTCCATAATGTGAGGTTGAATGAACGTAAGTCCTTGTTTGTTGAAGTGAGCTGGGAAGAGGAGAGAGATGGGTAGATTGCTGATGCCCGAGTAGATTATGAGCATGCGTTTCATGCGTTGGCGTTGGATGAGCGGAGGAAGGCGTTTAGACCGACGCTGTGGTATATCCCCAAGGAGCTGGTTGATTCGGGCAAGCCGGTGCCTGAGTTGAAGCAGGTGTGGTTCCCAGGCGTGCATATCAACTGCGGTACGAGTTGCCATAGTACAACGTTAAGCCTGATCTTCATCACTAACGAGGAACTTGCAGGAGGCGGCTCAGACGACGCTATAACCGACATGAAAGGCGACCTAGAACGTATGTGCTTTTGCAAACTTGTCTCCCAATTCGCTCCGTTCTGACATTCCTAGATCTATCAATGGCAACCTTCTGCTGGATGCTCCAATGCATCGCCCCCTATCTCACCATCGACCCCGTTGCCTTCGATGCCTCCATGTCCCGCTATCTACGGTGGCTGAACAGCATCCGCTACGCCTGCACCACTGTGCACCCTACCTGGCTCACCTGGGCCAAATCCAAAGTCCCCAACATCCCCCTCATCAACCCAAGAGAAGACTCCCTGGCACCCCCGAAACGCAGCCCTCCGCACCAGCATCTGGACTTTGACTACGGATACGGCACAGGCCCTATCGTGGATAGCTACACGGGGATGTATCACTTGAACGGCAGCGTGACGCGCCTACCGGGACACTGCGAGCTGGAGATCTACGACGAGGAGAGTAAGGAATTGAAGCTCACCGATATCAACGGGTACGGCCAGACGAACGAGTACATCCACCCCATCTGCCACTACCGGCTCCTCGTCCGTGGTCTGGAGAAGAATTCCCCGCTAAAAGACTTCACACGCACGTTTGAGCCGACGCCCGGAGATGCAACCGGTAAGGGCAGGTTTTGGTGGACGAGGCAGGCAGGTGCGGGGAGGACGCTGCCTGAGTGGGTGATTCTGCAGGATGGGGACGAGACGGTGAATTTTGAGAGGCAGTGGTATAGGAAGTGTGAGAAGAGTGAGGAGACGTTGAGGATTTTGAAGGGGAAGGGGGTCGAGGGGGATTGGTTGGAGGGGTTGGATCAGAAGGTCGATTTTGGGGTTGGGGAAAAGGAGGGGTGGGTCTATCCGTAGGGGGCAGTTATAGGGGGTGTTGCTTTTGGCATTTGGGAGGCGTTCAGGTGAGGACTTTGATGGAATTATTTCCGTTGCGATCTCATGCGAAAGTAGTGAAAGGATGGATGTTGTTCTTCTAAGCGCTCATAGTCTTAGTAGTGGAGAGGCGTCATTCCCTCTTGTTGGACAGTTGGCCTAATTATATTACGGACTACATGTTCTCTTCATCATGAGGGCACGTATTGGGGTGCTTTCAGTCTCCAGATTGTACTGTGTTAAGGGACGCCAATACGGAGTATACGAACGGTGATTGGACGGAGCCCCTGATTTTTCAGCTCGAACATCAACACCTTGTGACGACTACGTCCGCATCGTTCCATGGGAACTCACCACCCTTGTTTGCCCGGTTCTGCCCTCGAGTTACAAGACTTACATGGCCTTGACGATGAGCACGCAACACCACTGTTGTCCGCCAACATCACCAAAGCCCACGTCAGACGGCGGACTTTTGTTGCTTGCAGGATCGGGGGAATCGGGCGCAGCGGTGCGAGGTTGCACCGCCGTTCTCAGGGGTTGCACACGTGCTGGAGAGAACGCCTCTTTCCAGCATAGGAGCACGCAGCATAACGCACAACGACGCAGAGGACCAGAGGGAGTGGAGTCACTCCCCTTTTCTTCGTCGCCGTCAGGAGGAGGTGGAGTCTCTAGCGGTGCATCGCGACGTCAAAACAGGGGGCACGAACGGGCCAACATTGGTGTCATTTCCAATTCGCACAACCGCGCACGCCCCGCGAAATGATCACAGCTGGTTAAAGATAGAATTGCGCCCAATGAAATGTCCGGCTGGGTTGATTTGGCGCAGGGACGAGATGCGGGAGCCCCTGGGCACGGACGTCTTGGTTTCTGCAGGAAACAGAACGGTGAACCGTTAGGGGAGAAACAATTCATCGATCTTGTGTTCCGGCGAGGCTTCTCATCAGAGAGCAATTGCTCTCTTGGAGCTTCAGCCACATGATCGCCGGAAAATATTGGATCGTTCAAGGTACGAAAAGCGATTTCAATTTCCATGGAGACATTCAATATACTCCACTGTTTGTGGCCCCAAGGAACAGAGCCAACTCCTGTACGGAGTATCCCCGGCGGACGGGAGATTGTCAACAACAGCGACGGGCCACATCGCGTTCCTGTGTCTTTCGAATTCGAGGCTCTCGAGGAGGCCATTGCATTGCATGCACCCAAGCATCGCCAATCTGCTGCTCCCTCTGGTGTGCTAACAGCGTCTTTATGACAGCCGTCGACCTCTTTATGCTGTCGTTGTTCCAGGGGCTCGTCCTTCTCGAGCAACTGACATCAACCGATTCGGCGCTTACCCGTATTACCCCAGGTCTCTCATTTCCCGCCTTAGCCACACCATGCCTTCTTCCCCCTTTGAGCACTAGACTCGCCGTCCTTCACAGTGTTATACCGTTTTGGAATACGCATCTGCGAGCTAATTTTCCCAGGGCCCCTATCCAACGAGGCATGGGGCGGTCAGCCCGTGTCAGAGGGCCAGATGAGGTGGTCAGAGCAGGCTCATCAAAACCGCCCTGCTGCCCACGCAGCAACCCTTTCCTCTCTGCTTGCAAGGCTTCCTGATCCTCTCTCAAGTCCCAGCCCCGGCCTTCGTGCCTCGTCGCTCTTTTGTTTATACTACTATAACGATAATATCTCCCGCTTCACTCATTCAGCGGGCTTTTCTTTGAACTAATATCTCTCTGTCCTGTCCTTCGTGGTCGTCACAATGAAGGGCGCTATCGCTGCCGCTTCGGTGGCTCTTGTGGCATCTGCCGCCGCCGCTGCACACAACAATCATGCTGCGTTCCACCTTCGCAGGCACGCAACTCCGGAGGTCTGCACGGTGTACACCACTATCTATGTGTCCCCGACCGGTATGTTTTGATATGACGGAGTGGAAAGCAAACAAAGGCGCTCTTGACCGCTAACATATGCTCCACAGAGGTTCCCACCCCCGTAGTCAACACCACGGTCCTCGTTTCCCCTACTCCCGTGGTGGAAACCTCCTCGAGCAGCACTTGCACCGAGAAGGAGACTCCGGCTCCCGCTCCCCCTGCGGAGTATCCTGCCCAGTCTCCTCCAGCACCGGCTCCCGAACCTCCCAAGGAGACCTATGTTGCCGGTCCTCCTCCTCCCCCTCCAGCTGAGCAGCCCAAGCCATCCAAGCCCGCTCAGGAGCAACCCAAGCCGTCTAAGCCTGCCCAGGAGCAGCCCAAGCCCAGCTCCCCCGCCACTCCTCCTCCCAGCTACCACGGCGGCGGCCGCATCGTGACCAACGGCAACAAGTGGGCCATGACCTACACCCCTTACACGCGTGACGGCCAGTGCCGCTCCCCCGCCCAGGTCAAGGAGGACATCGCCAACATCGCACGCCTCGGCTTCACGACGATCCGCAGCTACAGCACCGATTGCGGCGTGTTCGAAAACGTGGTGCCCGAATGCCAGAAGCACGGCATCAAGGTCATCTACGGCATCTTCCTCGAGGGCGGCGGCAGCGGCGGCCGGGGCGCCTTCTCGAGCTACGCCAACAACCAGCTCAACGAGATCATCCAGAAGGCGCCCAAGGACAGCGTCGCCATGATCATCGTCGGCAACGAGGCCCTCTTCAACAACTACGCCACCCCCCAGGAACTCGCTTCTTACATCACCCACGTCAAGCAGCAGCTCACCGGCGCCGGGTTCCCCAGCGACATCGCCGTCACCACGACCGAGCCCGTCGGCACGTGGGAGCAGAAGGGCAAGGCCCTGTGCGGCGCCATTGACGTCTTCGCCGTCCAGATCCACCCGTACTTCACCAGTTCCGTCAGCGCGTCCGAAGCTGGCAGCTTCGCGGCCCAGCAGCTCGAGCAGGCGGCCAAGGTCTGCCCTGAGGCCGCTTCTAGGGGCAAGTACATCACGGAGATTGGGTGGCCCAAGGCGGGTCGCGCCAACGGTGCGGCGCAGCCTGGTGTCGAGCAGCAGAAGACTGCTATTAAGGATATCCTGGGCAAGGTGGGCAAGGAGTCGATCCTGTTCAGCTACCAGGATGATTACTGGAAGAACCCTGGTGAGTATGGCGTTGAGCAGAGCTTTGGCTGCAGTGAGGCTTTGGCTTAAATGATGGCGGTGGACGCTGGGGTCTAGGCTCTGGGGTTCGGAGGGAGAAGAAGACGTGTGTGGTTGGTGTTAATCCAGGATTGTTGTGAGGGAGTTGGGAGGGTGAGAGTGTTGTGATAGGTGTGTGTGTATAGCGCAGTTATGGAGATGAGTTTGTTGTTTGTTTGTTTGTTGTCGTTGTTGCCGTTGAGACTGTAATGCGAAGTGGGTCAGGTACGCAAAGAGGCCACAGGGGAAACCTATGCCTGTCTGCACGCCAACTCGAGGCCTATCCACTCTTCTGTATCCGTTGTACGAATATGCTTACATTGCCTGTCTTACTCGATTCCTGTCTGCTATGTTTATGTATTTACGTTCTCCAACTTACCGTTATCAGTCACTAATCCTGTGTTTGTTTCCGTTCATGTTTATCTATCCTTCTTTTTGATATTCCATGTTACTTTATCCCGTAGCCAAGTACTATGTATGCATCTCGAATGGTGGTGGCACAGACTCCATGCTCTCTGTCCACCTCCCAACCAACTACCCTTGTCAGTGACATATGAGTCAGCTGAACCAAATTCTGCTTCGAACGACCGAGCAGTCAAAAATACCGTCCCAGTAGAAGTTCTACTTGATGGAAAGCAAGATTGGAGAACACCGCAGATCAAACGTCCTCTCTATCGTGCGCCGATCCCGCCTGGTGAGACAAAACGCGCGCACGGAGTGGAAGTGGACTCCAAATCCTCAAAACGACAACAACGCTCCTGCCGGTCTTCCTAACCCGATAATAAACGGAAGATAAGCGCATTGCAAGCTCACTGAGGCAGATTGTGTAGCTGACGTTTCGGGATGCACTGTGTGATAAGCTCGGTTTATTGATGGATGTGTCACAATGGGGACGGTTCCATACACCTACGGGGCGCGGCTTGCAAACCAACATCGTTTGAAAATCAAAGGACAGGAGTTCAGAGACGCAACCACCGAACGGGAAACTATGTTGTCCTCAGACTCTCATTCAGGTTGATACACAACACCTACAAGACCTCTCCCAATAGATGACTACAGATAAAGAGTCTATCTTATCTTGGACAATCCAACATGCAGCGCACCACTATATCTCCACCCCTCCGCATGCCCATATAATCAAAGAATCACAACGCCATGCAAAACTCAGAACAAACCCCCCTAAGCAATCCAATACCATATCCTCTGCACCCAATTCTTGGGCACGGGCTCCACATCCGCCGCACACAGCTCATCCATCTCCTTCTTCCCCGTCACGAGATCGACATCCTCCAGCTTGATAGCAAACGGCGTCCGGAACCAGACCTTGTGCCCGATGTACAGCACCAGGAAGATGGGCAACGTGATGTACGCCGCGAGGAAGTTGGCTGCGGACCAGTTCTTGGGGAAGAAGACCTGGAAGCCGTTGGTCAGGGTGAGAAGGATGACGAGGCCCAGGATGAAGTAGACGAGATACGGCTGGAACGGGGTGCGGTAGGGGAGCGTGTGGAGGAGGTTCTGGAGGGTGAGGGCCTTGCGGAAGCGGATGTAGGTGATCATGCAGACGATCCACGCGAGGAAGCCCGAGATGGTGCTGATGTTGGAGAGCCAGGTGAAGACTTGAGCGCCCGTGTTGGAGACGTTGAGGAACGATAGAAGGCCGATTGTCCATGTCGCTAGGACGGCGGCGTACGGTACACCCGTGCGACTTGTTCTTGCGAAGATCTTGGGTGCGTCCCCGCTGAGGGCCATGCCGTAGAGGACGCGGGAGCCGGAGTAGAGGAAGGCGTTGCCTGCGGACCAGGCCGACGTCAGGACGGCTGCGTTGATGACGTGGTTCAGGCCGCGGATACCAGCGCGCTGAATGCCGATGACAAACGGAGACGATGAAGCGTTGGACTCGGGTGTAAGGAGGCGGTCGTCATTGTAGGGAACGATGATACCGATGATGAAGGATCCGAAGCCGTAGAAGATTGCCAACCGGTAGACGAATCGTCCTGCTGCCTTGGGGATATTGCGACGAGGGGCGACGGTCTCGCCTGCCGCCAGAGCAATCAGTTCAGGAGAAGTGATGAAGGCGAATCCAGCTTTGACGAAGGCAGTCCAGTAGCCGAGGAACCTGCCCGTATTTCCTGGAACAAGGTAGGGATTGAACGCTCCTGGGTCGTTCCAGTATCGGAACCCTAGCCTTCCTTGGTCATTGGGAGACCCGCCGAGCATGATGACGAAACCCAGGATGATGAGACCTATGATGGTGATGAACTTGATGCTGGCGAACCAGAACTCGGCTTCCCCAAAGACGCTGACGGCCACGATGTTGAGAAACAGGATCACGACGAGGAATATGGTAATCCAGACTGCATCATGCACTGGCGTCTCCCAGTAACCTAGCAGGATGGCACCAGCAGTCGCTTCAGCAGCCACGAGGATGGCATATGCGTACCTTGACATGTTTAGTACTATATCACACTTGCGAGCCTTAGGGCACTCACCAATAGTTCCATCCTGTCGCGAAAGCTAGACTGGGGTCTACGAATCGTTTCACGAAGTATGGAATGGTAATGCCGCTCATAGGCAAGTAGGTCACGATCTGATCATAAGGGTCAGTTGAAGTCGCATCCTAAAATGACATGGGCTCATACCTCGGCAAGGTTGTTCATGACGTTGTACACCACAATCATCATTGACAGGTAAGCCATGAACAACGGTGCAGGTCCAACGAGCGAGAGAATTGCGCCTGAGCCAACGAACAACCCAGTTCCAATAGCACCTCCAAGGGCCCTGTAGAAATGTCAGATACGAAGGCCTGCACCCTTGCGGAGTACTTACAAAAACTGAATATGTCTCGACTTCAAGCCTCTCTGCGTCGACCCGCCATGTCCCACAGTTCCGGCGACCGTGGCATTTCTCATGTCAGTCGGCTCATAGCTGTGCTCAGTGCTCATCTCATGAACCCCACGACCCTTCTCGGGATCCATATCGGCGTGGCTCATGTTAACAGCTTTGCGAAGCAAGCAAGCTAAGGAGAGAGTGGTCCAGTGACCGAATTTCTGGGAGGATGGGGTCGGTCAACGAACCGATGCCCTTTGGAGGAGTCTCGAGTGGGGAGTGCGATATGTCGGGAAGAGGATGTTGGACAAGAGTAGGATTCCCACCTCTCCGATATAAGTAGAGTAGGAATGGAAGCCCCCGCGGAGCAACGATAGTCTAGGGACGAAGTCCGGTGCGATGACGGTCTTATAGAGTGGCGGACACTATCTTATCTTCCCCAGATTACAGTGTGGAGAGTGCGGAGAGTAGCAGACACTGAAAACACCGAGAATTTGAAGTTGAAGAAAATCAAGGACCTTCCCAGAAAAGTAAACGGCCATGCACGCCTGGGCCTTCACAGCTGTACCACATTCGGTTAGCGGAGTGAGCTCGGAGGTCGGAGAGGAACCTGCACGGGCAAATTTGCGGGGTGCATTTCCTGGTCGGCGTGGGCCGGCTTCAAACAGCGGTTCTGGCGCTGCTTCTCGACGTTGGCCAAGCAGTGATGGTGGCGATTTTCCCCAACGATATCCTTTGCTAGTCTGCTTCCCGGGTTCCTCTACGCCGCGATCAGCCGCAGTCGACATGGTTCCGGTCGGCTTTAACGCTTGGCCCACGACTCTTATCCATCGTTTCGCTCTGTGGCGGCCGTTCGCATTCGGCCCTAAATGCGGAATATTCAATAATGTTCAACACTTCCTTCTCTCATCGCACTGTTGAGAACGAACCTTGGAAGTGGTTTGGACGTCTGGACAAGCTCTTTTGGCGGCTTGGAGCGTCTGAGACTACTCTGAAAGTGGATTAGCTTGCCTTAACATCGATCACGTGATGATGACTGTCAAGACCGCCAGTATGAATTGGAAGTCAACGACAACCTGGATATGAATAGTCGAGGGGAAAGAGACCGTGGAGTAGAAAGTGTGAAAGAGAAACATCTATCTCGACAGGCGGAGGGGCCTACGCATGAGCCCCTTACACCCAATTACACTTCGGTGAATCTTCGGACACAGAACGAGCTTAGAATCCCCTTTACCAATCACTACCCTTTCCCGTATTATGCGTGATCTATCTCCCTTAACAACCCTGTACCTTGAGTCTCTTCTAATCCGCAGCCAAAGCCCTTGACTAAAAGGAGAACTTCTCTTCTGTCTCTGCGGATTGACACTCGACGCACTTGTGACAGGCAACGCAGGGCTGGACACTGAGCGACAAGAGAGCATCTAGACCCTAGAGTGATCGAAGGTGAATACAAGCTAACAACGGAGATTTCAGCTCTAGTTCTATTGATCGGTAGTGACACTATGCCACCACTGTACCGCAGGACACCACATACATATGGTGCGGTCACGTAGAATTGTGTATAGTCGAGTATAATACCCACGCTCAAAGTCGGATCGGTAATAACTGCGTGTTCGAAATCGATGGACTGCTGATGACTGTGCCGTCTATACATTAAAATATGTAAATCAGAAAAAAAAGGGACGCACGACCAAGGCTGATGATGCATCTCCTCCTGTACAGCTTCTCTGGTGGCCTGGGAATGTAAACATTATCTTGAATCTTGTTCCGTCGTTAGGCATGGTATCGTGCTAAGATATCATCGAGTCTAATCATGAGCGAAGCCGGCACGCTCAACTGCGAATATCCAGATGTAAGGTCAATGTCGATGATGCGTACGAGGTATCCAAGGCTGCTTCTCCCCATCATAGCGGACCTCCTCCGGTCTTTTGGTATGCGGGATCATCTAGTCCGTCCGTCCTTTCTCAGGGCGGACTCCATTGGGAAGACCGGGAGACCGTAGGCCGCTTTCCTTCTTAAGCGGTTTCGGCGCAATGGTCAAGCAGTTGATGCCCAAAAAGTTGCAGATACTGGTGATGACAAGATGCGCCCATCTGCCGTACACAACAGCAGCAAAGACAAAATACGCCCTCAGGTACCATAGTTCGAAGTTCGCGGAAACGGGTCCGAACGTCGTCCCCTTGAGTGTGACATAAGGATGGTTGACAAGCAGAGCACCGCCAACCATTGGAACCAACATGACAGTCCAATACGGGAATGGCTGACGGGTCAGGTGCGCGAGGATGATTTTCGTCGTCATGCGTCCGCAGACTAAGGACATAACCAAGCAGTACAAGACCAGATGATTGTCCTTGAGTATGAAAGAGTAGGGCGAACCAAGCCAGGCCATGCTGGCTCCAACAAAGACAATGATTGGTATCCACTCGCAGAACAGTGGCGCAATGGGAAGGTTCTGAGCACGGCGCGCACGAGCGACATTGACGACACAGGCTGGGAGGTGCGCCACGAAGAAGGCAACCAAGATTATGGGCACCCACAAATCACGGAAGGTGATATCGTCGAGGTATTTCTCATAACTGGGCGCGAAAGCAGCGAGCGGTGTTGACCAAATGTCAGGACCATAGTACCCCGAGGCACACATTATGAGGCAAGCGATGATCAATCCCTCTGCGAATCGTCAGCATCCGCGTAGAGAAATTAGTCTTATGAGCTTACCAGTAGGTCCATTGAAGTATCCAAGATAGAGCGTATGAGTATGGTACGTCTCCCATGTTGAGAAGAACATGGGCAGCACTGGGACGAGGGCCGTGAAAGCGCCAGTTTTAGAGGCGCCATAGCCCATAGCTGCGACTTCAAGAAGACTTGCTAGCGTGCAATTCAAAGAATCGATGCCGTGACTGCAATATATCAGCTTCCCATGTATGCCGGAAGTCACTATGGCAGTATATCGTACTCGAAAAGCTCCCCCAATGGACTCGAAGTACCGGTACGTCGTGCTTGCTTGCCGTCTACATTGTCCATAGTGGAGTACCTTTCACGACCATTGTTAGCACGCAGCCAATATAGACAGCCTATCGTGGGAGCTTACATCCAAAGCCCGAACGCAAAGCTAAAGTATACCCAGGAAGGTGCCTACAATAGTCATGATATTAGTCACCATCCAATGCCCAGGGTGTGTATTTGTGATCCAAGGGCTTCTTACAGGTCCCACAAGGTCCGGAACATACAACTCCAATATTATTATGTTTCCTAATATGAAGCAGAATCCAAGTAGAGTAACCAGGTTCGGTGCCAGCCACATGGGCAGAAGTTCAACAAATCCATTCCACTACTTGTTCGTCAGACGGTGTGCAAAGTCAGGTGCGGAGTGCGGGCGGGACTCGTACGTAGTGCTTCAGGACGTATCGGGATATGAAGGACTTGTCAACGCTAGAGTACTTGTACAAGCGGAGGTGCTGAAGGGCTTCCTCTGAAACGCACTCGTGTGCAGCCGTCTCTGTTCAGTACATGATGATTAGCTGGAGTTTTTCTAGAAGTCTAGAGTAGAGTGGGTTCTCGCCTGGACGAGTCGGATAGCGTCATGAACAGGAAGCGCGTAGACTTACGAGCGCTCGGCATCTTGGGGTGGGTTGCGGGCGGTGGGAGAGACATAGGTGGCGAAGGCGGGGGGTTGTTTAAATTGTTTATATCGGTGATGTCGAGGCCATGTGGGCTTCTGCAAGTGGGGGAACAAGAGATGCCGCAGAGCAAATGTTTGACGATGCAATTCGCAATCGACGCGGCAGCCCTGACCCGTGGACCTGCCCCTGCCCCTGCAAACAGGCACCTCGGTTGGCGGGATTACCATATCGGGCTTAGTGTAGCTTGGCACCATGATGTCTTTTTCATGTGAAATTACCTTGGCAGGATTCTCTTTTCCTCTCCTCTCTCGTCTTCTCAACTCTCTTCAGCATTTTTGTAAGGTCGCACATATACAGTACAGTGCATTTGACCTTCCTCTATTTCATTCCCCTTTCCTGTCTTGCCTTCCAAAACTGGGAGGCAGGGAACTGGGAGTTGTCTGTTCGTGTCAGGCATCTTGTATCAGAAATCCTGCAGTCATTGGAATGAAGACCGATTCACATATTGGCCCGGCACCTGAAGTGTGTGAGTGCTGAGGACAAGTTACGGATCGCAGAGCGATGGGGTAGTCCTTAATAACTACTCCTGGGACGTTTGCTTCTCTGAAGTCTTTCCTCTGGTTATAGGGAGACAGGACTGAGTCCTCTAGGAGGTCGTCTACATTCACCTATCTTGTACAGTGTTCCTCCTCGTCCCGACTCGACTGCATGGAGACCGTATGGGATACCGTAGTAAATGTCAAATGACGGGAGGCTTCCGGCTGCGAATAAGCCATCGAGATCTTCTGCTCGGAGCCTTGGAAATCTGCTGTGAAACTATATTTAGATACGCCGGGGAACACAACGCGGGGAAATATCCTCCAAATGAAATTCAAACAAAGACAATTCGAGCCCGTGATTTTCTTGGACAGTTTCAAGCTGAATAGTGAATGTCGAACCCGCGTGGGAAGGGAAGACAACAAACCTTCGAAGACTGGAATGGTGAAAGATAACGCACCAACCATTCCTGGCCTAGTCTCCAGTCTCAGTCTTGGCGAGCTCCAAATCTTCTCCGCAAGGTCCCCAACGACCGTCGCGTCGCAACATTCCACCGCATCCAACATGTAGTGCCTACCAGTTGCCCTCGTGAAGGGTATCAACCTGGGATTAGCATATCGCCAGCGCCACTTGGCTGCCGGATATTCCAATCTGTAACTGACACCAGCCAGAAGCATTTATCCGATTCATCGTAGTTTTCGGTACGTCTATGTCTCGAATTCTTCCCCTCAATTTCCACTCCTTCATGATGAACAAATCAAGACCATTGCAATCTTAGGAAGAGCCGGAAAAGGAATGGCTAGTATCGACATATGCTACGCCGTCGCTGCTTATAACTCGGTCGCTGAGAGAACTATTTTGGCTTTCCATTTCATATATTCGTGGATGGGACGAAAGCTGACGATTGTGTTAGGGATCATACGAGTGTGAGGTTAAATGCGTGCGTGCAGTTGATGGACCGAATGGCCTCCCGTGTGCCCGCTCGTATGGCCCGATACGCGATATACGTGCAGGATGGAAATGTTGGATATTTCATATGGGACGCTGAGCATGGCATGAGAACCGGTCCAGCACGCTCACCCTGGCTCGCTGGGCCTAATACCTCTCAAGAGTGCCTCGGTTGTCATCTTGAACGTCACATTGAGCGGCCATGTCACAATTCACCGGATACGGGGCAGTTCAGTACCCCGAGGAATGCTCTTCGAGGGATGCGGCTCTGTGCTCAAGGCTTGACGGATATCATTCATTAATTACGTATCATTCATTTCCCCAGACAAAGTCCTGATATGCTACATTCCAGGAATCCATATCAAAGGCATGACCCATTGCATTTGGGATTGCAGGAGTCGGTACCGTGGCATCGAGGATCTGCGTCAAGTCAAGTTCAAAATCAAAATCTGTCACTGCTTGAGGCATCGAAGCGCCCAGGGTGATTTTGTTGGTCGTGATAGGGAAGTTTTGTCGTGGAAGGTCGAAGGCCGTTTTGGGTTCTGTATCCGCGATGGCTACAGTTTCGTTTCCCTGTAGTACTGAGGCAAAGTTGGGCGTTGGCAAATCCTCGGTGAGAGGCGTAAACGTAGTCTCCGAAAGTGAGTTCTCTGGCGTGAGTAAAAAGGCCCCGTCCAAATCCACAAGGTCATCGAAATCGAGGTCTCCTCCGCCGTCCTGCCCTTCCAATTCACCGTTCGCACCCTTCGGCGCGCATCCCTCGCCCACCACCATTGCATTCCCCAAACTCGCACCGTTCGCGCCCCTCATCTTCGACCACTCCTTCGGCGTCATTCCCATCTTATCCTTAAACACCTTGTGAAAATACCGTGGCGTCAACCCCACCGTCTTCGCGAGATCCTGCAGCTTCACGCTCTTCCTCCCCTCACCCTTCAAAGCCTCCTCAATCAGTGCACACACCTTGGCGACGGCGCGCTCAGCAGGCTGTTCCTGAATAGGTTCGCTCGGTTTGCATCTCTTGCATGCGTGGAATCCGGCTGCCTCGGCCTGCGCCCAGGTGTTGTAGAAGGCGACGTTTGCGCGGCGGGCGAGGCGCGCAGGACACGTGGGCCGACAGTAGCACAATGTGGTTTTTACTGCGTAGACGAAGTGGCCATTTGCGTTGGGGTCGCGGATGGTGAGGGCGCGCCAGCGGAGGGCTTCGGTGTTGTAGGGTCCCGTCATGATTGCGCGATGACGAGGACTACACTTCCAAAGAGAAGAAAGGTTCAACACTTAAGGCCACTATGATCTGAAGCTTCAACAGATTCAGACGAGTTAGGGGAGAAATGCTTTCCACGGTAAATGGAAAGAGGTAGCCGAGCGACAGCTTTATGTTTCCTGACTGCTTGCAGGTGCGCGAGCGCTGATTGGTTACTTCCGGAGCATATCCCAAATTCCCAAATCCGAAATACGACAGTAGGATGCTTCTCGCTCCACACAAATTTATCAATTACAATGAGATTGCCAAGTAGCCAATTTGTCACATGACACCGCGTACGGATCGCGATGGCGCGAATACAGCGCGTCCACCTGAAGAAGGCACGATGGAACTTGCACCGCGGGAACGGCTCAAGATGGTTTCTGCTCCCCTCTGTCTCCGAAACCGCTTCTTCATGCGGAACTCTTTGCTGAGTTTCCGCAATGGCTCCTGAAGCGGACACTCCACAAGCCGTCGCCGGCATCAAGCCGCTCCCACCAACGACAGTGCGCCAAATCGGCGCCTCCCAAGTCCTCGTTGACCCCAGCTCGGTCGTCAAAGAACTGATTGACAATGCATTGGATGCTCGTGCAAGCGCCGTCTTCGTCGACATCTCAGCCAATACAATCACTTCCATTCAGGTGAAAGATAACGGCCATGGAATTCCCGCGGAGGATAGAGCCTTGGTTTGCCGACGTTATTGTACGAGCAAGATTCGTGACTTCCAGGACTTGCGACAGGTAGGAGGGAAGTGGTTGGGGTTTCGCGGTGAGGCTATGGCGAGTATGGCGGAGATGAGTGGGAGCCTGGAGGTCGTGACGAGGGTGGAGGGGGAGCCGGTCGCCGTGTTGTTGAAGTATGGGAAGAATGGAGAGCTTGAGAAGTAAGTCCCACCGGCTCTCAAAACTGGAGGAAGAGCGGCCGAGTGACGACTCTTCAGGACGGAAAGAGCATCACATCCAGTCGGCACCACGGTCAAAGTCACTGACCTGTTCGGCTCCTTCCCGGTGCGCAAACAGGACGCTCTCAAGCATTCTGCGAAATGGCTAGCGAGGATCAGACGGTTGATGCAGGCATATGCTCTCGCCAGGCCGACGGTTCGTTTCCAGCTCCGCGTACTGAAAGCGAAGACGGATAAGGGCAACTTCAACTATGCACCCAAAGCAGGTGCCAAAGTAGAAGACGCCGCATTCAAGGTTATTGGGAGGAACTGTGCCTCTCAATGCGAATGGACTGCGCTGGAGTTCGAGGGCTACGAGGTTCATGCGTTTCTGCCAAAAGCCGACGCAATTGGAGAGAAAATCGCCAACGAGGGTACGTTCCTGGCGGTGGACTCTCGGCCGGTCTCGTCGAATCGGGGAACTATGAAGAAGATCGCAGCTGCTTTCAAAGAACATCTACGAAAGGCTAATCCTGCGCTTGCTTCGGTCAAGGACCCTTTTTGTTGCATGAATATCATATGCCCGCCGGAGAGTTATGATCCTAATATCGAGCCAGCCAAGGATGATGTTTTGTTCGAGAACCCAGAACTCGTTCTAAGCGCGGTCGAGAAACTCCTGGACTCGTTCTACCCGGTTGCAAAGAGACAAGAGCCGGAGACAGTGCCTCCTTCAAAGCCACAATTGGACATTCAGCCACAGTACCTCGATGTGAAGACAAGCGCAAGTCTACCTCCAGCAGAGGAGTTTGCTTCTAGTCCCTCTAAACCGGATCCGAAGTGGCGCTCCACAATGTACGGCGTTGACGAGGAGGACCTCCATCTGCTGTCAGACAACCCGCCACCAAACTTGGAAGAAGAGGAAGGGGCCCGCGCTGCAGAAGTGTCGAACCCATGGACCATAGCAAAAATGAATGCCGCTATGAAACCGAAGAAGCGGCCAGTGAACCCACAACTGTTGACGCCAACGAAAACTCCAGGTGGCCTATTGAAACAATCGAGTTCGCCCATGCCAATTGTTCAGCCAGCACCGGTCTTGCACTCCTCTGAATTGACTCCAGAGCGGTCTTCTCCAATCAAGGCTTCCCAGTCTTCGCTCGATGCGGAGCAGAGACACGATTCCGCACGAGTTGCCCTACCTTCTAGCAGAGACATCGACAATGACGCTGTTATTCAGCAGCAAGCGCGTGGATCATCAACAGATGCTTTTTCAAACGGACAGAGACGGAAGGCTCAAGCTCCTGCTAAAGTAAAAGGGACCCCATTTTCCCCATTCCGGCCGCCTCGTATGATACCTCGACAGGAAGCACCTTCCAGTGACAATCCTCCAATTGTTCAATCAGCAGCAATGCCAATATTCCCTCCGTCAACACAGCATATGCAAGCCCATGCCGAAGTCAGAGCTCCACAGCCACCAAGAAAGCAATCGGAGTACCCCTGGTTTGAGCGAACCGTACACCCTCCTGCTCTTCCAACCTCGCAAGCTCCCCGTCCGCAGCGCAGAAGCAAGCCGGCTAAACAATTTCCTCCACCGTTCCCCACCGCTCGTTCACGCGGGCCCAGCAAACAGGTGCAGAACGCATGGCCAGCTACAGATCAACCTCTAGTCTCCCAAGACGATGCAGATATCAGAGGCTACTTTACCTCGCAAAAGCGTACCCATCAACGAAGCAACTCCCTCGACTCGATCAACATCGCATCGACTCGTCGCGGCAACGGAGTCGTTAGACCCCTGAATCCCAACTTCGGTGAATCGTCCCAACTAGCCATCTCAAACCCAGACATCATCTCCCAACTTCGCGCCTACGCTGAGCAGGAACCATTACCGCCAGTTGTCCTCCCCGCTATCTCGACTTTCCGACCCCAACCTCGCAAACGCCCACGCTCAGCACCGCACCATGACGATTCTGGCCACCCTCCGGAACCAAAGTATGATCACGCCGTCTCATCGTCCCCAACTCCCGGCCCCTCGAAACGTGCCATCCACCACAGAACCGCAGACCTAGACGTGCCCCTCCAGCGCACTCTCTCTTCACTCCTTCCCCTCGAGCGCACGCCAGTGGGTTTCCACGTCCAGAATCTGATTCTGCATGTATCCGTCCCAGTCTCCAGTATTGCACGCCTCATGCGCAAAATGGATATGCGGAGGAACAGTTTGGAGTGGGGATATCCTGCGGATGGTGAGGGGGCTGATGCATTTGGTCGGCCTGTGCTAGAGGGGCATGTTCAGGGGTGGGTTGCGTGTATTGTGGGGATGCTGGATGAGCTGTTTGAGAGGAAGGAAGGGGTTGATGTTGAGGGGGTTGTGGGCGAGGGGATTAAGAGGGTGGTAGGGAAGGGGTTGGGGACGGTGGAGGATGTGAATGTAGGGATTGAGAGCGTGAGTGATGATGAGGATGGGGAGATGTTGATGGGTTGATGGGGTCGGAGGGAAGCACTCAAACGTTTTCGGTTGCGCTGGGAGTCGAGATGGTTATGTCTTGATCAAGGAAAGACATGAACCATGCAGATGGGATGTATGTCCGAGGGTTGGTAATGTCAGATGAGATCATGTCGGTAATGTGGAGGATCGTGAGGAGAAAAATCTGAGAGAGGGTCTTGAGAGCGGAACACACATGTGCAAGGCATAGGTAGCCATTCATGTAAGGGTATAAATGTTATACAGATCATTGCCGCACGGTACGTTATCCCACCGCATTCCAACCCGCGGAAAACGTGAAAAAGTCCCTGACTATCGCCCCACTGCATGCTATACAGCACCTCCAAAAAGACCGTTGGATCCAGGCACCTTTCGATGCTCTCACTGTGACCATTTCCCCTAACCAACATAGTCCGGCAGAATCGTTTCTTATCCATCCAAAACCCCACTCTCTTTCAAACTCCTAAATAGATCCGGCTCCAAAAACTTCGAGATGGTCACATCCTCCGCAAGCCCCTTCCTCCTCCTCGTCTTGAGCACGAAATCCCTCGCCAACGCCTGTGCAGCCGCAGGTTCCAGCGGACGAAGCTTGATTTCCCGGTCCAGTGGGTCGCCAGGCACGATGGACCAGCGGTCGAAGACGAGAGAGACGGCAGCTTGGCCCTGGGTGTGGATCTATTTTCCGAATTAGCGAATGCGAGTGTTGAAATGGGGGAGAGCGAGGGCGGATGTGCTTACCCGAAGATCTGTCTCGAAGCCAAAAGAGTCGATGACAGGTATCAGACCACGGACGCTATACAAGGGCGTCCCCGCAATCGGCTCCTCCTGTAAGACGTGACCTCGCCGCCGCGCTAATATAGTGTAAAGGCTGGATACCGCGTCCGCCGGACCTGTGATGTTGCAGCTATACACAGGCTCCATAAGCCGAGGGCTAGCCATGAGAAAGCTAGAATAACAGGCACGACGGGCAGTAGGGATGATTTGACCGCCACCGCGGAAGATGGGTTCTGAGGCGAGATCGACATCCGTAATGCGGAATTTCGTGTTCCGTATGGGCTCCTCACAGAGAGGACCTTCGCGCGTGGCCCAGCTGAAACCCTGGCGGATGGTGTCTCGGACTGAGCGGAGCATCTTGGGATCTACCTCTGAAGGTAGGGTGTCGTTTTGGAGGATGTTGGGTCCCATTTCATCAGGGCCGAAGGCCCAGATATTTCTAGAAGCCAGGAGGTCGTAGCCATAGTTCTCTTCGAAGAATTTGCCGACTACACGAACGGGATCCTTGATATTCACCTTTCCGGATTCAATATCCTCCGCGATACCTTCGTCAAGCGGCTCGGCGATCATGGTGAGCTTATTCTTCTTGTTTGGCGTGAGGGCGTAGCACTTGATCGCAGACATCTCCACGACAGTTTCGCAGAATCTTGTCACTGGGTCGGAGACCTTGATCTCCATATCAGCGTACAACCGACGTAGATCGTGCAGCACGCAGTCCATATATAGTTCGCCCGTTCCCAAAATGACGTGTTCGCCTGACTCTTCCACCTTTGTCGTAATGAGAGGGTAAGATTTGTTGATCTTTCGTAGGCCGTCAAGCATCTTGGGAAGTTCGGAAGGATTTATGGGCTCGACAGCAACCTTGAAAACGGACTCGAAGAAGTGGCGGATGGGCCGGAAGATATAAGCATCCTCATTCTCAGGAAGCTTTTGTGCGACGATGGTTGCTGTCTTGACAATGGAGTTGTCAACACCGCCGAGGAGTACCCAATTGCCTGCCGGCACACCGCTGGTGGGTATACTATACCGCGATTCCGCGATCCAGGTATCCGTGACTGTGGCGACTACCATGTCCTCCTCGTCCTCTAGCGTATAACCTTCGCCCAGGACTCGTACTGAAGTGGCTGGCTTTGCTATACCACTCATCACTCGTCCCAGGGCATGGAATGATTTGGCGTCGGTAGAATTGAAAAGTTTCGTTACGTGAACGACCAAGGGACCATCCTGATCGCAATTCAGCATCGACTCCGCTGTTTTCGTGTCAAGAGGACCCGTGTAGTATCGCTCCAACAACCTCCGTGCACCGTCTTTCGGTGATGGAACATGTTGCACAACCATATCCACGAAGCCAGCCGGAGGCCCAAAGTATTGTTGACAGACAAGTCTCATCAGTTCCTTGGCATCCGTCTTATACTGCGAAGGCTTCAGGCGGATGCCCAACTGATCCAGCTTCTCCTCCAATTCTTTGGGGCTTCGGCTTATGGTCTGAGAGTAGAGCTTGTAGATGGGTTCAAGTACCCAATGCACGAATGACCGCTGAGAGCTTTCTTCCTGCGGTTTTCGACTAAACTTCCTACTCGCGGGATTGAAGTAGATGTCGCCCCACAGCCGCAACGCGAACTTGGCTGCATCAATTGTCTTGCTGCGCTGACCGAACCCTGGCAGGTCCCGCGACCCTGGGTAAAAGTCGGCGTACATTTTCGCGAACGATTGTATGGTGAAACACCATCGCATACTTGTGCAAGCAAAAGCGACATTGCCTTTCTCCGGACTCAGCCGCCGGCCTTCTCCCCTACCCGGTATTGTATTCTCGATGACGATGTTGACCTGCTCGATTACATGTTTTATCTTGAAGTAGGCGTCCTTGGGAGGCAGTTTGAGTTCGAGCATCAGACGATCCATCTTGTTCACGACCAGAGTCAAAGGCAGATCCTCGAGGACCGCATGCTTGATGATCTGCTCTGTGTTGACCTGTACACCCTCGACGACATCCACGACCAGAACAACGCCGTCCACTAGCCGCATAGAGGCCGCCACCTCGTCAGCAAAGTTGACGTGTCCAGGAGTATCTAGTATGTTGAACAAGTGCGATTTGTTCGAAGTGCTTTGCAGGACCAAGGTCACGGGCGCTGCCTTGATTGAGAGGCCTCGCTCCTGCTCTAAGACGTGCACATCCGTGTACCGCAGTTGTTCTTCCCGCTTGCGTCCCCTCTTCTTGTCCAATTTCTCTTGCATATCGTGTGTCTCCAGTACAAGCATATCCATGAATGCTGTTTTCCCATGATGCAAGTGGCCTGCAATGGCAATGTTGCGAACTTGATCTGGGTAGTTCGTCAAATCGGTGAGGAAGTCGCGCTTGAAGTGTACCGGGGGTAGCTCCGTCTCTTCTATTGTGAATTTCTTCTGCACAACGGGCTCGATTATGGGTTGCGAAAGCGGCTGTGTATCCTCCTCCTGCACTAATACTTCGACATCGGGACCGTAAACATCGGACGCGGAGGGGTAGTATTGTTTGTCTTCGTGAAGAATTACAGCATTGGAAGGTCCTTCATCCACTTCCATGAGCTGTTGGTCGTTCGTCTCTTCCTCTGCTTCCTCGTCAAGAACATAAGCCTCCGCCGCATCGCCGGTCGTTTGCGCCTCCTCCTCCTCGGACTCGGCCTCGCCGATATAGTTACCGAACCTGAACGGTTAGTTAGTCAATGAACCCAAAAAGGCGACATGGAGCCATACTCGTCGTAGAGATCATCCATTGTGGCGGCGGATGTTGAAATTGGGAATGTATTGACTGCGACTGAAGCTCGGAGCTGCCTAGGAACCCAGAAATTGTAAACCGATGATGCAGCTTGGCGCCCGAGGGAGTTCCTCGGATATAAGTAATGCCTAGCTCCCGGCGGTGAACAATGCTAAAGTGGCGTGCCAATCACTCCTGGAGGGGTCCAGTTGCCCCTGCAGTTGGTCTAGCCTCCGAGGACAGAACGGGTGCCTTTTAATTCCTCCTCCGCTCTGAGGCTTGGAAGTCAATTGTTGTCAACCCTCTTTCGCTTTTGAGATTTCCTCCTCCTCCAGCCTTCGTTCCGCGTCTGAAAATCCATTCATCATGTCTTCTCTTCCGCCAGTTTACATTGTTTCTGCGGCCCGCACGCCGACAGGCATGTTCCTGGGGTATGTTTCCCACACCCCCGCGGTGAACGATTTCCGCCACTGACCCCCGTAACAGCTCGCTTTCAAGTCTGAGTGCTGTTCAACTTGGTTCCCATGCCGTGAAGGGTGAGTGAAGTCGACAAGCCCTAATTTGAGGCTTCATTGGCTTACTGTACATGCAGCCGCCATTGAGCGTGCTGGTATCAAGCCCGAGGATGTTGAGGAGGTCTTCATTGGCAATGTCCTCTCTGCAAAGTAAGGTAATCGCCACAAAATCTGCGAAGCTTTTACTGATTCCCTCTCAGCCTCGGTCAAAACCCTGCCCGTCAAGTCGCCCTCGGCGCTGGCTTGCCTGAGAGCACTGTTGCGACGACGGTAAACAAAGTCTGCGCCTCGTCCATCAAGTCTATAATCCTCGGTGCTCAAACCATCATAACCGGCAATGCGGATATCGTTGTGGCAGGGGGAACCGAGAGCATGTCGAACACGCCACACTACCTCCCCAACATGCGCACCGGAGCGAAGTTCGGCAACCAGACTCTGGTGGACGGTGTTTTGAAGGATGGTCTGACCGATGCCTACAAGAACGAGCATATGGGTCTCCAGGGCGAGGAGTGTGCGGACGACCATGGCTTCGACCGTGAGGCGCAGGACAGCTACTGCATCCGGTCATACAAGAAGGCTATCGCAGCTCAGGAGGCTGGCTGGTTTAGGGAGGAAATTGCCCCTATCCAGGTGTCTGCTGGCCGCGGGAAGCCCCCTGTCACCGTTGACAAGGACGACGAGCCGAACAACGTATGCACGCCCGACTAGGCGATTCTTTTTGATTTGTTCACTAATCACTTTCTCAGTTTAACGAGGCCAAGACACGTACCCTACGCCCCTCTTTCAAGCCAAACAACGGCACCGTCACCGCTGCCAACGCCTCACCGCTTTCCGATGGCGCCGCTGCTCTCGTCCTGGCTTCTGAGGAAGCAGTGAAGAAGCACAACCTCAAGCCGATTGGCAAGATCCTCGGCTGGGGAGACGCCGCCCAGAACCCCTCCAAGTTCACCACTGCACCCGCCCTCGCTATTCCCAAGGCGCTCAAGCACGCCAAGGTTGAGCAGGACGCCGTTGACGCGTTTGAGATCAACGAGGCCTTCAGCGTCGTTGCGCTGGCGAACATGAAGCTCCTCAACCTGAGCGAGGATAAGGTCAATCTCCACGGCGGTGCCGTTGCTCTGGGCCACGCCCTTGGAGCTTCTGGTGCACGGATAACCACCACGCTGCTCAGTGTGCTGAAGGAGAAGAAGGGCAAGATTGGATGCGCGGGCATTTGCAATGGTGGAGGCGGTGCTTCTGCTCTTGTTGTTGAGTCGCTTCAGTGAACATTCCTGAGCTTAAATGTTTAGACTAAAGGAAGTAATTGGACATTTAGAGTGAGTTCTATTAATAAGATGTGATATGACCATCCGGAGCTCGCTGAATACGTTGCCGTGAAAGGAAGATGTCATGCCGGTGACTTCGATCTCACTGCTCTCACAGGAGCGCGAAGCGGAGGTTTCGACTAGGCCCTGGACAATGTATGCGGTTCCCAATTGTTTATTCCGTACGCTGGTATATGGAGAATGCGATTCACACCTCCTCTCCTAAGCGATACCAACATTGTATACTGTAGAAGAGTCGTACATTGTACACACACAATCACGCTCTGGGTGCCGCAACTCAATTCGACATAAAAGCAGCATGCAGTTCCTACCCCTGACCTCTTTCGCAGCCCAACCTCATTCAACCAATCCAGCTAACCTTAAAACACAATCCCACGGTCGCTTACATCAACAACCATCCCAACCAGGATGGCCATTCCCCCCTCCGCCTTCCTGGGCGTCCCCCACGGGCCCTTGAATACCTACGTCCGCTCCCTATGCACCTACCAGCGCCGCGCTGGCCGCGGCCACAGCGTCACGCTCCCCGACGTTCCTGACTTTGTCCTCGAGGCAGAGTCGCCGAGTCAGTCAGCTGGACGTTGGGATGGTAGACATGTGCGTGTTGGGAGTGTGGTGCAAGCTGATGCTAGTATCGCTGAGCTGACAGGTGCGATTGATGGAATGTTGGGCCCTGAGCTGACTGTGAAGGAAAAGGGGAGGGACTCAATGGGGGTTACCGGGTTGGCGATGGGAACTCAAGATCTCGAAGAGCAGGTTGACGGGCAGGAAGGGAGTGAGTGGGAATGGGAGTCGGATGAGTACGACGATGACGAGACTGACGTTTCTTCGGAGTGCTCGCCCGAGTGCGCTCGGGGACCCCAGCGTCCACATCACGAGGATAGGAGCGCTGATGCGAACGGATGCCCAGACCTGAAAGAGCCGATAAAGACTGCAAACGCTCAGGAGACGCCAGTTGACGAGCAGAAGAAGCTCGAGTCGAAGCAGCCAGCGCTGGAGCCGCAGAAGAGCGCTCTCTACGCTCGTGCATATGCGGCATGTATCTTCGAGGATCTCACCGGTAACACGGTCAGGAAGACTGTGGCCGGGGATCCTCAAAGCGTAAAGACGTACGGCTGGGAGATGGTGAGTTCTGAGCAGGTGGGCAATCCTCATCTGGCCATCGCCTTTGATGAGTCTGCTAAAGCGGGCGTCAAGGACCATGTGAGTTTGGTGTATCTCGGCGCTCCCCAATCGGAATTCGAAATGTTGATGAAGAGGATGCTGAACGATGGAAGTTTGGAGGGTGTGAAGGGTTGGACCTCCCGGAATCCGCATGAGGCGTTGGCGCTCGGTGAGTGGGAGTGTCATAACCCTCGTCCTGCTTCTGCGATTGATGCTGACCGTAACGCTGCGCATAGCTCGCAAGAGTGCACCTGCAAAGAGAAGACGAAGCGTGTGCTAGTCTGTGCAGTGAGGAAGGGTGAGGACCAAGTTCTGCCACTTCGAAATGAGACGTTCGTGTGGCGCCCGAAGAGCGTAGAGCAGATCAAGGCGTATGCAGAATTCGCTCGCGATGTGGTTGCCTCGGGCGTGGGCATTTAGGTTGGCGACGATAACACTGGTGCATGACCCAGTCAGAAACTGGCCAGGCAGATGTAGGTTGTGTGTTCTAAGTATGAGGTACCGTGAAGGATGGCCTCAACCGTTGATTGTTGCCACTTTATGGCCAGGGAAGTGGTATCTTCCTTGGTGGCATTTTTGGTATATGCCTTAATGAAATATGTAATCCAGATAGGAAGGATATCAATTTCATCGCGAACGCCTTGCCTGTCTGTCATGACTGTCTCTCATGTCTTCGCATCATAAAGTACACTTCATCTCAACTGTACGGAGGTGTTCCCTTAGAGAGATATGAGAACTGAGAAGTCAAGTTGGGTTCTGCAGAGACGGAAGAGGTTGAGCTATCAAACCTGTAGTAAGATATGAGATGCTACCATGCGTGGGAAGGTTATACAGAGTTCTGCGGCAGATTGCAGACCTGTGTTCTATACAGCGTCCGAAGTTGGTGCCTGACGGAGTTCCCGTAAGTGCGCCAAGGAAATGCTAGTATGTTTAGTCACTACCTTATCTGCACCACAAACCTTCAAACGTGTATGAGTCGCGAAGGTGGGAATACTTTCTCGTGCTTGAAGAACTCAACGGCTCCGGCTCTTCGGCTTCGGATCCAATCGTATTTGAGGATGATGACGGGTCCGTCCTGGCGTATAGCCGGCGTGGCATCGGTAGGTTTGAGATTGAATTGGAACCTAGAGGAAGCGAGAGGAGTTCTGCTGCGTCCGGGTATAGCAACATTGAGTGGCCGAATCCGCCGTTGATGTTTGAGGGGTGTGAGAGGCTGGATGTCGTCGAGGTGGTGTGGTATCGGCTGTTGAGTGGCAATGAAGGAGTATTACGCTTGAGCGAAGTCAAGCGGCATGGAGAAAGGCTCCAGTACGAACCTCATGCGCAATTGATCATGCATAGCTCTAGCGAACAGTATCGCCGACGCGCAATGGTAGAAATTGAGTTCAAAGACTACATTTCGATGCTCCGCTGGGGGTTTGGACAGAAGGTATGAAAGACGATCATTTGAATTGACTCAGAGCTGCAATTTCAAAGATAACTATGCCCCCGACTTGTTGTTGGGATGATTGTGTTGAAAAGCGATCGCTGTGTCTCGTCAGGGCGTGCGTCTCGCGACCCAAGAGTGGACTTTATCACGATTGATGCTTTGCTCTCAGATCAGAATGAAGGCCTACAAAGAGCCGCAACGAAGATTATAAAAAGTTGGAGTGAATAATAATCCATTGATGGGGTTGTACATGTGAGGTTGAAGATTGGATATCTGGAGGATCATCCAAGTGACGTCCGTGCAGCCTCGGAGATTTCGGAAGAACCCCGGTCTTAGCGCTCGGACCAATGGGCGCAAACTCAAGTGCACGCATCAAGGTAAACACTGACTCTGTTTTTGTTCTAACCTTCAGTCAGTTTTCGCCCATCGTTCGAACGTTCGTTTCGCTTCCTGCTTGAAGCTTCTTCCAATCCCTGCGCCTCCCCGCCGATTACAGCCCACTCACTTGCCGGGAGTATCCCACAACCAAAACCCAAGCCCCGCCACGAGCACGCGCCCGCGCTCGACCGGTTGCTAAAGTGCGTTACCATGTCGTACTACTCACGGCGCAATGAGCATCCCCGACCGCTTGAAGATAGGGAAGCCGAGAGACTGGCGGAGTTCAAAGACTCAATCATATATTCAGCAAGGTATGTCTAAAGGCCGAGTACGCGAGAGGCGCATTATTCACAATCGCCTCAGATACTCGGACGACAAGTACGAATACCGACATGTTCAGCTACCGAAGCAAATGCTCAAGGCAATACCGTCGGAATACTTTATGCGAAAGGAGGATGGGTCCAGGGGGACGCTGAAGCTTCTGTGGGAGGAAGAGTGGAGAGCACTCGGCATCACACAAGTATGCAAGGAGTAACTGCTGCATAGCCAACGGCGCTAACAGGACATAGAGTCTTGGTTGGGAGCACTATGAGGTGCATGAGCCAGAGCCACACATTCTTCTTTTCAAGTACGTCCGTTTATGTTTGGAGATATTATGGTCTTACTAACATTCATAGGCGACCCATAAACTACCAGCCGCCGCAGTGATGATGCGCCACCAACTTTCGAGTCGTAGGGCCTAGCCATCCAGGCTCCGCCAGCGCGCGTGCCGGGCCAGTACTCCATCGACCTGGTATTAAGCGAGTGACGAGCGCCTCTCACTGTTCGTTTTTAGCACACCAGGCCATCTCCCGGTTACCATGATATGATTATGGAGACATGGATTGGCATGTTGTTGGGCTGCCTCGGTTGGGAGGAAAGAGGGGGAAAGGAGGAGAAGGGATTTAAGAATATACAGTGCAAATATCTTGGGCGTGAAGGGAGGTCAGGCGAACGTCCGTGTACATAGGAAGAATATACGAGCATCAGGGACCATGGTAGCGGTACTCAACTTATGTAGCTTCACCATGCGTTTTGCCCTTCGAACAATTGTTATGTTGCTAAGTCACGTTTCATGGTCCTAGGACGTTGAGCACTACTTAGGTATATTTACCTACTAGTGCTGACATCCGATCGGCTACCTAGGTGCTCCCGAGCATTCCAGACTCTAGCATTCAACTACATATTACGACCTACAAAGTCCGGTAGCGAGTGTATATTCCGTGTACATATCTCTGCACACTCACTCTATCTGATACGCCGCTAGTGCCTCTTCATATCTGCTCGGGGTTTTTGGTTGCCTGTGCTATCCCGGTCCGCTTTATATATGAGCTGGAACGAAGGATAGATTATACGTTGTTGTCTGATCTGATGGAACAACGTTGGGTTCCGATATGTCAACATTAATATACTATAACCACGCTACACGCTCGTACGCACCTCTACATACACTGCGCTTGCCACTATTGCCAACCCTGAAGACGCCCATTTTGCGGACACACTCTCTATCTCACACCCTCAGCCTTATCGCTAGAGGACGCTTCACAACCAGCTAATCCAGCACACGACTCCCGTGGGAAGATTCTTCGGGCAGTAACCGTGCCGCAGTTATCGCATAAGGCCATATGCATTGCCGAGTAAAGCAGTGGTTTTAACAGGAATTAGACAGCAGGTAGGAGTTGTTCATGCCCTCCACAGTCTTGGCCGCGGCATGGTAGAAACCGTTCCGCATGAAGTTCTGGAACGGATCCCGCAACGGCAAGGCTAGCCGAATCAAGGCTAGTGTTTCCCCGCAAGATCCCGCGTTCTGCAAGGGGCTCTTCTGGGCTCGCATCATCCATTCCAGCTCGACATATCTGGATAAATTGTTCTTAAACAAAGACTGGTCCGCGAGCCTTATACACATTATTATCTACTGCTTCAAAGGCCTGCTATTGGCTTCTTTTCCGTCTCAACTTTGGGTTGAGCCCTGACCATTGTTGCTACACCTCCCTTTCCGGCATGGACAACTCCGCGTCGCTGCTGGATGGATGATAATACTGACTTGTCCAACAAGTAATGGCACACAGGCCATTCGGTACTGATGACGGGAATTGCGCCGTTTGTTCTATTCATCGGTTCAATCGGAAGGGTATTCAATCGGCGACCTCACTTCTGATGAACTCCAGATTGGCGAAATGCCGTCCTGGCAACACTGCTGTGGCTTGAGCTCACCATTCGCTGAAACTTGGGATCACATGGTATCTACATGGCACTGATGTTTCTGCTTACTGTTACCCAAAACGGGAAATCTGTGGAAGGACGGCCTCGTCGGCATGAGTAGCATGAAGAAGCGAAATCCGGGATCTCCTGAATGGGCCTACCACTACATGCTTCGGTGCGGACATATCCTCCAGACGGCTTGACACCGTAGCTTTTTCCCACCCGACTCTGACGGCTGATATTCTCTTCGACCGGTCTCTTTTGGGCATCAAATCATTCCTCCATAGACACATTGGCTAGGCATAACGAGTTCCGGCCATGGGCTGAACCGTGCACACAACATCCACTCTTTTCTCCGGATACCAGTTCTCTGGTTGTAGAGTGCAGGCCTCCCAAATAAAAGATGTGTGTCTCGGTACCAGAATGCTGATACTCATCCGCAGCAGGCTAAATCAGTCTTGTCAGAAGGAGGCTGGACAAAGGTGCCTCCCAAAGACATGTAAAGACACAGAAGGTTTCTCGCTGATCAGGGTAAACTCCATCTTCAGGACGGATACTCATTTACGCAAACCTGACAAAATCGCTGCCAGCAATCATATTTTGGAAATATCGAACTCGCAACCATGAAAAGCTGGTTCCATAGTCACCGCTTACGTACGCAACGGTCAGGTATGCTGCTGAGCATAACAAGAACGAACCATGTCTGACTCTGCGTAGATGGTCAACTTCTTCCCATCAAGAAACAGGACTCCAAAGAGGTTGAGGGCGCTGGACCTCGCCTGCTTCCACTGTCCACCAGGCAAAGCGAGAGCGCTGCAAGACTTGCTGTCTCAAGGACGACAAGCCGACTCTCCATCGAGCGGTATCTGAATGCTCCTCTCGAGGATGAACCCGCGTCTGTCCCTGCTATCAAAGCAGCTCTTCAAAGGCAGTCCTCCGGCAACACTCTCCATGCTCGAGTTCATAGTCACTCTGGCCACTCGAGAGAGAGTTCGTTTGAACAGCAATCCGATGGTAGATGGACTGCGAAAGCACCTGCATCTACAGGGACATCATACAGTCTGGTCTCTAAGACAGACTTAACGCCCGTCCATCGTCGGCGGAACAGATCACGCGCGAATCTGCCGGTTTTCTCCCCTGAAGATATGGAGTACGATGCTGCCAAGATGTCATCGCCGGAACGGCCCACCACGAGTGGAACTGTGGATGTTGAAGAGACCTGGGCCGACCAGATGGAGCATTTCATCTCGGGCTACGAGAAGGCGGCTGACGCGCATTATCGAATGAGGGCCGAGCAAGAGATTGCAAGGATTCAAGACAAGGCAAGGCGGTTAGAAGAGCAGATTCGCAGATACCATGCCGAAATGGATGCTCCTGAACCATTTGTGAGCAGAGTCACTGACGACGTGGCGTACCAGCAGATGGCCTCGAAGCCGAAATTGGCTTGGATCCTAGGCGAAGATGCGTCAGACGCCAAATCCATCGAGAGACCGAAATCAAGTGGGAGTATACTGACAGGCACGACGGAGGCACCCGAACGGCCGACCACAAGCGGCACTGTGGGCAGTGTCCCATCAAGAATTCCACGAAGAACGAAATCCAGCGGCACTTTGGACGCTAGAGTTCGGCAGGAGGTCATTGAGAGAAAAGCCGACAGCGGAGTAGAGCGGAAACCCAGCAAGCGGTCGAAGTTCTACTGCACTTTCTGCCTCAAGCGCTTCCACGGTAAATTGGAGTGGATGCGTCATGAACAGACTATCCACATGCCCGAGGTGAACATGCTCCCTTAGTGGAAATTGGACCCTCACAGTTAACGTATACCAGGAACTCTGGGTCTGTTGTCCTCGGACAGGAGAATTTCCTGAACGGTGTCCTTTTTGCGCGAAGAGCAACCCAAGTCCATCACACCTTGCCGACCACAACTATCTTTCCTGTCAAGAGAAGCCCCTTTCGGAGCGTACTTTCAGCCGGCAAGATCATTTTCTGCAACACATTTCCCAAGTACACAAAGTCAGCCCGGGACAAAAGCCAGTTCGCCTGACTGAACTGCTTACAGCCTGGAGACATCCATTGCCCTTGAAAAGGGGTCACCAGGCGCTGCACTGCGGGTTCTGCGGCACCACCTTTGTGTCGTATAGGGAGCGCACTGAGCATGTCAGCAGACATTTCTTGGAAGGATTCGACATGATGTCTTGGTGGGATGAGCGGGTCAGCCATGAAGTGCCAGACCCGAGACCAAGTGAAGCCATGCGTCGTAACCCGTAAGCTCCAAACGCTTCTACATCCGTTTCACTCACTGAAAATCATAGTAATCTACCGCACAAATGCTTATACTGCGAACGAGTATATGAGAGTCTTGCAGTTGCCCAGAAACTACACTCAGTCTGCACTATGTGGTCGTGTAGCTTCCTCCCAGGAATGCAATATACGATCTACCCGGCCGGTTCCAAAGACAATATGCGAGCCGTCTGTTGCTACTGCAATGATAATCTCGTCGAGGGCGCAGGAAAGGTCAAAAGCGCAGTGTTGAAGGAACATATCAATCAGCACAACTTTCGGAAGTGTAATCAGAGGCTCTATTTCTCGGGCCAGCGGTTTCGACAGCACCTGCAGGACAGTCATAAAACCAGCTATGACGGGACACTATCCGCCGGTTGGCCTCTGCTGCTGAAATCATGCCGAAGATGCAAGCCGTCCGTTTTTGAAGCCCTCGCGGGATCAGTCGAGGCCAGGCGAGCATATACCGATCCCGGAATGACTGGAGCCAAGCCGCTGCTACCCCAACTACCAGTGCCCAAGTTGAACTTCATGGATCTCTCAGAGACACCTCTGCAGCCAAAGGCGCCGAAGCGGAAACTGCGTCGTAAGGCATCGGCGCAAACGGTGCCCGAGGGGAAGAGTCGGGAAATTCGCGACTCTACGCACATCTTCACGCGAGCAGCAACCGTTGAACTCGTATATGGGAAAACTGCCTCCCCTTCACCCCGTCTGGACGGGATGCCTGGGGGAGGCCCATCGTCGTTCCAACACAAGCCTGGGTTCCCTCAATCGTCACTGCCTGTGGACGGAGTGAAGGCGTGCCCACAGTTTTATCGACGCAGACTGGATGCGTCGACGCGGAATCGAGTTTACATCAGGCACGGAGACGATGGAGCGCTCTCCACCAATGCGCAGAAGCTGTTCAGGAAGGTGCCCGGAAGTCTATTCGGGGGACTGGTGCTGCACAGCTCGCTGGTAGGAGCCGTGCCAGTGAGGATGACGAACTCGGTCGACATCTATTCCCTTCATTAAATGCTTCTTGCATTTCCTGGGAATATATCGGACAAACTTTGTACCTATGCTCCTGGAGAGGACGTCACTATTACTTGCGGGTATCTGAGACATCTATCTTGGAACCCACTGGACCTGCATCGCACGTGGCTACGGCCCTTCGCCAACCCTATCCCGTTACCGCTCCTTCCGCTCACCCTAGATTACACAGTACATCGGCCAAGTTCGGTCCAACCAGCGATGGCGGCCGTTGTCGGTCACAGGAGTCATGTCCCGGCTGACAAACCGTCGAACCGTACTTTGGGTCCTTGCCGGTGTGGTTGACGTGCTCGTCTCAGCTGGGCCTCTCGTTGGCTGAGGGAGATGGATATTTCGTAAGGTGCTCCGCTGATAGACATGCACATCGTTCCATCTTGGAGGTTTGGGAGGGTTGGGCCAGCTAGGAGGAACGGAAATACTGTACCTAAATATTTCCGTCTTCTCTGCTTCCAAGGGATTTCAGCATCGAGTTTTCACTCCCTACTATTGAGTTGAGGGAACAAGAGAGTGTTGGAAATAGTCGGCTAGTGGTTGGTTGTACCTTGGTACACAGTAACCTTTCAAAATGCTACCTGAACGTTATCTCCGAGTAGCCCCGCCGCTCGTATTCGGACAAGGGACTACGGGCAAAATCGGAGCGGAGCGGAGAGGAGAGTCTATGCGTTCATTTCCTTGTTATTTCCCTCCCATCGCAATCCCATGCCGAACTCCACATACAAAAGTCGCGGAAAACGGCGAGGAACCCAAAAGCGGTGTGGCCATGTCTTCCCCAGAGCCATCAGCGCGTTGATCCTTTGATGAACCCACACTCGATGACAGCATTTACGGGCCGTTGGAATGGTGACGTGCAGGGTCGCCCAATTCTTCGTACCTAAGAGCAATTCGCTGCTTGGCTGGGAGCGAGAACCTTGGAATTTCTGGGGGATTCGCACTTTATCAGGCCCTTGAACGGATGAGCAATCTTTTTACGATTCCATACGGATAGTGGGGGCCGCGGCGTTGTCATTGGCTTGTAGAGGATCTTATCGGCTCTCATTCTGGGGTTGTGAAAGCTAGCCGCTTCGGGTTGGGCCGTGTTCGATTCGCCCAAGTCATCACGTAATCGGTTTTGAGCAAGCCTGGGAGCCCTCTACGCCCAAAGCGTTGCCAGGCACATGTCTGAGAAAGAACCACCAGGCGCCATCCTCAAAAAGACTCCACCAGCGCTCCCATCAACCTCCCACTCCCTGATTTCCCACCCTCACCACCGAAATATAGCTCTGCTCGCACCCCTCGACTACGCGGTTATGCCCTTGCCGTCCTTCGATATTGCTTAATCAGGTCCTGCACCTCTCTGTCCGTCGCCGGCCTCCGCCCTCTGTCGTCCTCTTCCGCCCAGTTCAATGACGGCACGCAGCATCCACTACCTCATTCTCCTCGCTGCCATAGCTGGCAATCTGGGTCCTTGAGAGCCTTCGCCCCGCCCTCTGCCGACTTGCCACACTCGAAACAGTTTACTTTTTTACAACCTCCACTTTATCCTGTGGCCTATTTATGCAACCCACGCGATAAGCCCCAACCTCCGTCTCCCGATTCGGATCCTGCTCTACAGCACCTCGTGTGACTGGTGCGTCCCTACTTGTTCCTCTCCCCTTACGTCTATACCAAGACAAAACATGCCCAGAGCTAGCAACGGCTTACCTGCAGAGTATCAGGCAGATAGCCCAGCCTGCTGGCCCGACTAGCCCCCATCGAGCATCCAGTCCCCCGACCTGCCGCGTCCTTATCTCGACCCTACCCTATCGTACCTTGAGCAGGGGACCTCTCAGATACCGCCGCCATGACGACCGCCGTGGCTATACAACCTGCGATGCCCATGCCACGGCAGGCCCCCATCCCCATCGCTGCCGCCCGTTCCCACAAACCGCACAACCAGCAGAAGCCTTCACCGGGCAAAGAGAACTTGGTTACTGGCAAGCCGCTGTCGCATGTTACGCCCATCATCAACAAGAGGAGGGAGAGACCCTGTGACGCTTGCCGAAGACGAAAGAGTCGCTGCGTCATAAACGAGGGCCGCAAATTGTGTGTCCTTTGCGAGTTCCATAAGCAAGAGTGCACCTTCGTGCAGAGTCCACTCCCCAGGAAGCGCAAGGTAGTCGACGACGGGAACAAGGATTCGCCCAACAACCAGAAGAAGAGGTATGTTTACCCTCTTCTCTGGCGAACGGTAAGCTAATTCAAGTTGGTAGATCGGTTGAGACAGAGCCGCCTCCGCTCGCCTTAACGACTCCTACGATAACGGCTATTGCGCCAAGCCCTCCCCCACCCCAGAGGTCGTTGTCCAATCAGCACGCCGTTCAGTTGGGAGAGACTTTGGGACTGCAGAGCCGTCAGCATAGCAGATATATCGGTTTAAGTTCTCCTTTTGATTCTCTGCTTATCGGACTGTCCCATTTTGATACCCGCAACGAGTCCACCTTCGACCTTGGTACCCTCCGTCGAGTCAATGACCATGAATGTTTCATCATGCTGCCCGACGAGAACACCCAAGACTATGCCGAAGAGGCCGAGACTCTGAGGCATGTTGAACAGCTTGTCCACCCGCATGGACCGGCTTTGCTTGACCTTTATTTCCAGATTGTGCACCCCAACTTTCCCATTATCCAAAAGCATCTTTTCGTGGAGCGGTATCGAACTGGCGACCGAACCTTTTCCCCTTGCCTGATGGCAGGCATGTATATTCTGGCGCTGAACTGGTGGTCGTTTGATCCGAAGCTGGCGGCCCACCCCAAGCCCGATGCGACAAAGCTGGAAGCTGTCGCGATGAAGTCGCTCTCCCTCGCGATGGAGAGACCCAAGCTTTCCACGATCCAAGCCGGTCTGCTGCTGTTGCAGCGCCCCGAAGCAGATTCATGGAGCCTGACGACGCAGCTCGTGGCAATAGGCCAAGAGTTGGGGCTCCACCTTGACTGTTCATCGTGGTCCATTCCGCTTTGGGAGCGTGGCTTGCGCAAGAGAATCGCCTGGGCCCTGTACATGCAGGATAAATGGAGTTCGCTAATCCACGGACGTCCATCGCACATCTTTAGCGCCAACTGGGCGGTAAAGCCGATTACTGAGGATGATTTTCTTGAGGAGGACGACGGCTATGAACATAGACAGGAGGAGACTGAAGAGGAGAGGGCGGAGAACCGGCGAGGGCAGGAGCTTTTTGCGCAAATGATCGGTCTCACCATGATCATGGCCGAGGTCATGGATACCTTCTACACGCAGACGGCGATCCAGGATTTCGCAAATGCAGGCAAGAACTCGACGTCCTTGATTCTGTCCCGCGCGAAGAACGTCCAGCTTAAGTTGAGGAAGTGGCACGAGGAGTTGCCGAAGACGGTTAAGATGAGCGCCAATACCAATGGCAAACTCTCTTCAACTGGTGGGTCTGCCCTAGTTCTGGAGGTTAGCATATACTCACAATCCCTAGGCTATCTGCACCTTGCGTACTTCGCGACAGAGATCACCTTGCACCGCCGCATAGTGCAATCCCTCGATCCTTCGACTCATGACCCGTATGGCTTCTTCATGTGTCGCAGTGCCGCCAAAACTCGCCTCATCTCTGCCATGGATTTTGTCAACCGCCTGAAGCCAGAGCACCTCCAGGCGTTCTGGTACTTTGCGTCCAAGATCAACTTCACCCTCATTGGCACCTTTGGATCCCTTCTCTGGGCCACTGCTCCTACTCAGGAAGAGGCCGAATTCTACAAGACCCGTCTAAGAGAATACCGCTGGACTCTCAGCGTGAGCAGCAAGCGTGCACAATTTCTCGACTACGCCGTCCAGATGCTCGACGCCAGCCGCGCAATGTTGCACAACCTCGCGGAGAAGCCCAGTCTGGCGCAACAGATCAGCAACGCGGGGGTGCCGCCGTCGGCACCTGCGCGTTCTGCTCCACCTTCGTCGGCTATGGGTCCTCCGGAGCGCCAGCAATCCAGCGATGCTGAGCTGCAGGACCACTCGGACTTGAAGCGTACGGAGTCGAGTGGCAGTTTCCACGGCTTTCGAAACGAGGCGCTCGAGCAGTATCTTGGACAGGCGGGGAGTGTGACGGGTTCCGCCTCTGGAACGAGGACAGCGGAGGGGAGTGTGAGGGGCGATGTTACTCCCAGGTCGCAGTAAGGGTGTCGTGTCGTATTTCTTTCTTGAAGTGGTGAGAGGCAAGCGGTTCGAGGGAGATGGAAGATTGTGCTGTTTCTGAATGTTTGGGTTGGAGCGTGCGTCGCGTTTTAGCAGGGTAGAACTCTCGAGGGTTTTGGGATCCGCGAGCTGCAAGTTTCAGACTGGATGATCAAAATTTTGATGCTCTTATTTGTTTGGCGCCTGGGTAGGTGCGGGAGTACGGTATAGGACGGATTAGAAATGAGCCAGGATGATTGAATGAGGAACGAGAGTTACGATTTCACTTTGCATGCGTTTTGTGAGTGGGAAAGGAGAGGTGTGAAGAGGATGAAGGTTGATGGCTGTGGAGTTGAGGATGGATTAGTGGATGGGGTTTAGCGCCGTGATGATGCTATGGGTCTGGGGGATGGCGTGGGATGGCGCGTTTGCGACTTCAAGTCTACGAAGTACATGTGAGACAGTTTGCCTGGATGTGGAAGGTGGGCACGTGGATTGGAGAATCGGTGAGATCGTGGCGATATATCAACGAAAGAAAGGAAGTGTTGAATGAGGAAGGAGGGCACGTGAACGCATCTTTGAGAGGCATGTCCAGGTGGTTAAGAAGTGAGATCAATTCGAAAAACCCCCTGGAGTATTCTTGCTTTTTTACGTTCCGCTTTTTCTTACTTTTACTTGCACGGGCAAATTGCGCTCCTGGAAACCCCCGTTGGCTTTCTAGAAATACTCTTGGGCGAGGTCGTTATCTCTGGGATGAGCAGAAGCGAGAGGTACGCGGTTTCTCAAGGGGTCTCATACATATGGAGAGGGTTTGATCCATGTGTGCGCAGTTCGTTTTGTTTAGGGGTGTGGGGTGGTCGAAAAGGCGTGTCGGAAGTAAGAGGGATTGTTTTGCGCAAGGGGGATACGACGGCTTTGTCGAGCGTCGCGTGCATCAAACTACGTAAGGGAGGACCACGTAAATGTAGTCAGGTAAGCGGTGACGGGGACACAGCTAGAGGAAGCGTCTAAAGCCAAATACCGTGGATGTTGAGGTGCTAGCTCTACTTTTTCCTCTTGCCTCTCTTACCCTTCGTGTACGTGGAGGTAGAAGAAAACAAGGGAATTGCGAGATGATGTGGTGAGATAGAGAAAAATAGTGCTCGTGAGCTATGTTTGTAGCAAGGGGGATAGGGGAGTTGGAAATTGTAGCGGGGGAGTCATATGTTTATGAGGTTTGCGTTTTTAGGGTGTGGAAAATGGATTGCTGGAGACATATGTCTAAGGAGTTTGTTTTCTTTGCGAGTGAAACGCTGAGGAGAAACTTATACATATTACGACAGCCGCGTATAATGTTGTTTTTCACTGGCAGCTATAATCGAAAAAGGAAGTGAAAATGTTTCCCTGCTTCTCCTACATTGTTGATGCCCTTTCGATGTTTTGCGGCTGCTGCGTGAGATGTGCAGCTGCGGTTGAAGCAGATAAGGGCGGCATGTGAAAGTGCTGGCTGTGGCAGAGGGGACATTTACGGGCTATATAGACCTTCCTCGAGCTTCACGTTCCTTCTGCATGAACTTGCCTTTATAGGCTGAGGTTTTTCCAAAACAGATGATGGCGGAATTGATGTCCAAAAAGGATGTCCAAAAAGATGTAGAGGGGATCGGCATGTGTTGAAAGCGACCCGGGAAAAGTTTATGTTAGTGAGGGTCATCTAGGTTGTAAAAATCAACAGGAAAGCGAACATGTTTCGTGCTCTTGTGCATCATCCCTTTGGCGTCAAAATTGTTGCAGTTGCTTAGCACGATCTGCAGGTAGTGTACATGTACAGAAGGGGTCACGTAACTTATTAAGAGGAGAGATATACAGTACAAATACTCCTATTTCCCTACTTTCAGCACGCAAGTCTGCTTCATGATGAGGCGTGTTTGCGATTGCCTGCGTTCTTAAGAGAGAATAGAAAGAAAAAAAAAACTAGAAGAGCCTGAGAGAGTTGTTGCATGTTCAAGAGTTTCTAAATCGGCTCGCATTTCGTCTATAAAACCAACGTTCACTCGTCGATACTTGGGGCATTCCTTCCTATGCCGGAGAATCAATAAAACGTCGAGCATGTTCGCCCCGTCTTTGGCGTCCTCGATTATGGCGTCTACTCAAGGGAGCCGTCCGTTAGGGGTAGATATCAAGGGAAACGGAATGCACGTGGCGGCTTGCGAGGGGAGTATATAATCTCCCTAGTCTCTCTTCCTGATCTTCCTTCTGCGCCGATCGCTCCACTAGTGTGCATCAGAGCGAAAAAACTCGAACGTCTCCCCAATGGTCCAGAGGAGTCCGTGAAGGAAAGCATGTTAATCCTCAAAGGTGCTGGTTCGTACCTCTATGTTTGGAGGTGAAGACAGTCACGGTGGTCAAATAAGGGGAGAAAGGCGAGAATAAGTGGTGAGCGCAAAGTCCTTGGCCGAGGGTGCCAGGTGCGTTTTAAAATATCGAAGAGTTTATAGTCAATGTTGAAGTGCAATTGCCTTAGGGGTGTTTCCCCAGGTATGTCATGTCATGTTTAGCTTGTTTGTTGGATGTTGTGATGCGTAGCGTCTGTTAGGATTAGCAGGTGGTCGTTTGGAGCTCTCATGCCAGGATCGCTTCATTCCAAAACTATCTAGTTCGAAAGCTGTATGTTTTCAAGCATGGGAAAATGTAGGAGCTGTAAATTAAGGCGACGACGGGGCCCCGTGAACGCTCTCAGGAGTATGTAGGATAGGGCACGCGTATATATATCTCCTTCTTTGCAACTCTGCGCTCCTTCTCTACGCACTGCATCCCTCTCTTCAAGGAGTCTCTTGAAGACAACAATGTAGTCGATGAATATTCCTAAAAGGCTGTAACCGCAACCGAATGCAGGCTAAAAGGCCTATGTGAATCAACTCAAGAGCTCTGCAGGAAAGTACATATATGGAAGCAGTTGAGCTTAAAAAACCACGCAACGCCGCTAACATGCGCGTAAGCCTTCTAGGCCTTGAAATATAGTATTGTTAAGGCATGTTGCGCGGTCGTAGAGATATGGTGCCTAATACATGTTCTTCTCTTCAACACAGTTGCGTGCGCAACTTCTAAAGACCCACACATTCGACCGATGTGTCCTAAGGATCGGATTGATGTTCTGCTGTCTCCCGCATCCTCTGCTCTCACTCCGCCAATCCGTTACATCTGCAGAGGCCACGCAGAAGCGTGTTTTGTAGGGCCAATAAGATCGTGTATCACGCTGCGCATCTTCGATCAGTCCTTTCTTACACGAGGAGGCGTTGAGCCTACACTATCGTTGGATAACATCTTCAGGAATCCATCTAAGGAACTACGGTGAAAAGGCGCCTACGGTTCAATCATTAGATAATCTTCTGTCTTCAGCGTGTGGCATGCTCCAGGAGCACGGGAATGACGTTTCATACAGGGTGAATAAGAAGGATATGGAATGCATTCAAGATGAGCACTTGAGGGATTTTACCCCGCCACTGCCACCACAAGGCGTGTTTCTTAGAAAAACATACGATATCTTCAGCCTGATACCAAGCCACTGTGCTCAGCTTCCAATGGAAACGGTATCTAAGCGAGCCATTGCTTCAGCTGAGGGGGATGCATATACACCGCGGGGAGTGAGCTAAGGGGTAAGTGACTAAACCGATAAAATATAAAGGAGGAGCAGAAACTCACCCTTGTTTCCTACTGTGTTCACCCGTCGTTATCACGGAAACAATTTCAATACCTTGACTCTTCCCCTTGCACCCCGCGGTTTAATTTCCTTATCTATTCTCCTTGGACGACCTAGTGAAACATCGATTGCTCTAGAGGGATCAATCAGCTTCGCCAAGATGCCCGAACCTATCACCATGGGCATTATTGCCATCTGCTACGCGCTTTTCAGCGTTGCCAACACGATCATTGAGACTATCGTAAAATTCTTCAAAGCCATACGAGAGTACCGCCTGGAGAGGCTATTCAAGAAAATGGGAGGATTGATACAAGAGCACAAGCAAGATGGATATTTAGATAGGATGCGTAAGTCCAGCACTTTGTTTGTTATCTGGGTGTCAAAACACGTGCTCACGACAAGGTGAAAAGAGCGACGAAGCCTCCACGGCATGCTCCAAAAGGCTCGAGAAGCGAATTGGAAGGGTCATATTCAGAACTCGGGACAGCGAGAATTGATCGAGCAAGCTGATCAGCTTGAGCGCGAGATTGAGGAAGTCGTGGCCGCTGCTGATTAGGGTCACTTTGACGATGCTGCCCAGCCGTCAAACAAGAAGACTGGCCAGTATGATTCGGTGAGGAGCAATGCAATGAAGTGTTGGCAACACTGGGGCACGGGGAGCGGACCAGAATAGTCAAGAATGACGGATTCTGTTCAATCGAATCAGTATTTCGGCTTGCATGCCCCATTAACCGCTGACGTGTTACAAGTCTCTACTTATTTTAAGCCTTCTTGACGCAAAACCTCGGTTGACTCGTTCAACAAAGGGATCTTCATAACTGTGTTCAGAAAATCCGAATAGAACTATCAATGTTTATGCTACATGCCCACCCAGAAATGTCAGGACGAACACATATGGACAGGGCTCTCCAAAAAACTATGCTGCAACCTGCATGTGCTGTCTACTCCCCCCTAACGCATTCTTTCGCCCTACTCAACCATGTTCGTTACATGGTCGGAACTTTCGATCTGCCTACAAAAGTTCAAAGCTTCATCAAGAACGCATCATGCGAACCGGCAACTGAGTCCCCAGTATGAAACCCAAGCAGAAAGTCGATGGATTCATCCCCCAAGAACAGTGTCAATGGTTACCTTTACCACTCTGAGCGTCTTAGGTGCACATTCGATTATGCGATGCGCCGCATAACGTATATATATGCTCCTAAAAAGAGAGGCTGCTCCTATCCGTTTTCTGCGCAACAGCGGTAATTCGTTCAAATTTTTGCTGCGGATAGTTGACATTTCAAAAAGCTGGTCGGCCCTGCCATGTCGAATCCACCTCAAAAGCGATGTTAAACCAACGGCATGTACGCCAAAATCGAAAGTGCCAATTGCTCAGTAAAATTGTTTGGGAGAAAAGATGCCTCCGACGAGGTCCTGCTGTTTCACTGTCACGCTCTTACCTCTACTTTAATGAAAATAAAACTCCAAGAACCACGAAAAAGGTTTTTCCATTGTGTTCGACGGGTTACACCGGCAACATGCTTGAAGGGGCTTCCTCAAACCCTTGGGAATGCAGCGCACTCTCACACACTCGCCGCCAACAAGCAAAGGCACGATATACGAGTATCAGACTTAGGCTACACCTGCTCACTGAAAAGGAGTCAAAATTCTTATGAGGGTTGTTTACGTGTTGTTGCTTAGGACGAGCCAAAAATGTCTTAGTTGCATGCAGATGTTGTGTCTCGAAAGAGAGGACATCATGGGTTTAGAGTCAGCGAAACATGAAATGGGAGAGGCCGTACGAACACTTGCTAAGACAGGAGAAACTTTATAAACCACCTGTAACGGCCATCCCATGTGGCTATGGGCTGCCGAAAAATGAGGAATTTGCTCGAGTGACTTGGACTGGCAAGGCGACTTCACGGACCTGTGGGACGGACCTATTAAAACACTGCCACAGAATGTCATGCTCAGAAGTCATCCCTTGATATATGAGCCCTCGTTCACCAAATATGTGTTTTGCGAATCAAAACAATATAAAAAAGGCTTCAACGTGTTTTATGTTGGCCCTAGGAGTGCAGAGTCTAATTGCATCTTCTCATGACCTTGTTCCGACGCACTTCAAAGAGCTTACCAAGGAACCTAAATCAGCTGACGGACTGTGAATGTCTTTCAAAAATAAGACCCTTACTCTGTGCGCTAGTAGTCTAGCAAGCTCACAGAAATATCTCTCAACACGTCAGTCCAGGGAAGTAAAGGTTACTTCCACAATGTACGGGGTAGAGGCGTTTCATTGTCTCAAAATTCCCATATGAGCGTCCGAGAGATGTTGAATGGAGCGGCGGCACTCAACATCAGCTCCAGTTCATTCAAACGATGCAGTGAACTGCAATGGCATTGGGTTGCACAGATATTCTCATTGGCTTATGCTCACTGTGCCCGATCTCTTGCTTTCGCAGTCGCATCACTCAAGAACCTTAATTCGACTCGCAGAGACTGCGAAGAGGACAGCCAAGCTCCCGAAAGCCGCTCCGTCAGAGGCTAGAACGACCAGACGACGACAGTCTTTTCCTGTCAATCGTCGTTATGGTTACGGCTGATTCGGCTACAACACTGCGGAAAATGCCTAGGGATTATGGCGAATTCCAAAGACCATTCCATGCTTCAAATGTCCGACAGCCATACACAGTGCAACTATATGACTACCTCACCGCAGACAAACCTTCCAAAACAACCGCATTGAAAACAAAAAAGTAAAGTGCTATGTCTTTACCAAGTTGGCTTTTCAAAACCAAATCACCAGACGATATGTGATTCGATGGCTTGGCTACTCTCATCCATATGCAAGGAAGCTCTTTGCAACAATCATCTATCAATTATCTGTCCCACCAAGCATGGGCTGGAAGATTTTATAAATTTCCTCCGCCACTGTCCTCCCGCCCTTCTCTATCTTTTTCACTCCTAGTTCCCAAAGACAAACACCATGGCCCGATGTTTGTTAAAGACTAGCAAAGACCCGTAATGTTGCCGTCTACGCGACCCCTGCAACGAAAAAGAGATTTAAAAATAAGAAAGCTCGCGGTACTTGATTGACTTTTGTGGATTTAGGCGACATACGACATATGAAAAACTAAACGGCAGTAACCATCCTGCATGATCATCCCCAAACCTGCACTCTACAATAACAATAACATGCGCTTAAGAGGGGAGCTTGACTGCCCCAAAACACCTCATATGCCAAAAATGTGCAAGATCTTGTATCCAGAAAACACTCAGTGAACTTCGCATGCAGGTGCTGTGTTTGGAAACTCGCAGCCACATTATATTGGCCCATTCGCTCTACGTCCCAGTCCCTGGGCTACTTCAAAACGGCGAATATAAAAACCCTCTTCCTGCAGTCTTCGCTATTCTCCCCTCACTCTCCCACCTCAACAGTGCCTCATCTGAAAACTTGATGCGCACCGGGAATGTTCTTCAAAAATTGAATTCATCTCACTGATATGTGCGCCCGCTTCTCCTCACCCGGCAGCAGCTGGATCAAAATCCAACAGCGAAGGATTCGATGTTTCCGAATTCGTAACAGTAACTACAGAGACGTATATAAACACCTTCCCTACATCCTGCTCTGTGCTTCCTACTCTCTACAACCGCTGAGAGAGCCGGGTCCTAAAACGATAGCCCACGGTTCAATGTTCCTCCGCGTTCAGTTTTTGAAAATGGCTGGATAGCTTCATGTCCGCGGAGCACCATTTCAAATAGTCAACTAATGGTTCCATGTTGTTTGGGACTTTCCGTTTCGAAAATCTCCGAGTGGTTGTGCAATGTCCCTCGGACACTCTCACGGTTGAGGAAAATTGCGCAGTCGCACTGCATGCGCGGCCTACTACACACTTCGTAACCGCCATTTGCGCATTGGAAAACTCCCCTTTCATGATGGCTATGTGGCACCAACACGCCTTGATCTACACCCAGTTGAGCCCCTCAAGATGACTCCTTGGAACATATCTACACAAAACAGGCAGATGGCGACAGAATGAAGGATTTTCGAAGAAAGAAATGTGTTTCCGATACATAGTATGATCCTATAAGCAAGATCGCAATCCCATCGACATATGCTTTTTGTGTATCCTGCCGCAGCTGTACCGAAGGATGTCTCCAACATTCGGCGTCCATCCTCGCTCGAAGAAACAGGCAGAGAAAGACAAATTCCCAGATTCACCTGGAGATGACTTCTCCTCAACGCCCGAGAGCGTATCGGCTTTACTTCGAAATGAAAATCATCCCATGCACCACGATTTGATTTCCTCCTCGAGTCTTGAGAGGGCATGAATTCTCTTCAAATGAACATGACGCCTGTCGATGTGCAGAGACTGGCCTCGTTTCCGCAGCAATGTCTTAAAGAATGTACAATGGAAACTGTGACCCCCCATGTAAACAGGAACGAGATTAGATCACTCGCTCCACTTATAATTAGAAGCCTCAAAAAAGAAAGAAGAAGAGAACATGGACAGCGAAAATCACGAAAGATCTTCATGATGGCAGAAAGGGAGCACCTCAAGCTCAAAACAAGGAGATTCAGTATACGCCCACCCTCGACCGTATTGTTTGTCAGACACTTCCAGAAAAAAAAGCGGACCACATTTCAAATGGCTCCTATCCAGTCAAACAACCGGCCAGCCCAGACATGCGGCGGAAACCAAACTTCCCGAAACATGGCAGATCCATCCAATGATCTCATCGGAACATCTGGCCAAAATGCGAGTTCTCAAGGAGCATGTGCCATGCAGGACTCTCTCTGCGCAGCCAGGACGAAATCGACGAGACAAGCCAGGCATGTGGGCGGCATTGGATAACCCCAAAAGCGAAGATCTTGCACCCCGACACGTTATGTCAGACATCATCCTCATGGTCCAAGACAGCAGCATTCAAAAAGGGATTTGCCACAACAGATGTCCTCGCAGGCAAGAAAACCCAACTATAACCACCACCGACCCCCCATGCGTTCTTTCCAACCCGCCGCGCACATGTGCTATGACTTGGACCCGTCAAGAATTCTTAGAAAAGTACGGCATGTTCTCCCTGCGGCTCTGCAAAGTATCTGAAACGCAAAAAGACATATAGTGAAGCCATGTGCCGTCCGTTCGTCCAATTTCGACACGCGCAATGTGCGCAGGCAAGAAACCCAACTATAAAAGTTGGCCCCACCCCGACATGCGTTCTTTCTAAGACCATCCACACCAACATTGCTATGACTTGCGGCCATCAGTAATTCTTAGAAAGATACAGCATGTCCTCCCTGCGGCTCTCCACAGTATCTGAAATGCAAAAAAACATATGGTAAAGCCTGGGCATGTGCCGTCCGTTCGTCCAATTTCGACATCCGCAATCAACGCAGAGACGATAGGGAGGAACGTCCAAAAGGACTAACAAACTATCTTATGTCCAAAAAATACTATCCAAGCCTCCCATTTCAGTCTTGCTTTCCGCTCCTCGCAAAAAGATTAGCTGGTCTATCTGCGCCTGTCTTAAGATTTTTCATCTGCCGTTTCATGTGACTGGAGCGGTGGATCACCATTTGCTCAACCCTTCGATAATAGTCGTTATGTGCGACTGTGCGTGCGGAGTAGCCACTCTGCGGCCGGCCCAGAAAGGGAGTCCGTCAAAATGGGAGGAGATGCTGCATATGTGTGCCGGGCCTGCTAGATCCAAGTGTGGTGGGAACGTCATGTTAAATTTCGAGATGATGATGATGACGATGATGATGCTGATGATGATGATGATGATGCAAGTGGTGATAACTCGCAGCATCACAATGAGCTGCTTGCATTACGCAGAATACTTCCTGCAGATAGTATAGAAGCACCATACTCTTAGCAACAAGCCGTCGACGACATCCAAAGTCCTTATCAGCAAGATAAATGTCTATATGAAGCATCGTGCTCAAGAGTGGGTAGAGTAAGGTCCGTGAGAGATTACATCGACTATTATATATCAAAGCGTTACAACATTATAGCAATCTACATGCACGAAAAACAAGTGGTAAAGCTATTATGGTATAACGAACGTCACAATGCCATAAACTCGCCGAAATCCCACTCCTCCTCCTGTGCAACACCAGCCAGCTGTTGTGGTGTACTCTGAGTCGTTGAGAAATACTCATACCCGTTTTCCACGCTCCGACTACACTCCCTCATCATTTGCGGCACGGCAGCAGCCTCATCCCCGACCCGAACGCCATCGGCCTCATCACTTTCATCGTTATACTTCATCCCATCCTCACAAACATCCACCTCCCTTATCCACTTCTCCCTCAACCACTCCATCGGCGGATCATCCCCACCCCCCATGCCGCCCCTTCCTTCTCCCCCCTTCCCCCTCCCATTTGGGGCCCCATTCGCCACTCCCTTCCGCCCCCTCTTCCTAGGATGAAAATGCGCTCGTCTCAGGTGCGCCGCTGCATTGTAATACGCACCATACACCTTCCCATTTCGGCAATGTTTGCAGTTTGCGAGAAAAGTACCGGAGTCGGAAGCGTCGATGCAGATGTAGCCCTTGCGCTGGACCGAGTGAGCACGCGCAATGTGTCGGTCGAGTTCGTGGGTGCCGCGGAAACCCGAGGGGCGTTGGTTGCAGTGGGGGCAGAGGAGTTTGGCGTGCGCGGGGCGGCGGTAGGGAGTTTTGGGTATGGGTATGGGGAGGGCGGTGGGTGCTTGCTGTTGGATTGTGATGTTGGGTGGTGTTAAAGTTGACGATGGGAGTGACGTGTTGGCCGGGTTTGGGAGTGCTGGCGGGAGGGGGGCGGTCGGTGGCGTTGTTGATTTTGGTGCGATCCTTCGGGAGGTAGAGGCGTGGGTTGTTGCTGAGAGGTTGGGGCGTGGGTGGTAGGAGTCGGTCGAAGAGTTAGCTGTGCGTCTTGCTGATGTGCCGTTTTCGTTGTTGCTGGAGTTCGATGACGATCTCCGCATGTTTCTTGACATACCATTTGACTGATGCTGCTCTTCAAGATTGGCATTCAAGCCATTTGACAGACACTGATCTTGAAATCCTCCAAGCGGGGAAACGCTTGGAGCAGACTGTTGCGCAGAAGAAAAAGGGAACACTTGATTGTCACTGCCAACCAAGGATGAAGAGAAAGAGAAACTGGAAGAAGAAAGTAGACTATCACCGCAACCGCTGATAGCACTCGAATTAACAGGATCGAGAGGAAAAAGAAGAAACGAACCGTCCTCAGTAGGGAGCGGTTCAAAGCCACTAGCATCAGAAGACGGAAGACGAAGCATAGACATGGAATCGAGGAATTGGGCATTACAACTGGTGCGCCGGCTCATGCTGCTACTAGATGGAGTAGACGGTGTGAGGGCGCCCGTGGATGCAATGCCCGGGGAGAGGGAGCCGTCAAGCGGCGGACACCACGACTGTGCATCTTGAATTAGTGGGTCAACCTGTAGATGGAGATGATCTACGTCGAGGTGGGGGTTCAGGGGGAGAGCAGAGGAGCCCAGAGGCTCGATGTGCGTGCTCACGTAGTCTGCGGGCTGATACTCGACGACGCTGTCGGTGCCCAGAGCTGTTTGCTCATGAATGGGTTGCAGAGAGCGTTGACGTCGGAGGGCTGTGGCATGTGAATAGAGGGTGTAGTTGCTAGACTCCATATCACTGCAGTATTGCGAGGTGGGCAAGGAGGAGAAGCTGCGCTGGGCAAGCATGCCCATATCGTCACCGCTGGGAGCAGAAAACGAAGATATATCGTGCCTGTGAGAGGCGGCAGGTGCGGAACGAGTGCGGTCCATTACAATGGCGTCTGCGGTCTGTCAAGGAATTAGCCAGGGGGTCGGACGGAACCAAACCCCTATCGCATACTTGGATCTGAGAAGATATTGAGGTGCTCGACGCAGACATGGATCGTGGTACTTGACGAAGCTGTGAAGAAGGTGTGCTTCGGCGGGTGGATATTGCGGAGGTAGCTTGTAACCATAGTTGCTCCCGTTGTTCTTGTGGGAGGTTGGAGTTGCGCAGAGCGAGCTGGAGCGAGTTGAGGACTTGGAGGTAAGTGGGATCGGCGCTGGGTTTGGCCGAGGACGCCATGGCGGCCTGGGAGGTCGAGGTCGAGGTCGTTATGCTACGAGGTAGGGGGAGGAGGTAGCAAACCGTGCTGTGGTGATACGATCAGCGGGCTGATAATGGAATCAAAGCAACGCACTTCGCAGCGTACTTACTGTAATGACGAGAAGACGCACAATGGGAATCTGGCACAGCAGAAGACGTCAGGCTATTGTGCGAGGAAGGGATGAGAGGGGAAAATGGCGAGGCGGGAGGGGGACCAGCTTATGACAGGTCAGAGCTGTCCGGTGGGTGTTGATGTGTTGGCACAAGCAGGCAACGCGGCGACGGGTCCAAGGACGCTGCGCCAAGCTCAACAGGGCAACCCAGCTGCTCCCTCAGAGTCCCTCCCCATCACCACTCATTGGACCCGAGACACGGCACAAGGCGGCGCCATTGGCCGCTTCATTATTGTTTTCTGTCCGTTACCCGGATTGCGATGCACTGTTTCTTTCGTCCTGGTCCAAGTCTCGCTCACGCATCGCCGCTCCGACCGGCTCGACTTTGTGCCATCGACTGCCCGTGGCATTCTCCTTCGGCGTCGGCTAGTGAGCAGGCTGAGTGACCCTGAGGGAGACACAATTCGCGCAACGCCCTTTCTCGTGTTGCCTTCCAGCTGCAGTTCGCGACTCCTTATCATTGTTGGCTTCGTCAGCGCGTGCGGATGGGAATGCGGCTCTGAGATGGTGATCAGGTGACTCCCTTTGGCCAATGCACTATTCTCAGAATGCTAGTCTATTCTAATGTTTCCTTCCTATTTATTAATCATGATCACTTCACCGGTTTTGTTTCCTATCCTATCCGGCTTGTACCGCACACGGTGTTGCTGTCCCGTTTCATTCGTCGTCCAATCTTCTTATTATATCATGACCTTCAAACCCTCTATTCGAGTAGATGCAACGTACCCTTATTCATCTCAACCTCCACCATCCTGCAAAATCCTCCCCGTCATCATCTAGAGAATCTCAACAGCTCCCTGATCCTGCCTCTCCCTCTTCCCCTTTCTCTCGCCCTCCCCGGCGTCAACGGCGGTTCACTCTCCGCCCTCAAGTGCCCCGGTACCAACCTTCCTTCCACCGCACCCACAACCGTTTCTCCATCCGAACGCTTTCGCGAACCCATATCTCCTCCTTCAGCTTCATCCGCTACCTCCCCCTCTGCCCACTCCGATTCCAACCTCCAAAACCGATCCAGTATGTCCGGCCCAGAGACATCCGGCATCGCAGCCCCTGCGAATCCAGAGAAGTAGTCCGCAATATCATCCAGCACAGCATCATCCGACGCTCTCCGACTCTCCGAAACCTTGCCCACGTCTTCCATGGCATCGCCGAACGGCTCGAGGGTAGCGACCCAACCCTTGCGATAGACCCTATCGATGGCAGGCGGGAGAGCGCCTACATCGCACAGACGGACGGGAGCGGGAATGTAGATGCGACGACGTTGGTCAAGGGGAGGGGGAACGGAATCCTCGTTGATGGTTCCCATATCCCACATGCGTACGCCCCACGGGAGCGGTGGGAGACGTACGTTTGGTCTTCTGGGTACCCGTGGCGGCGCTGCAGTCCTCTTCCTTTGCTTTGACTTTCCCTTTCCGTTTCCCTTCTGTCTCACTGTCGTCGGGGTCATCGTCATCTCCGATGTTGGCTGCCATAACCGTCGCGGCCCGGGTTCCAGACCTCCATACAGCTCACGCGGCGTACTCACCACCGATCCAGGCGTATCCGGCAGATCCCTCAATTGGAAGTCTACCCCCCGAGCCTTGACTGTCGTCTTCGTCGTCGCCCTCAGTGTGTCCAGCCTCTGCACCCGACGCTGTTTAAGCGTTTCCCTCACCCGGATCTTATCAGAAAACGAAGAAGCCGTGGCCCTCGACGGCAAGCTATGAATGACTGTCGTCGCGGTCGACGACGCACTCTCACCAGCATCCCCATCCCCCGCACCAACAACTACCCCATCATGCCCAACCGTCCTGAACTCAGGCTCACCACCACTATCCGAATCCGAATCCAACCCCTCAACAACGAATCTCACAACCGTTTCCCACCTCTTGACCATACGCTCCGATGCCTCCCTCGGTGTCGTCCACACCCCAGTCCCTTCCTCGTTCCAAGTACTCCGCCCTTTCTCTCCATTCCCAGCGCTCTTCCTCTCATTCCCCGTCCCACTTGATCCGCCTTGTCGTTTCCGTCTCCTAGTCTCCTTCAAGGATGCCCCGAGACGTGTCGACGGCCCCGGAAAGACAGTGCTGGTCAATAACAATCCCGATCCCCCTTCCCAACCATCCCTCCGCCCCGTCCATGTCCCACCGACACTTCGACTCCGCCGCCCCCTTCTTCCCAGTCCATTACCCGGAATCCAACTCCCCCGCCGTGCAACACCGACACGCGCGCTGATGGCCCGGCGAGGGAGCTGCGGCTTGAGATCTTGGAACCCGCATCCGCTATCTGTGTACCCATCTACATGGGCGGTGCCGGTGTCGATGCCCGCCCGTGGTGGTAGTGTAGTGACGGTTTTCTTTCCCAGCCTTGGGCGCGGACGTCTACGGGGTGAAGGGGTATTGCTGCGACGGGTGGAGAGGCCCGGGGAGCGGGTTGGGGAGCTCGGTTGGGAAGAGGAGAAGGAGGAGGAGAGGGTGCTGGGTTGGGAGGGGGGTGGTGCGAGGTGGGTGTCTGGTGTGCGTGTAGGTGTAGATGTAGGTGTGGGTATACGTGTATTTGTACGTGCAGGTGAGGGGATGCGAATAGCAGCTGCTCGTTGGAGGGATGGTGGTCTGGTATTGGAGGATGACGGAGGAGATGAAGGAGAAGTAGAAGTAGGCGGAGGCGGAAGACCGCTGCTGCGAAGGGCAAGATCGTAGTGGATAGCCTGCTGCTGCTGTTTGCCTTGCTCTGCCGCAACGGAAGGAAGAGTATCCGGCATTACTGGTAATTGATCCAAATATCGACGCTGAAGTGTTGGGCTCATGGAGGATGGTACGTAGGAATCTTCCTGTTTCAATCACGACAATGTCCCATCTGCGGTTCTGGCTGCGCCTTCCCCGAGCACAAGGGAGACGGCCATGATTTTGTCTAAGCCATCCCTCATTCTCTACACGGCATCATCATTCTTTGTTCCTCGGCTCTCTATCAGTCGGGCGCGGCACTGCTGCGAAGATGTATATCACGTGCACGTCGTTGAGATGGACTTCTCGCTTCTTCTCAGAAAGCAACAAAGGAACACTGCCACCTTTCGGATCGACGTTTTCGGAAATCGTCCATTGGAAGTCGGCAATAATGAGCCGAGGTCTGTGCGGATATGCTACAGATAATTTTGGGTGGAGGTGTATATGCAGCTTACCCAAGTGCCTTCTTAGTAGTACATGTATCTGACACAGCTACTGGTTTGCTGCATGTTCATCTATCAAAGTATACCAGCGTATATATCTCACCACGACCCGGTACATCTTCCGAGCGAATTCATCCTCGTTATCTGAGTAGGCACATGAAAATAGAAAGCTACCTAGGTAGCAGCGTGCCCTAGCAGCATGTGTGGACAAGGGTGACAAGGCACATGGAGAGAACACTGGCATCACAGAAACTTGAACAGGACGATAGCGACCCATGAATATCCCTCTCATTATCTCCAGCCCAGCAAGCAGAAATTGAGGCTATCTATACAGACCCATATGCTCGCGCCGTCACCCGCACCCTCCACCATTATTACCGGCGCGGTCATCACAAGATCATTCGTGAAGTAATCCATAATCCATGCCATATCCCCCTCCTTGCGCCACCGAAAGCAGAGTCATTGACATATCGTTCCGATGGTAGAGAGACAAAGGGATCATGGAAAGGCCCATTAAAACCAGCAACACCAATACCGATCCGAACCATATACTCCAGCTTTTGAAATGACTAGGGCAAGACAGGAAGACGTCCGGGAGCAGGAGAATGCAGCGAGGCCGACGGCAATGAACCCGACCCTTGGATTGAGGTCCTTCCGATTCAAAGTGCGCGGTCCGTGGTAGATGATTCGGAGGCGGTGTTTCGATCCAAAAGGTCCACGAAAATCCAAAGCAGAGTCCAGCATCGTCGTCCGTTGGACGCCTCAGCAAGCACGCCGCTCCCACTTAGATAAGCACAGCTCCCACAGCAGCGAGGACCAAGCCGCTGAGAGACAAGGCATTGGCATTGGCGGCGGCAGTAGAGTCAGAGGGAGGCGCAGACTGGGACGAAGACGTGGTGGGAGCACCGGTGCCAGTGGACGTCTGGGATTGCACGGGAGAAGAGGTCCTAGGGCCCGTGGGCACGGAGACGGTGGTGTTACCACCAGAAGAGGCAGTCACGGTAGCGGTGTAAAGCGGCGAGGTAGGGGCGCTCACGGTGACGATGTAGGTGCCCGAAGTTGAAATGATGTAAGGGAGGCCTGGAAGAGTAGAGGCGGTCACGGTGGCGGTGTAGAGGCCCGAAGTTTCAACGATGCTAGGGAGAGGGACGATGCTAGGGAGGCCTGGGTGTGCGTGTCAGCCCTGGAGTCGACGAGGTCGTCACGTGGGAGAAGATTGAAGGAGAGGATCCAACGTACCGACTTCAGGAGTCTCACTCACGACTGGCGAAGGGGTGGCCGGGGGAGCTTGGATCTGGCCATCGCTGATCTGGGAGATGGGCTGGACGTCCTGGGGGAGAGCGTTGACGGCGGCAGCGGCGAGGAGGGCGAGGGAGGTGGAGAAACGCATGGTGACGAATTGAATTGCTGCTGTTACTGATGACTGTCGAAGAAGAATTGGATATGCTGGTGGTGAGATGCAGAGTGGATGGAAGCAAACGGGGGAAACGAGGGGAAGTCGAGGGTTATAAGTCGGTTGCTGTAGTTGGGAGAGAGACTGTGGGAAGGAAGGAAGGAAGGAGGCTGGAATGCTTATTTATGTGGCGTTGCACAGGAAGGAGGAAGGAGCGAGCGACCTTGGAAGCCCCTCGTTGTCCAGCGTTACCCAGCACTGCACTGTGACATGCCACGCAGCCTCCAACCATTGCACCTCACCGCGCCACCCATCCCAATCCAAACCCTCCCCTCTCCCAGCCATCGCCATCCGCAGCCAACAAGCAAGCCACGTACGCTCCCTTCCCTCGGTACGCTCCCAACCTTATTGTGATCCGTCCTGCTCTTGCACACGGGAGACACCGCGCGTCCTCGCCGTAAACAATAAACACACAGCCTGCTTGCATCACCGACGCCCGTCTATCCCTGCTCTCCTCGCCACTTTCACATCTCGCCGTTACCGCAGAGGCGCATCTTTCTCCTTGAATTCGTGCATGTGCGAAGCCGGCAGTGATGTGCAATTCCAATACTCGCCTGATGGATTTGATTGATGGTTGCATCATTCGTGGACGCACGCCTTGTTTTTCGGAACGGCCCCCGGCGGCACATCGTTATCGATACGGGTATCATGGTGGGGATCCACCAGGAACCGGACGGGTCCACGCAAGCTTTGCCATGCCGTGCTTCTATTCATGGAGATAATAGCCCCTTCTCTTGTTGGTTCTTGAATTTCTCGTTTCTTTATTTGCTCCCCTTCCCCCAATATAATCCAACGACACCAGACAAATACTGTGACCTGCTAGTTCTGTGGTAAAAGACGTTTCTCACCCTTGCATTGTCTTTGCCTGCCCCTGTCGATGACGTAGACCCCCGCCATCCTACTTTTCATCCCTTGCCATCACCCCACCACCACCTTGGACCTCCCAGCAACATGTCCAGGTCAGCAGCAGAACCCCATCAACGATACGGAGTACTACCGTGGTTATTATCATTATATTGCGCGTCCAACGTCGAAAAAATAGTATATCGCCTGCCAGTTCCAACTCCGCTGCCGTGCCACATTACTGAAACACCCACCGAGTCTCCGATTGTCCAGCGTCACGGTAGGATGATATATCCAACCAATGGCACACCCTTTTCATGTTTCTCTTTCAGGCAGATTCCCCGACGCTCGTACTCGTCGCTAACATCGCTTCCCCTTTCTCACAGTACCGTGCAGGCACGGTATCCGCACTTGTACATCGTTATCGATACGCCCATGGCGGGTTGCCACCAGGAACAGGACAGATCAACAAAAGCAAGCTTTTTGCCATCCCGTGCTTTTATTCATGGAAAACGAGATGTGTGATTCCTAACTTGCTCCTTCTCTAAAGTATGATTGGCTCACGGTACCGTATCAGGCATAAGTTTCATGAATTCTTGTGGGTCAGCAAAGGCGGGCAGTTGATTGGCTATCCGACCATACAGCTGCTGTCTGCTTGGCTATCTCTGTATGGAGTATAAGAGTATTGAATCGTGTACCGAGTCAGATTACGTAGCGAGCCGACCATTTTCCCTATACAAAATCCGTGAAAACGATTACAAACCCGCAAGTTTGCAGCGCTGCATCTCAACGCAACGCGTATAATAATGCTACAGTTTGTAGGAGTAGTATCTAAGACTACTCTTTTATATATATTCTTTTCTTCTAAGGCATATTTTTAGCTCGTTCCTGTTCTCTTAAAACAGGGGTGTTTTCCTTCTATTTCCTTCCAATGTTCTTTTTCCTCCTGACAGGAAAAAATACCTTTGTTAAGCGGTTAAAAAAGAAAAAAGCGCTGTTAACCTGTAGAATATAGCAAGAAAAAGTAGGTTTCTTAGGATATATTATATAATCCTAGGGGGTTGCGTTAAGATACAGCGCTGCCAGTTGCGTGTTTCTGCCCGTTTTCACGGATTTTGTATACTGTGTAGGGAAATAGCCGGCTCGCTAACGTGATCTGACTTGGTACACGATGATCCGATGCTCTACAATTTACAGAACTTTGCCCTCTACCACAGAGTACCGTGTAGTTTAAGTAGGGTATTGGCACTTTACCTGTACTGGGTACAAGTAGATATTGTCTACCGTAACCCGACTATCCCGCTTTCGTCCCTTGCACATCACCCACCTCCAGCTCCTACCACCATGTCCAAGTCAAACAGCGGAAGGCCATCAATGAGCCCTAAGACCCACAAGCTGAAGTCGACCTTCGGCAAAAGATATCGAACATACTACTCGGGACCCAGTTTGGTGGTTCCTGATGACTACATCAGTCATCCGCCAATTTGCAGCGCAAATGCCCTCTGCGTACAGAGGGCCTCGGATATCTATACCAATATATTACTCTGAGTGCACTAAGTTTTCCTCCTGCTAATCTACTGCACGCGTAGAAAAGGCCGCGCTAGCCTAAATATCTGTTCTCTTGCAACTCCATGTAACCTCCTACAACAGTGCGGTACCACCGCCCCCTCAAGGCGGTAGGAATCGCGTAAGAAGCCCAGTAACAGCTATGGGGAAGAAGAGGACTCGGCAGATCACTTAGAGCACGCAGAGCAATATATGAGGGCATTTTGCGCGGCGAATTTGTTTTGTTTACATAATCAATCCCTGGCCGGGGCCGAGTAACCACCAAGTACTGCGTGTGTCTCAAACAGGAAAATGGTACCTAGCTATATTGAAAGGCGCCTGCCAGCCCCAACTGTGATGCCTCGTCTATGTAGCGTGTGCCACCATCTGAAACACTTACCGAGTGTGCAATTGATTGACATAGAAGGGTGTATGATTGCCATGTTTTCTCTTTCAGGCAGATTTCCGACGCCCATAGGTAACATGCCTCCCCTTTCTTACTTACACAGCATCCTTTTCTCGCCGGTCCCGTCGTTGCCATGGCATCTTTTGTACTGTTGTTCGGGGCAGGTTTCCAGGTGCCCAGGCTGTAGCTACACACAGTCCGTCGATACGATTTCAGTGCCAGAGGCACCTAATCCTCACAGGCACTGTGTAATTTGGGGGCCGTCGAGGGCCAAAGTCCCGCCGAAGGCATAGGGGCCCGCTACGTATTGTACACAGTATGTAGGCAGGATATGCTTTGGTATCTACCTCAGCTCTCCTTGTCTCGCATCAGTTACCCTAGGGTACAGAGTTTCTACAAGCTGCTTCATTCAAAAGCCCTTCCACTTCTAACCGCCCTATCAATCGTCGTAAATCCAAGGAGAAATTGGACCTAAGAAGGCCTATATTCGCCCCCAGAATCCGAACGGAACAGCCCCTTTACAAATCCATGACAGGATTGAGAATCCGTATCCGTTATTAAAACCAACATGGCGCCACGACTTGCTCCGCCTCGGCGATCCTCTGCCTACCTACCTATAGTTGTTGATCCATCAGAATTGAGATTGCGGCGAGAAGCTGAATTGATCCTTTCTCACGGATAACGAGACGGAGGAACCTGCAAGGGGTCAAGTCTACCGCATCTTCCACGTCTGGCGACCCTCGGGGGAGAAAACAAGGGATCACTAGGGTTGCACGGATTATTTCACAGGCAGATAATCAAGTAAACCCGCTTAAAGTTCGCCATTTGTTTACTTGTCCGATGTTGGACAGCCCATACAAGTTCAATGATTGGGCAGACCCTGGAGGCGCCCAAGAAGTGGTCATTCCCGCCGGGTGTGGAAAGATGCGGGTATAAAAGAGAGCACCGTCGCCGGAGAAACTGAAGGCAGCTCAAGCAGAACGGTTTCTCAAGCTCTACTTGTGTCTTTATCACATCAAAGTCATTTGATCAATCCCCATTCTTTCATCTTCTCTGCTTTTCGAACCACCTCCAACACCTCTCAAGATGAAGACGTTCGGCGTCACCCTGGCGGCAGCTGCTCTTGCAATGCTGCCCTGCTCGGCTGTAGCGCTACCCTCTGCTCTTACGCCGCGGGGCAAAGCAAGTATTGCCAAAGACCTCGCAAAGCTCATCGGGCTTCTCACTGGACCAGACGAGATCTTCGCCTGGGATTTCGACAAGAATCCTTAAATGTGCAGGGTCTACATGGAAACCATTGACGGGGCGAACTGCTATGCGCAAGTAATATGCAATGACGGCGTAAAGGAATACAACGAGGGCAAGGTTTTCTGGAGCGCGTGCTATGTGGGCGGCCGGCAGTTCTTCAACGATCCTCGGATTGGCGAGTTCAGCATCACCTTCACCTCAGGAGGTCGTGAGAGGATGGATGGTCTTATCGACCCCATTCTCCAGCTCAAGAACGTGGGTGATTGGATGAGCATAGATGCCGCCGCCTTAGCGGCCGAATATAACAGCTACCAGAGTTGCGATGCAGGAATTGTGGACAAGGACTGTTACGACGGTCCATATTTTTGCCGAAATTTGTAAGCATCTTCGCGACTGAAGTCTGTTCCAACGTGCTAAGATTACATTTACAAAGCTGGGATAGGGGGGTAGGGAGAAAAAGAATGTGGGAGTGCGGTGTCCCGAGGGTTGGAAAGGCACTCGGTAGCCCAGACGACCCCCATCATCTGGACTCCAACGGACCGACAAACGAAAAAGGTTACGCACCCGGCCAATGCGGCATTCACGTCACCCATTACCAGAAGCCCGACCCGGTCAAGGACTCGTATTCGCTCGAAATCAAGCTCTTTGACAACAACGAAGTTGAAATCGGTGCATCTGGCAGAGTTGGTCCCAACTACAGCCTCGGGAGCAAACTCCCCTACACCGTTGAAGTCAGGACTGGTGCTGTTGATGCCGACCCGGTGAGGTTTGCATATGCCGGTTTCGAGTGGGATTCCAACAGCCCGAATTGCAAGACCGGTGCGTATGGTAAGGGTCCATGAGAATATGACTTTTCTACCGTTCCCGCTAACTCTTTCGCAGACAGCGGAGACAGAGATATGGACTGCGTCTTCCACTGCGACTAAATGGAGAAGCTGTACGATTGGAGTTGACTCCCCTTTAGTCTCTTCTCTATTTTCACTTTGGCCGTGGAGCTCTACGTGAAGTTTATTCAGTTTCGAGAAGGGTAGACTTCGCAGCAGGAACTCAGGGCTGATGAGTTGTTGGAACGGATCTCAAACAGAAGCCTCTTCATGTCTTTTAGTTCGGTGGAAATATTGCTGATAATAGACTGCACATCCTGGAGGCGGTTATTAGTGGACCACTCCACAGAGATTGGAGGGCCCTTTTTTGTTCTTGTATGTCATTTAAAAGTCTGTTAGCTAGCTGTTGAACGCCGCCTTGCACGAGATGCAGCTTAGGGCAGTTTGCTGTCACCGGAAAGAAATGTCTCTTACTGGCAATGGTATAGTGATTGGTTCCTTGGGATTTGACGAGTCTGGCTTTTTCATCGTACACCCAATCCTACCAGGATCTGACCTACTGCCCATCAGCAACTTCCGAGCAAACCATGGGAACGGTATAAACAGCACCAACCCACAATGATACCCGCACTCTCCAGATACAGTAGTCAACCGCCTGCGTCTACCTCCGATCACACGTCTCAAACTCCCTGCAACACCTCGGAAACACATCCTGCAGCAGCGGCCGAACATTCCCAATGGAGAACAGTACATATCTGAGCAACCCCTTCATTAGCCGCCAATTCTCCCAACACTCATCGTCATCATCGATTCATCATATTCCAACAGACTCACCCCTCCAACAACAAACCCGCCCCCGGCACAACCATGGTCTTCATATACCACACCACAGGACTCAACGGATCCTTCCGAATCATCTCCCACAAGCTCGCTATCTCCCACCTTCCTGATCTCTTCCGCATAAACTTTACATACGAACTTGATTCATTGCGGGAGGGGGAGGGCCGCCCAGTAGATCCCGTTTCCGTCGTGCATGTCGTCCGGTTTGAGCATTGCGTTTAGGACGCTGGCTTCGTTGGCGGTCATGACGTGGTGTATATCTCTGGCGGAGACGTGCGAGAGGGGTACGTTGGGACCGTATATGTTTACTACGGAGGCCGGCGAGGACGAAAGCTGTGTAGACTCGCTCAGTGAAAATCCGACAATCGAACCTCATCATCCAACCGTCTCCGTGAAGGGAACCGAAATCGATCCCTCTCCACCCCAAAACTCCACCTATCAATATCGTGACCCCAGAGAACAAGAAAGCTCCTCTTGCAAGCAGGACCTCCCTTGCAAAACCGCTGTTAAGAGGCGGGTAAAAAAGGGAAAGAATGGAGTGGGAAAGAAGACGAGAGCTAGGACACTTTTGACGACCTCGACTCGGCTAGGTACTTGGCCACAGCGGCTTTCAAGTCGGGTTTCGAAATCTCAGGGGCTGCTTCTGGCTACTTAGTTTGGTACTTCTGATGGACTAAGCCGGCGTGTGGCAGAAGGCACGCTCATGTCCCATCTAAAATCACTTACGCCGCCAAAATCGGCAGTGGCGTACCTGACAGCGGAGTGACTATCCCCCCCCCTCATGCTCTGGAAAGGCCTCTCTGAACATAATAATAAGGGTCTGACGATGTGCAAAGTACGGAAGGCAGGAACTAGCCCCTTTCCCCATTCTTCCGTTTCTCTACTAAGAACAGTGTCTTATGCATGGGCCTTCTATCGAAAGCTGGACCAACCTTCTTCAAGCAGATATCGTGTCAAACTTTGTTTGATATTATTACTACGTGACCGCTATGCTAAAAACTAGATAACGTGTTTTACAAGCGAGTGGACACCCCACCAACTTTGCGCCTGTTTGTAGGCGTATATCTCAACAACTATATAAGATAATAGAGAGTTATTAAGAGAGTAGATTAAGCAGTGTTTAAAGTATTCTTTTTACACATGCATGAGTTATGCCCAGGCTCTCTACATCTTGTGCAGCACGCCAGAGCCTGGCGGCTGAGTCCTGATCGCACACCACCTTGACGCTGTTCACGAGCAATCTGTTCCTCAAGCTCTTGTTGAGCTAGTATATCCTCTCCTGCTCCCCTTGTTAAGACTCCATGCTTCTGGATCCGCTTCTTCTTACACTGCCTCCACTTTATAGCTGCCTCATTAGCTCTCTCAAGGCTAGCAATCCGATCACATATCAGCTCAGCCGAGAGCATCATTACTTTAGCCCCCTTCTTGAGCTGATCAATTGCCTCAATAATTGAGGCTGGTGATAAACTCTTATGCTACCGAATATGATTCCGAATTAGCATTGATTGAGCCTCGAGCTCACGTATATTGTTTGGTATTTGAGCCTCCCAGAGAGCCTCTACTAGAGCAGCTGGAGGAGTAGGTGTACGGAGCTGCACATCAAGCTTTGACAGAACAACATCTGGCTGGAGAGGAACTAGGCTTGCACCTCGAAAGGCTGAACAGATGTTGGTTGATGTAAATAATTGATCAAAGGCTGCCTTGAAGGCTGGCAGAAACTCAAGCTTCGTGATGTGGTTGATGTGGTAGTGGATCAGAGCCTCAATCTCATGGTTGTATGCATGCTTCAATGGTGCAAAACAGCCAACGTCAAGAGGCTGGAGTAGGTGAGATGAGTGAGCTGGCATGCACAGTGTGTAGATATTGTTCTCCTTGCAGAATTCTTAAAACTCAAGGGAGTGGTGGCTCTCGTGGCCATCAAGGATGAGCAGACGACGAGCACCTACAACACGAGTCTTGGTATAAGTATTGAAGTACTTTAGCCACTCAACTCCTAGCTCATTGTTCATCTAGCTATTGTCACTAATAGCAATTGCCCAGTCGCGTGGGATATCAGCTTCCTCATACCAGGCAGAGAAATAGTGTTGGCCAGCAAAGATAATAAATGGTACGATAGCCTAACCAGTAGCATTGATTCCTTGGATGACCATCACCCACTCACGATTGCCTGGCTGGATAGCCTTTGGCTGGCCTCTCCTCTCTGACCCTGTTACAACAAGCTGAGTAGTGATCTTGCCCATCATAAAGCCAGCCTC
>NW_022986851.1:1746903-1833483 GCF_010094085.1 Westerdykella ornata
CTCGTACGAGGCTGGCTGGCCTTGGGTTGGGGGTGCCATGAGGGCTGGGAGTTCACGCGTTGTAGAAAGTTGGTGGGGTGTCCACTCGCTTGTAAAACACGTTATATGAATATATATACTACAAGAAAACCTATGAATCCAACCAGTAGTGGTTTCACATATCCAAGCACCTCCATGCCTTGAATGAACCAGCAATGCAATCCCACAAAAACTCAAGAAAACAAAGTGATGCAAAGGTCCGGCAAGACCAGCAAATCCCCAACCAAACCATGCAAATCCAACAAAAGAAAACACGATCACTCTCAAGCCAACCAATTCTGCCACTGGCACCTACACCCGCCGCTCCCGCCATCAATCACGCCTCCCACATCCTGCACCGGCCCACCACCGGGCCTCACAAGGTTTCCGCCAAACGCCCGATCCTCTCTCAGAAACTGCTTGTTTTGGTTGAGATCGCGAATCTTGCCGTCAACCTCCATCTTATAGCAATACAGCATCTTCTCCGTCGCGGATCCGCCGTGTCGGTCTATCGTCACGGTGACGGGGTAGGGAAACGAGCCGGGTCGCTTGAAGTCTGAATTGGTGGGCGCATTAGGGGACGACCCCAGGAGCGGCTTGCTCGTCTGGCTCCGGGTCCAGATCTGCACGAGGAAACGGGTCTGAGCCCAGGTACATCGCACCGTGGCCGCTTCCTTGGGACTGCCGCCGTCCTGGTCGGCCGGGTTGCCGCCGCGCGTGAAGTTGCGGACTGTTTCCTTGAGGAAGATGGAGCGGTCGTAGTAGAGGAAGAAGCCGTAGTGTTCGTTGTCCTTGCCGCGGTTGAAGAGTCGAAGGGGTTGGCCTTTTGCTTCGGGGAGGAGGTTCGCTGGCGCGGCGGTGCCGTCGGGGTTGAGTTGCGGTGGGGGTATGCCGGATGTGATGTTGCTGGCCTGGCGCTTCAGGAGACGGGAGGGAACCGCGTCAGGAAGATCCAGGAAAGACAGAAAGAAGGGCGTCTCTTCGCCTTCGAAGGGACCAGTATTACCGTCGGTAGTCTCCCCCAGAAACTTGTAATGGTCTGCATTAGGTGCTGGGGGCGATGCCGACGGAGGTGCACGAGGACGTAGTAGCAGGGAGCGAATAAATGCCCCAGCCGATACAGCATTCGCGGCCCTCCGCGCTGGTCGTGTTTTGGACGGATCGGCGATGGTTCCGTTCTCGAAGATGATCTCAAAGCGTAGGTTGGGCTGATCGGGTTTGTTTGGCTTGATGGCTTGCTGGCCTTCTTTGGGTACAGCGCAGCTCCACGCCGTGGCCGGTGCTATACAACCAGTTTCTTCTTCCACAGCTTCGGGTTGCGCTATAGTCGAAATTCCCGTGGGCATTGGAGGATACCCAGTCAGGTTGAGCCACTTAATGGAAGGCTGCTGTCCGTTCTGGGCAGGAGGTTGCGTGCCGTTCGGAACGTTGTTACTGCTACTGTTGTTTCTGCGAGTGACGACAACCAATACGGGGATAAGGATGGCTAGGAGGACGAGTATGAGGAAGCAGCAACAACAGCCTATGCACCACTTTTTCCGACGGCTCTTTTGCTTCGTCTGTTTCTTAGTTCTTGCACGGCCACCAAAGGGGAGCCAACCCGGGAGCCGATCTGCCAAGTGGAAAACTTTGCGATGCTGCTTCTGCGGCTTCTCCTTCTTGAACTCCGATGGGACCGGCGAGCTGGTCCTACTATTTGGAATTGAAGCAGACTGAGCCCGTGCATGCTCAAAATGTGGTGGCGGCGGGAATACAAGGGAGTTTCCATGGAAAGATGCGCCGACATTCGATTGATTTCCCGTTTCCTTGTGCGAAGAAGAGGAGGCAGAAGCGGGGGTGGACTGTCTGGGTGGTGGGGGAAACTGTGGAGGTGGAGGAGAGAATCCACTTTTAGACTCCGGGCTGTCTCCATTACGAGCCTGGTAGGCAGTCGGCACCAGATTGGGAGTAGGAACGGTCTGTTGAGCGACCGACCGGCTGACGTCCACCGTGTGAACCTCAACATCAGGCCGCCTGTCGTGAAATACGATGTTCACATTGATGGGAGGTTGCTGTGCTGCTTGTTGTGGTTGCTGTTGCGCCGGGGGTTGACGTGCCGTCAAGACGGTGCCAATCGCCGCAGTTCCGACCACGGGAGCAGCGGACATGGCCGAAGACGGAGAGGTGATATCACGATCGACGCTCTGGTCTGCTTTCTGATGGTGATGATTCGTAATATTGTTGGCCACTGTCACTGATGCCACAGCGGTGTTGCTGGTGCTAGCACTAATGCTGGGAGCACCGACATTCGTCTCGGATTGTTGATCCCCGCTCCTTTCGCTCAGCTCGTTCTCGTCCACATTTGACACCTTGATGGCGGTGGAGAAGGCGATGGGGAATAGTGGCGAATCATTCAAAGATGGACTCTTCAAAGATGGACTCTTCAAAGATGGACTCTTGTCCGTTGCTGACCAGATATAGGTAGATGGGGAAGCAGGAGGGTCGTTCACGCCTCCAAATCTTTGTGGCAGTATGGGAATGTCAGGAGTCCTCTGGCCATTCCTCCCACCCTGAGTCCACACAGAGTTCGTTCTCGAGAACTCGAAGGGAGTTGTGATATAATTCCACCATCCTTGTGATCGGCGTGGAGTAGGGACCACTGAGGTGTCAACCGAGAGGACTGAAGCGTGGGCACCTGCACCACGCAGTGGGATCTCGTCTTCTTCGAACACGGTACTGCTCGACATGATACGATCTTTGCTTTTCCAGTCGAGGTCGACATCTTCAAAAGCGGTGCCTGCGGAGTCGAGCGTTCCGTTCCTGCTACGATTTGCAGGTGGAGCTTTTGAGTCTTGTGATTGCTCAGAGGTGATATTTGTCGTCGCCGACTTGAAACCTTGGGGGAGTGCTGGGACTGGTGGCACATCTGACCTCATTGCAAAAGCGTTGAAGGTCCCGCGGGAGTAGACGCTCGGCGTGTACTCAGACTCAGTATCAGGTGACCATACCGACTTCATTGCAGCAGCGGGTGTGATGATGATGCTTGGAGTAATCAGAGTGGCATCGCTCTCTGATCGTTTCCGCGTTGTCTGGTAGGGGCTCAAATCAGGCAGACTGTCAGAAGGGAGAGAGATTCCGATTGGGATAGGCCGATCCGAAGGGGATATGTCCATCCAGCCCGTTGTCATTGGGGTCATCAAGGAGTCCGCAGTCTTCGGCTCTTGGTGTGGAGACGTGATGTAGTCCTCAGGTTGAGTCCCAGGCTGGGGTGTGCCTTTCATAATGCCTAAACCCTTTCCATTGGTGCCAGACCTGTTTACGCCAAACCATCCAGGTCTCTTGACAGAGCCTCCTGTTCTTACGTCGTTCTCTTTGGGGTAGACCTGGCGTGGCAAGCAGCCCTTGTGTCTTGCAAAGCTCGTGTCGATCGTAGGCTTTGCCGGTCTTGCGGCTATATCCTTCTTCCGTGACTTCGTCCGTGACATTCGTGCAGTGTAGGAACGGGAGTGGCGTTTGGCCATGGCCTTTCGAGCCGCAATCTGAGCATCAAGCTCCCATTGCGACCTTTCCTTTGTCTCATTACGGGGTAGGTATGCGTCGTCCAGGTGGATAGGCAGGGTTTCGGGTTGATTATCGTAGGGTGCGGGCATGATTGAAGCACTGCGTCAGCGCAGGCCGTCTAAGTAGTCGAAAAGAAACACTCGTAGTATGGAGAATTCGATTCACGTCGTCGTTCGAGTTTCGCGATATGGTAGTATGGAAAGAAGTATCCGAGTGGCGAAAGCGAAAGGAGCGCGGTAGATCAGCTGTCAGAATACGGACAAGGCATTGTTCTCGAGTTTGGTTTCAAAAACGGTCAGGGTGGCTGAAACAAAGAGAGTTTGTGATAGTCGTATTGTTCTATTGTGCGGGGTCTGAATAAGAACGGGGCCCAGGAGGTAATGAGGGATAGAAGGAACAATAAAAGAGGGTTACAATGCTAAAGAGAGCAACGACAACAGAAAAGCAAACTGAATGTGAAGAAGGGAGAGAGAAGAAAAGGTAGGTGGAAGACAGGAGAAGGATCTTGGTAACGGAGGGGAACACGCGACTCCACATTTCTGGAAGACTCAGGTAACCATGTTGCGCGCCATGTCTCTGTCCGGCCGCTTCAGGCCCTGATTTGCTGGAAGTGCCAGTCACGATGGTTTGAGCAAAGAGGAGTACGGGTGGGAATCAATGGAAGCTGGACGGATGGGTGAGGTGATTGGTGGCCAACTGGAATGGAGGGACTGGAGAGGGCGCTAGTCGAAAGGATTGAGGCTCATAGGCGCCCGAGATTCGCTGGGGCTGGATGTACAACATGGACGGACAGCCATCTGAGACGACGTTGAGGGAGCATTGGATGTGGTGGTGAGCCAGTGAATGATGGAATTTAGACGCCCGGCCAATCTGCAGGGCCGGCCTCCCGTCGCAGCCATGTTGCCAAGGCCCGTCGTGCCCCTGCTCCCGTCGTCCTCAGCCAGCTCAGCGGTTCGAGTCACTGGGGGCCCTTGCAACACAGCAGGCTCGGGAGGATTGCATGGCAATCTGCATGTCTCTTCGGAGACATTGTGTGTTTAGGTCCGCGTTATTGAGACTTCAATGATTCCAAGGTTGGACTGGTGTCTTCCCGTGATCTGGGATGTGGCGCAAGTGGGCGCCAAGCTGTGGCGTCAAACCCCGCTAAGATCCGATCGGGATGTGTTTGGCTACGCTTACACAGTACGCGGAGGCCTAGAGGAGCTCCAACCCTGGATTTACGAAATAGGACTCGGGTATACTCTGTATGAAATATTCCATGTATAGACCGACTAGGACTTTGCAGCAGCCTAACGAATAAATATCATGATAGGGATGCGGCTTTGTGCTAGGAGGACGCAGTTTGTGTGCGGTTTTTTGAATTACACATTGAAGCGTGAGAGCACCAAGATGAGTTTATTAGACATCTGCGATCGGGCGGTTTCTAGCACAGCCAACTTCATATTTCAAGAGAAATTGCCTGATCAGATCGCAGGTGTGAGCGGGCCTTATTACTACACCGTAGTGCTAGCTCGCACACGGTTTAGGGGTACTCTGGTGGAAGCGACTACTACTATGTCCACACAACACAATAGAGGGGATTCCCAAAGGCTTGTGCTTCTTTCTTCGCGTTCAGCTTCGTCTTGTTTTTTGGAAGATTCGCCATACTTGGCCAAGGGATCCTGCAGTTAGTCTATACTGCCAGGGCCATTGCTCTTCTCATCTCCCTAATCCGCCAAGACCCAGGCGTCCGGGAACGCTGAAGACGGTAAATTGATCATGGCACTCTCCTTTTCTCCTGGCACCCCCCAGAAACCTCGTCCACGCTCTTCTCCACTCTGTCACCGCTCTCTGCGTGTTGTACATATTCGTGTCCTTCCAACAGTCTCCTGACATTGCGACGTGCAACAAGTCGACTTGCGGACCGTCAACCGCTGCACCTTGCACACCCTGGACGTCGCACGGCTATCCGCAATCTATCGTCCTCCCTATCTGTCCACCCCAAAAAACCGAACACTCCTTTGTCGCGGCACAAGTACACACCTCGCCTTGCTTCGCGGCGCCGCTGCCGAGTCAATTCCTTGCGCTCGTCAAGCCCTTGGCCAGCTTAAATCTAATACCGTCTCCGGGTCCGTTACCGCGGCTAGAATATAAAGAACCGTCACCGTGGCTTCACCAACCACCTTTTCCGCGAACGCCGGCCAACGACGCAGGCGCTCCTCCGCCGCAAAGCAACCCCCGCCGAACCTCCAGCTGCACCACGATTCCTCCGACTCGCGAAGCCGACTCGGCACGACAAGTGGCCTTTCGGCGAGGTCGCTGGGGGAGCCGCTTCCTACTATACCGGGCACCCCGTCGCCTTTTGATAACAAGATGGGCTCCAGATCGCCGTCGCCGCGGCCGGGAGGCTGGTCAAGTCCTGGCCTCAACACACCCTACGATACGGGTGGCCGAGTGAGTCCCATGCCGGGGTTTGCAAATGGCAGCTCGCACAATGTGACGTGGGAGTCGGCCCAGGCGAGGAGCGCAGAGGTGAAGGGTTACGGTCGTTTCGCTCCCCGGTCCCAGGGATTCCTCGGGAAGCACTTCCGTCGCATCTCCAACAGCTTGCCGTTTAGCTATGCGGAGAAGGAGAAGTTGGGTCGGGGACGATACCAGGGCAGCAAGCCGTTGGAGTTGTTGAGACACATTGGGAGGAGTCTGTGGCGTCTGAGACGGTCGGTGGGAGTGATATTAGCAGTCTTATTGACCGTTATTCTTTTTTATGTGACTCGTAAGTCTTATGGTCTCACATATCCGGTCTTCGCTTATTGACTGGGATAGCGTTACATCGTGTGTATCGACGGTCGATAGGCGGTGGCAGTAAATTCGTCGTCATTCTCGCAGTTAATCAAGGAGGGGGTGTAATGGAATGGAAGGGTCCACGGGAATGGGCCATTGAGAGAGACAGCGTGAAGAACAAGAAGAAATACACCCAAAAGTGGGGTTATGAGCTCGAATTGGTGGACATGAGCACCAAGAAGCGCTATGCGCACGAGTGGAGGGAGAGCTGGGAGAAGGTGGACACAATCCGGAATGCGATGCGCAAGTATCCGCACGCCGAGTGGTGAGTCTGCAAAAGCATCCGAATCCAATGCACACTAAGGAAATCAGGTTCTGGTGGCTCGATACAAACACATTCATAATGGAGCCCTCCTACTCCCTCCAAAGCCACATCTTCAAGCATCTAAAAGACGTCACCTACCGCGACATCAACCTCTACAACCCCCTCAACATCTCCCATCCTCCGGCAGAAGAATACCTCGACCCGGAGACGCGCTCTCCCGTCGGCGACGGCAAGGTCGACTCCATCAACATCATCGTGCCCCAAGACTGCGGCGGCTTCAACCTCGGATCCTTCTTTGTCCGGCGAAGCGTATGGACGGACCGCCTGCTCGATATATGGTGGGACCCAGTAGCGTACGAGCAGAAACATATGCAATGGGAGCACAAGGAGCAAGATGCCCTCGAATACATGTACACCAACCAACCGTGGATCCGACCGCACGTGGCGTTTATCCGCCAGCGCAAAGTCAACAGTTTCCCCGCCGGAGCGTGCGGAGAAAAGGGCGATAACCCAGAAATCCACTACCAGGAGAAGGACCGGGATTTCCTTGTGAATATGGCGGGCTGTGAGTGGGGGAGGGACTGCTGGGCGGAGATGTACAAGTTTCGGCGGCTGAGCGATCGGTTGAATCGGAATCCGTGGGAGAAGTTCAAAGATTGGATCAGTGATTCGTTTAAGGGGATGAGGGCGGATCCGAAGAAGAACAAAAAGAAGGAGGAGCAGAAGAAGAAGGAAAAGCAGTAGCTTGGGGTTAGGGGAGGGGAGGGGAAGAGAAGGATTTGGATGAACATATGACTATAAGGCGCTCGGGTGCTCGCATTGAAGTATTCTTCCTTTCTTTTCAGTCTTCCAGCATGCCGCTCCTGCGGTAAGGGGCTTTTTATCACTTCTAGTCTCAGTTTACAGGCCGATACCGCTTCTTCTCTGCATCTACACGCTGCATTCCTAGGTATGTTCACATCGTCTCCCTCATGTTAAATAAGGGCCCTATGCGGGGTCCTTTGGGGATATTGGATACTTGTTGTTTGCTTGTTTGGGGTTTCATAGTTGTGGTAGAGGTTACCAGATAGTCGTCAGTAAGTCGGACTTGGTATCTACAAACACCGAGGCTACCTCACGTGTACCTTACAGGTCCTCTATTCGCCTACTCCACCAAGTACTTATCATCATAGACCGCGTGCACGCAGTAATGGTCTCGTACCTACGCCTTCCCCGCAACCAAGGCCAACTGGATCGAGACCTCTACCCCGAAGCAAACTTTGGGTGAATGTTCCGACAACATCTGACCTGTCCTATCCACCTAGAGAGATAAACATATTGATATGTCTAAGCCTTTTCTGTCCGTGTCAGATGGGCTTTGATCAGCATGTACCGCGTACTCTGTAGTGCATCCGTAGATGGACTTTGGTCATGTAGCAACAGCGACAGTGAATCAAGAATGGCATACCCTCTAGCTCAGCCACGCGGGGAAGAAAGAGAGGCCGTGTGATTGGGTGCATGCGCCGCTATGCTGAGCCAGCAGCGTGACCAATAGAGCAGGCTGTCATCTACTGTCTATGTATGTAGTAAGACGACCTCGCAGCAGCAGGACCCTTACAGTTGGCCTTAATCCTCCTGGCGTGCCTTGCTTTCTCCCTCCTCAACTTTGCTGTTCTTCTTCTTCTTCACGACTTGCGGTTCGTCCTTGTCCTTGTTTTCTGTGCCCAGGAGTCCTTTCACTCGGGTCTCGACCAACCCCACGTCCCCCACACGTCATCTCGTGCTCGGGCGCACTGCGGGGTCTTTGGAGTAGCTTGCTCGCTGGCCGCGTCCAGCACCCACCACGACTACGGCAAGGAGAGGAGACGGCGCGGACAAGGGAGCTCTTGGGCGCTGCTAAGGACAACAAAGACACGTCCCCTGCATCGACATATTGCACCATTCCTGCATCCCCACTGACCGCCTCGCCTGGACGTGTTTCCCCGCTGCGAAGGATCGAGGACACTCCTTACACATCGGGTGTCTCTGACTGTGTTACTGTCGTTGTTGGAGGTTGGCAGATATTGCGGTTGAGAAGAGAGAAGAGAGAAGAGATATACGACATATGGCCTCCGAACGGGCGAGGAGAGAGCCGGGCAGAGCGGAGACACCTGCACAATCGCCTGCGAGGAACGTCGTGCAGATGCAGGTGAATCCGACGTCGGTTCAGCAGTTGAGGGCCGAGAGTATGTTCTTTGAATGTCACTCCCACTTCATGGCAGTATACTAACTGCTCCAGATTCCTGGATTGAGATCGCTTCCAGACAGTCCTCCTCGTCCCTTTCCTCCGCCGATAACGAGATCATCACCACAGGCCTTCGCGTACAGCATGACTCCAATCTGCACCGTCGCCGCCGCTCGCGCACAAGCGGCCAGTTCGTCATCGGCACCGGATACAGGGCCACGAGTGCAGGAGGCGGTGGGAGCAGCCAGGAGGAATATGAAGAAAGCGAGAGCGAGTCGGATCGCGTCATGACCTCGTCGAACGAGGGCATCGGTCCCTCCCCTCTGCAGTACGAGGTCCGCCGACCCTCGCGCGACATGTACTCTGCCACTTCATCCGAGACCACGTCCGAGCGGGAGGGAGACTTCGAGTACGAAGACGACGACGACGAAAACGCAACGGCCGTCAATTACCCCCGCTCTTCCCATCAACGCACCTTCGAGCCCCGACCAAACGCCTTCTCTCATCCACCCACCTCCACCGACGAACCCCGTATAGGAGCCAGCAGCTACCCACCCAATCGCCGCCCGACCACCCGCTCCGCCCGCCACTCCTACCCCCAGCACTCACCCCCCTACGGAGGTCTCTCCCCGCACAGATACCACGCCGAGCACGACGAAGCCCTGCGAGCCAGCTTATCTACCTTGCTCTCCGCCGCAGCCGCGGTCCGCAGTCTACCCAAGCAAGGCAGACCCAAGAACAGCAACGACACTACCAGTAGTCCCAGCCCTTCGACACGCGTAGATCCCACATCCCTGCGCCTCGTGCCCGAGAGCGTCGTAAGAGGCGAAACGCCCTCACCGGCGCGGACCCGCACCACGACGACCACGACCACGACGACGTCATCGCCAGACCCCCCGACCAAGCGCAAAGCCGCTCCCCAGTCCCCGACCCATCAGCAACCGCCACTCCGCAGCTCCTCCAAAGACCGCCGCGCCACGAAGAAAGCCCGCACCACCGGTGCTGCCACCGCCCTTGGCATCGACGACATCAGTCCGACGCTCCTGACCTGGGTCGTCAGCGCGGGCGTCGTGGTGCTCGTCTCCGCACTGAGCTTTTCGGCGGGGTACGTAGTGGGCAAAGAGACGGGGCATGCCGAGGTGATGGGGGAGTTGGGGGGAGCGGCCAAGGAGGCGGGTAGGTGTGGCAGGGAGGCTGTTGGGGAGGTGGGTAGGGGGGCGACGGCGGGGTTGGGATTGAGGAGGTTGAGGTGGGGAGGGCAGGGTGTGAGGGTTTGAATTGCGGAGAGGACGAAGTTGAGTAGGCGGAGGGGATATTTTTGCGCATGATGGGAGGTGTTCAGGCGCGTATATATCAGTGGGCGAGATACCACTTGCTTTGGGCTTGGGAAAGAACGTTATGATGGATTATGATCATGCTCTGACGAAGCATGGGAATATTATGGACAGTGCTACTGATATGGATACGATGGATGATGGCATTGGCAAGGTTGATTTGATTTGGTAAGGGATTTTGTTCGGGGGCTTCGACTGGTCAGTCAGGCCCACCGACAGGTGTTATGTGTTCCACTCGTTTTGCAATTTCCGTTTTCCTTGCGGTTTGGGCGGAGGCGACGATGGTAATTCTGCACTTTTTGTTCTTGGGAGGGACCTGGGAGGTTAGTAGGCCTTGGAGGTTTGATATGGGTATACATCCCCTACTCTCTTCGAGTGATTTGGGTTCATGAATGGAAAAGAATTTCTAAACGTCCGTTGTTTTGCCAGCCTGCCTGCTTGCCTTTGATCTGTGACATTTCGCTGAGAAGGCGTAGCATGCTAAGACTACAAGTTGTCAGCCCTCAGGTGGCGTAAGCCACCTGAGGGGAGGCCCAAACTTTTTGGCAACACCTCCTTAGTTGTAGGTCATTGAACATCTCCCCACGGGGAGGCACTCGCTGCTGGCAGGGCACCGATTCCCAAAGTGCTAATGTGCAAACGGATCGGGATTCGTACTTCGTACCTCAGCCGCACACTTTCATTCTCTGACCCCTCTCTTCAAAATCACACTTTCCCCGCATTAGCGGTCGTACAACTTGTTGATTTTCCCCTCCCCCACTTCCTGCTAGAAATGGCGAATGACCTCGAAGAATGGTGGAGTTTCCAAAGAGGCATTATGGGACTGAACCTCCTTTACGTTCTCTTCCAGACGGTTTCTATGAGCTTTACTCAAGCGGACTCCCATACCGTCAACTCGTTCTATGGACCCGGCTCTTTCGTCGCCTGGTTTCTGACTAGCATTCTCACCTTGCTGTCAGGAGAGTGTCGCATATTACTCGACCGATTTCCTCGGAAGGTCCTTATCGCATCATCTCCAAAACCTCACACGAAATATCAACTGCTGGAGGACGACGCTACCCACATAAAAGACAACCTCGATTTCGACGCCGCCATGCTGGCCACATTTGCATACCCGACCGTTTCAAGCGTCGAAGTCTTGATTCGAGCATCCAACCACGAGTACTCTCCGCGCCGAGAAGCCGCCCACTGCGTCACCCGAATCGGCGCCATGATTTCCTTCTTTGCAATTCTCTTCGACCTCCATAAAGAGCAGCACCCCAGTGTCGAATCCCTCCCCACATCATCAGCAAGGCGGCGGGCGTCCTGGGTGATGCTCTGGAGTCTTTGCACCTTCGCTTCCGTGCTCCAGCCAACGACCGGTTGGTTTACGGCCATCTCTTTGGCGCTTTCGCTCCTCAGCGCTGTAAACGTTTTTACTATAACACAGGTGTATATGGGCCTTCCTGGGAAAGATCTAGACTTTACTTGGTATCTTTCCGCTTCTGTCTGGGCCGGAGTGTTTCTGGCACTGATGCTGTTCCTCGGCATACCGATGGCGGCAGATACTACCGTTCGTCCGTTCAAGGTCCGGATCTCTTTCCCAAGAAGCGGGTCGGGGTTGGGAGACCAAGATCAGTGGTTCGCCCTTCTCAATGCGCTCATATTGGTCATTGGGCCGGCATGCCGAAAAATATATAGGATACGACAGTCTAGAAGCCTTATTAAGAAAAGCTAAGCTAGAGATATAGATCTGTCAGATTTGAACACTAGTACTACCCATCCGAAAATATAAAATACATTTGTCGTTTGTCGCACACCTGGGGTATCATTTCATGCAGGTGTTTATTCCACAGTCTGGTTGTGCGGGATATGCAGTGGGGCTTCCAAGGGTTGGGTTTCAATTATATAGGGAATTCCAACCATGGACGTTACTCAACCCGAATCGTTTACCCTATTCTGCAAATGGGGAGTCGTTGGCATCTAATCCCGATTCATCAGTTAGGATAGGCACGATTGCACTGGATAGTACATACCTACCACCTGCTTTATCCCTTCGCTCACCCACAGTCTTTCTATCCCAACCACTCATTCTCCTCCTACTCCCTACCGCCTATCCTCTCTCCCCTACCGCTCCCCCTCACCCTCCCTACCCTCTTCCCTCCCCTCTCTCCCTTCCACCTCCCTAACCTCCACCCCGGCCCTCTCCCTCTCCTCATCCACCCCGCCCACATTCTCCCCCTCTGGATCCCTCCTCGCCGCCTCGAGCACGTCCTTCTTCGTCTCTTCATCCACCGGCGGAGGTGGACCTTGTCCCTTCGCAAATGTGGGTGTCGGGTCGCCGGTTGGGTTCGTTGAGGCGCCGTTTGTTGCCATTTTTTTCTTTTTATATTTTTGGGAATGGATTTGATTTGGATGGTGACGGGGATGGGGACAGGGATAGCGGAGTAAGATTTGGGGTTTGAGTGGATTTCGTTGCTGTGGTCCCGTGTGGTTTGGTTTGGTTTGGTTTGCTATGGTATTCTTTTGGTGGTCTTGAGAGGTTTAACAATGGATGTACAGAGGTTGTAAGCTGCGGTACAAGTAGATAAGGTGGAATGTGATAGTAGAGACTAGACTTGGGAGTCGAGAGTTGCGACTTGGGATTCAGCCGTTGTATGAGTGTTTGGTTTGACGGGATGGGATGGTGGAAGAAGCGTAATCCTATTTAATCGAAAATAAGCCGTGGTGGATCGGACGCTGGGTAATGCCGCACGTACACAGTAGTAGTTTTTTTGTCCCTTTATCAAGTTGCATCTACACTCTTCTGGATCTATGACGTACCCCCTACCGCTACCCCTCAACACCATACTCCCATCACATCCTCATCACAACCCCACGATACACCCACACAACCTCACACAAACCAAAGAAGCACATACTAGTTAACCCAACACCCATGGACAGAACCATTAATAATATTCCGCCATATTGTGGCAATCTCAACAGCGGGGTCTGAATACGATAGAAGCAACGCCCAAACATGCTATAATGAACCCCAAAACCGCTTGCGCTCATCCCCAGCCACTCACGTCCTGTCTCTCCTCTCACGAGAAGTAGTCACCTGTATCGCTGAAAGATAACAATGGCCGGGTCTATACGACAGGGTCATGCCGCGTACTCGTCAATGATATAAAATGCTCCTCCAGACTTCACACCTGCGCGCCCCAATCCCCAGACTACACCCATGATCGCTGGTGCAAATAAGATAAAAGCATAGTAGATCAGTCCAGGGTATCAGAGGAAGATGTAGTGTTTCTTGATGTTTTGTCGGACGCAAACTGGGGTGCGGAATTGTGTCACTGAGTGTGTCGTTTAAAAATCATTTCTCCAGCATCACGATCCTGTATTGGCATTCCCTGCTGCTGCTTGCCTGACGGGCGCAAAATATGGGTGGTCCATGGCCTCCTTCGCCGTCAGACGTTCCTATCGAGAGTCAGATTATCAATCTATCCAGTTGCGCAACAGTGGACATACCTGGTGGTCGTAGCGCAAAAGCTTATCGAGGAAATCAATCGCATCATTGCTAACAAACCGTTGATTCTCCGAGTTAATAAACGAATGCCACGACTTCTTGGGGTATTTCGACAGAATATCGTCGTACTGTGCATCGAGCTCGATGTCGTACTTGTCGAGGTAGTCAAAGAGCTCGTCGGTGCCCAGGACCTTTGCGATCTTGACGAGCTGGTCGGAGTTGCTGGCCCCGTGGAAGAAGGGCTCTTTCCTAAATATCATCGAAGCGAACATGGCGCCGAGGGACCACATGTCGAGCGAGTAGTCGTACTCCTGGAAATCCACGAGCAGCTCCGGACCCTTGAAATAGCGAGAAGCGACCCGCACGTTGTACTCAGTACCGGCATGGTAGAACTCAGCCAGACCCCAATCGATCAGACGAAGCTGCGACAATTAGCAAGAAGCCTCTGCCTGTCAAGTGCGCACTCACCTTTCGTTTCTCGTGATCAATCATGACATTGTGAGGCTTCACGTCTCTGTGCATGATGCCCTTGCTGTGGCAGAAGTCCAGTGCCTTGAGCAGCTCATAAATGTAGTACCGCACATCGTAGTCCTGGAACTTTGGGTACAGGCTGCGGAAATCGGTATTATTGACATATTCGAAGATCAAAGACGGTGTTTTACTCTGCGCGTTCACTCAGCATAAGGCGAACACAGCCGGCGGAGGGCTAGTAGCTGTGACTATCAGTCCAGCCAGATATCCTACCTGATTATCACGGACAACATCCAACAGTGCCACGATATTGGGTCCCCCCGCCAGGTTCTGCAGAATCTTGATCTCGCGCTTTATCTTCTTCTTTTTGACCGGCTTCAGAACTTTGATGACGCATTTCTGGTAGTTGACGACGTTGATGCCTTCGAAAACTTCACTATACTTTCCGCGGCCTGCATACAATCAGCTATGACAGCTCGCCGCCGTGAGGGATATAACAGTGCGCACCAATCTTACGCACTACCTCGTAGTTCTCCAACACTCCCCAGGAGATGTTCACGCTGTCGTAGTCCCAGTATGCGCGGGGCATATTTTGGTTGACATCAGCATAGACGCGGGCAATGCTGGCGGCGCCGCCAGCACTGTTGAGTGCCATGTCGGTCGAAACGGTGCGCACGACTGCTGCACCAGCAGTGATTGCCTCGACGAGAGTGTGCGAGTCGCCGGCAAGATCCGCGCGTGTGTGGTGGGTAGCGGGGTTGATGTCGACGCAAGCGGCCAAGAAGCAGATGAGACCGAGGATTGCTGCAAACGCCTGGAGTACTGGATCCTGGGCGGCGTTCCGGGCGCGGTCGCAGAGACGTCCTGCCGCGTGCGGCGGTGAAGCGAACAGTGTTGGTGATGGTGGTGCAGACAATGTTTTGCAGCTTTGGTGTCTCACGGCTGGGGTTTGTGTGAACAGGGCTGGGCACGTGAGTGGCTTGGCGGGGACCAGGGCACCTTATTTACCTTGGAGCTCACCACAATCGTCTTGCCGTTGTCGACGCAGCTTGCGAGTCTCCATGAGTCCAGCCATGTTTTACGATCTCAATATTCCGTGGTCGGAGAACCTGGGCGAGCTGCAGCGGACCGTCGCCTTCCTGTATGAATGTAAGAGGATCTGTTTACCCTCGCGGGCAACTCGAAATGTTACCTACGAGCCGCCCTTGCTCAAGTCGCGGCTCGGGGCGTGCGGAAATCGCGACTGACCAGAGACAGTAGGATACGACGTTATCGCCCTCACTCATACCTTGGCGGGAAAGGTCCCATCGGACTTGGTAAGTGGTGAAAGGCATATCTGTTGAATACCACCAGGTTAACTGACCTATTGCAGACTCCTCCGATCCCCACACCACTCCCCTTCCCCACGCCTCCACGACTGCGAATTCTGCGAAGATGCACCCTCTACATGCACGACCTAGGCCTCAACAACAAACTCCTTTCCCAATTGCGCGAACACTACGACATCCTCGCCGCACGCCCCACTAACGAACGGACCCTCCAACAAGCATGCGCAACCCTCGACGTCGACCTCGTCTCCCTCGACCTAACCCAGCGCCCTGAGACGCACTTCAAGTTCTCCATGCTGAGCTCCGCCCTAGCGCGGGGTGTCAAGATCGAGCTGTGCTATAGTCAGGCTATCACGTCGAGCGATCCCAGCGCGAAACGGACGTTGATCAGTAATGTGGTGCAGTTGATTCGGGTCACTCGGGGCAGGGGTCTCGTTTTTAGTTCGGAAGCGCAGAGTGTGCTGGGTGTGAGGGCGCCGAGCGATGTCATAAATCTGGCTTCTGTGTGGGGATTGGGTCACGAAAGGGGTAAAGATGGGGTCACGAAAGAGCCGCGGAGTGTGGTCGAGTATGCGCGGTTGAAGCGCACCAGTTATCGCGGAGTAGTGGATGTAGTCTATGGAGGGGAAAAGCCTGCTGCAGAGGCTGGGGAGGGGAAGACGGAGACCAAGGGCCAGAAGAATCAGGGGAAGAAGCCGTTGAATAAGCGGGATGCTGATTCTATGGAAGGCACTCCGGTGTCCCAGTCTGGCGGAGAGAAAGACAGGCCTATATCGAAACGCCAAGCGAAACGCAATAAGAAAATGGAGACCGCTCAGTGAGACGGTGTTGAGGTCGCGTATCCCAGGGTGAAGGACTCAATGTCTACATGGTCGCAGGAAATTTGCCAGTGGGCTTCAAACCTGAGATCTCGGGCGTAGACCCGAGTCTGTGAGAATGGATTGAAGAACCGGAAGATAAGCCCAGAGATGCATTCATCAGCTGAGGTGCAGCTGTGCCCTTAGGGCCGTAAACTGTGGCCAGGGCGACGGCACGCGGACGTTGCGACATCTCTTACCTAACAATCGGAATGCTAGGCATTCCCCTTCAAACAAATGAAACAAATCACAAACCTTACTTGGGGCTCTCGCTGTAGCCCTTGTTGACAACATGATATACTAGTCATTGACCAACGCAGGGGGTATCTAACTCCCATTTGCAACTATCTAAATAGCAATAACCGCCACTCAAGAATCAAAACATCAGGCGTAGAACCTAAAAGCGAAAAAAAGGAAAAATTAAATACCAACTGTGGCAATCATACGCATAACGTCTTCCTCCGTGCCCCATGCGTCCCCTTCCTCAGATACCTCAGCGTCCCGTAGCCCTCGCTCTCATCCCCCTCGCCCCTAGATTAACAGTAACCTTGCTCTGCAAATCCATCGTCTGGATGTCAAACGGTAATTTCACCTCCTCTCCTTGCGGCGGCACGGGCGTCGGCTCTGCAATCTGCGAAACTGCTTCCACCGTCGACGTAGTCGTCGTTGCCGCCGCCGTGTCTGTTGGAGGAGAGATGGCTTCCTGGGTTGCTGTTGATGAAGGGGAAACGCTGCTCGGCGCGCTCGGGATGTCGAGCAAGATATCCGTGGAAGTTGTTATGCTGCCATCTGACGTCGTCGTTCTGGTTGCTGCCGTGGTCTCGACGACGCCGCCATCAGTGGGAGTTTCGCCGAAATTGGAGACCGTGGTGGTGTTGATGGCGAGAGGGATATCTGTCGACGAAGCCGGGAGTTCGATGAGTGGTGCCGTCGACGTAGCGACATCGCCTTCATTGAGTCCAAAGGAAGGGAGTACCGACACAGCCGTTGAAACGACTGTCTGTAACGTCGAAGGCGGCGGGGGCGGGACTGGCGACACTGGCGGGGGGTTCATAGATCCAATGATTTGGAATGGTTGGGCTTGAGGCGCTTGCATGGGGAATGAGCCGGCTGGGCAGGCACAGTGGCAGTTGCAGCCATCGGCGACGGGGGCGGCTGGCGTGGGTTGGGCGCCACTGAAGTGCATGGTGAGAGTTGCCTGCAAGTGAAGGGAGAACTTGGGTGTATGGCCGTTTGAGGGGAGGGGAGCAACATGGTTGGCCATGGAGGATGCTCCGGGGTGGCCTGCTACGGGTGCTGGGTTGGGTGAGGAATGGACTGCGGGAGGTGATGGGTAGGCAAATCCGGCAAGTTGGGAGGAGTGGACAGCGACTGGTGCCGGGCTCGATGGAATGTGTGCTGGTGGAGGTGGCGGAGGCGCTGGGTGCGCTACTGCTGAGGTCGTTGTAGTGTGTACGACCGGGGGAGGAGAGTGGACGGGAGGAGGTGCATGAGCATTACCTCCGTCACCGGCAACTACCGTGATTGCAGCCGCAACTGAAGTTGTTGTGTGAACGACTTCAACGGCGGCGCTTGTGGTGGTATGTACCATAGGAGGAGGGTGTACCATGGGCGGAGGATGTACGTTCGGAGGAGGGCTATGTACAGTCTCTCCACCCCCTGCGACTACAGTGACCGCGGCGGCGGCAGTGGTTGTGATTGTTGTGGTAGTATCGACCACATGTTCCTGGACTGGAGGCGGCGGCGGATGAGCGACGATCGTAGGCGGACTAGGAGATGGATGCGCAGACGGGAAAGGTGGGAGATGAAGCACGGGACTCGATGTCTCAACGGCATGCGCAGGAGGAGGTGGTGGGTGAGCATTGCCATTACCACCAGCAACAACCGTAACGGCGGCTGCTTGACTTGTCGAGTTCACTACGTGTTGGTTTGCGGGTGGTGATGGTGGAGGATGCAATGCTGCAGTGCTCGATGAAGCAATTTGTGGAGGATGTTCCGGGGTCTCAGCCATCGCACTCGTCTCATGCATAGAGGATTCAGGAGGTGGGTGGACTTGTTCGCCTGCAACAACGGTCACTCCTTCAACAGCCGTTGTTGTAGTCGCAGCCACAAGGTCAGCAACTGTCAGGTGGGCGGAATTGATTGAAACGGTTGAAGTGGTGTGCTCCACAACTGGAGGCGGATGGCCATTGCCTGCTTCAGCAATGACTGTTACAGCGCCTGCTCCGGGATGCCTGGGTAGTGTAGAACTATTTGTATTGTGCAAGGTAGTCTGCAAGCGGATTAGTTGGCATCTACTGTGGTTTTTCAGAACATACTGTAGCCTCAGCTTGAGTCACTTCGCTTGTTGGGGTCGTATGTACTGTTGAACTTGTCTCTGCTTCGGCAGAAAGGGAAGTGGCCAGCGGAGGAGCGGTTGTGTTCGTGTAGCCACCTTCGGCGACAGGTTGGCTACTCTTGATGAGTGTGAACCCCTTCGCTTGACCCTTACCCTCTCCTTTCTTTTTCCCATCAGGAAGCTGTGCAAGGGATCCATTTGTATTTTTGATTCCTTCGACCAGTCGACCCAGGTCCTTATTTTTTCCTTTTCCAAGCTCGAGTTGCTTCGCAAGATCGCTGATATCGAGGCCAATGGGATCTCTACCATTGCCCAAACGGTTGAGAATGGCATTCACGTCCGCTGACCCCTTGGCGTGTCCAAGATCGGATTGGTCAATGCCCAATTCCTTGAGAAGGTCGGGCCCTTCAGCACCTTTTTCATTCTTTCCCACTCCAGGACCGTCGATGATGTTCTCGACACCCAAGTTCCTTCTCTTGACACCGTCATATGCCTCCTCTTCCAGACTTCCCACTTCGCGCCTTTGCACACCAGGTCCGATATCGTGGACGTTGAGGCCAGGAACGGCGACCACCTTATGAATGTCAATATCTTCAATGGACAGCAGCGAGGTAGGACGCACTGTTGATATAAGTAGTAAGTCAAAGGCAAGGGGCCATGACGGCTTCATTCTCCTCATCACGCCTGTCGCACGAAGGCCAAATGCGAAAGAGGACGAGAATAGTTGGAAACGAAAAAAAATTATTAGTACGATAACAGCCCAGCTGATTAAATGAGTGTAAATGTCACAGACATGCAGGCTCAGTCAAGAACTGCACAGCAGACTGTCGAAGAGAGCGGGGAAGAAGGAAGGAGAGTAGGTCCGGAGGAGGGCGAGCGAGCGAAGCCGAACAGAGGTTCCAAACCATTCCACTGCCCCTGAGGTACCGCATCAGTACTTATCGAGGCCTTCGGCGCTCGTGCTTTTTCGTGGGGTTTTAGCATCAGGCTTCGCGGCTAAGTCAGACGAGGCCTGGCCTCCTATGATCTGATTCTATGAAGGGCCGGATGGCTGTAACGCGTGAAGAGGGCATTGTCGGACTCGGTGGCCAAGGCTATCCTGCAGGCAGGGCACACCTGAATCGTCATCCCGGGCCAGTGTCAAGGGCACGCGGACGACGTTTCCCGGTGGGCGAGTATGAGGATGGAATAGCCAGGCGCTGTGAGGGAGAGGTCTGAGACGAGAGTTGCGAGAGAGCCGTGGGCTCACACCGTCCTGAAACACATCCGAAGGGACCAAGCCCGGTAGGGACTACCTCGCTTCAGCGCATGCCGCTCGTATCCGAAGAAAAAGGAGTGCAGGCAATTCTGGTTGTTTCTGATGCTATCAATTGATGGTTGGTTAACGACTGTCGTTCGAAAAAAGTCCTGTGTACGGAGTATGGTGTCCACAACATTCATCGGTAGCTAAGTGTCGATCGCTTGGCACGGACCATGTGCTCTCATCTGAAGAACGTAGAAAGTCTGTCTCTCCTCCTGGTATCGCGGATAACTTGAACATATAGATACGGTTCAGTGACTTTGGCTCCGGACGGTCTGCGCTCTGTACATTTCGCGAATGCGAAAGATCAATGTAGCCAGCAACGCGTGACGGGCACCAACCTGTAGCAGGACAACCGAGTTTCCCCGCTCCGACTTCTGATGATATTTCCTTCGGGTGGTGCCATACGAATGTACAAGTACTATGTATACGGTCCTTCGGAAGTATCACCCTATGTTAAGTGGCAGATGGTGTTGAGTTGCTGTGCTTTCCTGTTGTAGTTAGCGTCGACAACTGAGTGAATTTATTATGTCCAATGGCAGGTGGACTCTAGCGGAATCTCGGATATAAGCTGTTAACGCCAAGTCAGTGACGTCGCCCAACATGCCCTTCGGCCTCGCTGTCATCGCAAACGAAGCTCTTCGTCTACCACAAAAGGTACCACGACGTGTGTACGTCATAGCCACAAATCTCTGATATCCTAGGCTTCGACAGGCACCGAGCCTCTCAATTGCGATTGGAGACGTAAGCGCACGGAGTGAATGGTCACGGACTTAACTTCTGGTCTGACAGATACACAGCAACTAAGCACCATCAACATGCCGAACCTTTTCCCAGGACAGCACACGCTTGGTCTTGCCTTCGGAGGCGCTTCACCTTTTTCTCGGAAAGCTGATGAAGCGCCATTGAATCAGCGTTCGAAATGGCAGGCTAACCATGAAAATTATCCCATCTGGAGTGCAGCCGATGATGCGAAGAACAAAGCTGCAAAGCTTAGCGACGCTGCCGTCGCCGAGTTTGAGAAAGCAAGCAGCAAAGCTCAGGCCAAAACGGGCGGGATTGAGCTCTACTCCGCAAAATACTATGCCGCTTGCACATTTGGTGGCATGCTTGCATGCGGTCTCACTCACACTGCCGTGACACCTCTGGACCTCGTGAAGTGTCGTCGACAGGTGGACTCCAAGATGTATAAAGGCAATTTCGAAGCTTGGGGCAAGATTGGCCGTGCAGAGGGCATCCGGGGAGTGTTCACAGGATGGGGACCCACATTCTGGGGCTACTCAGTTCAAGGAGCGTTCAAGTACGGCGGATATGAGTTTTTCAAGAAGTTCTATGCGGACTTGCTCGGCGAGGACAACTTCCACAAGTTCAAGACCGGAGTCTATCTCTCGGCTTCGGCTTCCGCCGAACTCATTGCTGACGTTGGTCTCTGCCCCTTTGAAGCTGTGAAGGTTCGGATGCAGACCACGATCCCGCCGTTCGCGCGTACGACACTGGGAGGTATCAACTACATTGTCGGCAAGGAAAGTTTTGGCGGGTAAGCTGTTCGCCTCTGAGTATAAAATCCGGACTCTGACCCTGAGCCATTCCAGACTCTACAAAGGTCTCTACCCGCTATGGGGTAGGCAAATTCCATACACGATGATGAAGGTGGGCTAAGCAAAATCTGAACATCCGGCGCCTTGCTGAACATTGGCAGTTTGCTTCTTTCGAAAAAACCGTCGAGTTGATCTACGGCTATCTCCCCGGATCGAAGAGCGACTACGGAAAGGGCGCTCAGACAGCGGTCTCGTTCGCCGGTGGATACATTGCCGGTATTCTCTGCGCCATCGTCAGCCACCCTGCTGATGTCATGGTGTCCAAGCTCAACGCGGACCGCCAACCTGGCGAGGCGTTTGGTGCGGCCTTGAAGCGTATCTATGGACACATTGGATTTGGCGGGCTGTGGAACGGCCTTCCCGTCCGTATTGTCATGATTGGTACTTTGACCGGATTGCAGTGGATGATCTACGATTACTTCAAGATTTTCATGGGACTTCCCACCACGGGAGGTGCTACGCAAGACAAGCAGAAGTCATAAACTGGACTGCTGGGCGAGATAATGTATGTCTCGTGGCGATTTGTAAGACCACTTGTCCTGGTGTTAGGGGGCTGTCTTTCACGCACCTGACGAGGAGGAAACAGGCGACTTTATGAGGTATATGTATTTTGTATTCCTACATCTAAGAACAGCACTTCACTACGCATCCGACGGTCCATCAACGCACCGAGGCCCCTCGGAGCACTCCGAACCTGTCCACTGTTGACGTACCATATCCTGCAGCCGGTCCCAGCTCCGGCAAGCATGACAAGCGTGCATTGTGCCTTGCTTCAAGGTCTTCTCGGCGACCCAGCAACATCCACCAAGCAGATCTCTTCTATTCTAGATGAGACTGCATCCCATATAGATAGGGAGAACAGTTGGGAGATGATGCCTGGTATCAATACATAGGAGGCGGTGCACTGCTTAGTCATGCTTGTCAGCAAATCAGGGGTGCAATCGTTATCTTATCGTCGGCGGGAAACCCATCACCTCACACCATCAACAAACAGACGGATAGGAGAAAGAAGGAATCTGTGGCTGCACAAAACACTCGGCAGCCAAGCCGAGATGCGACATTGCCTGGGCGAATTGTGCGCCTGCAAACCACAGTACTGCCTCCATGCCCAAATTGAGCACAGTGGCGCCCATCCCACGGTCATGGATGCCTTGCGTCATGCCATGTTGAAGGGCTGGGGTGAATGAGCAGAACAAATATAAAGGCCTGCCGGTGACACCTCGCTGCTACTTCCCTCTCCCGCGCCCGTTCCTGGTTCGGACACCGTCAGCCTTATCGATATCCTAAAGAGCACATATAACGACAGGGACGCAGTTTTTCTTTTTCACACGAACCCACATCATCCAGAATGAGTAACGCTCCCATCCATTCCACCGGCAGAGGCGGTAAGTCCCCTCACTGCTGCAATCATCTAGCTGAGGGTGCTGATTCACCAGCTAGGTGCTGGTAACATCGGCCCAGACAGCAATGTGTGAGTCGCGTCACCTTCTAAGATAACCCTCAGTGCGACTTGAGCCCTAATATGGCCAGCTACACCGATGGAGGCATCGTCCGCGAGGGTGTGCAGGGCCTCGCTGCTGAGGGAGAATACTCCACCGGAGTAAGCCATTCACCTATCTCAACCCTCGAGCAGCTCAATAACAGAAGCAAAGCGTGGTGGCCGCGGCAATATCGTGAATTCACCTCGTCTCGCTCCAGCCGACGAGGCTCCACGCCGCACCTCGTTCGACTACGTGCCCGAGACGGCCTTGCGCGGGCACCAGGAAAATTACCACACTGGGGTATGTTCAGTAAATGAACAATTTTGTCTACGCCCTTCACTGACGAACCTCTAGCGCGGCGGCTCTGGCAACGTCCACATCGAGAAGTACGGCGGACATAGTCACCCGCCTGATCAGGGTAACTCCATCAAGGACAAGATCAAGCATGCGCTTCACCTGGATAAGGATGGGAAGAAGGCGGAGCGTCCTTCTTCGAAGGAAGGGACCCCGAAGGAGTAGGAACTTGCGATATGATACCCCGTTATGATACCGGTCAGGAAAGATGATGGATGCTTTCTGTTCCCCACTGGAGACACCAATCTAATATGCTGCTTGTTCTTAGAGAGATGCCTCGAATATTATTTACTCCTTATAAGGACCTGGCGTCTTCTGTCTATTTCTTAACACTATATACATAATCAAGGTGCAAGCTCGTGATCCTTGGCATGGTGTTGAGCTCTAACTCTGAAGCGGGGCAATTCACCACCCCACCAGACGACGGCTGTGATCCGTGCACTCTTCGCCGAACGCGCATCGCGTCATCCCATCTCCAGAAAAGCCTTTGCAACCCACCATTCTCTTCCTTGCAGCCCTCAATTATCTCGGAAATGGCCGAGAACGAGCATCTCGTCCATTCGGACGACCCTGAACACCCCGCAAACCACATCTGCACGTTATGCGCCAAATTCTACAATCTGGGCTGGGTATGACAACTTCGATATCTGCAATTGTGCAGGACTGGAAGAGGACACTAGAGCACTAATGTGTGATTGAGGACTAGGTCACAGGCACAGGCGGCGGTACCTCCATCCGACATGGCGACCACATCTACATAGCGCCCTCGGGCGTGCAAAAGGAACTCATGAAGCCGACGGACATGTTTGTCATGGACTTTGCCAGCAAGGAGTACATCCGAAGACCTGAAGTACGCTTCCTCCACTTTACGTCCTTTCTAACACTCTCCAATTCTGACATCCATCCTCAACGCAGACGCACAAACCGTCCGCCTGTACCCCGCTCTTCTACGCCGCCTTCCAGCGAGGCGCCGGCTGCTGCATCCATACGCACTCGCAATGGGCGGTCCTCGTGACGTTGCTCGTCGAACGGGACTTTGGCAAAGACGCGTGCTTTGAGATTGAGGAGATTGAGCAGATCAAGGGGATTCCGAGGGGGAGGGGGAAGCAGGGGAATCTGGGGTTCTATGAGAGGTTGAGGATTCCGATTATTGAGAATACCGCGCAGTATGTGGAAGCTCTGTTCTTATACTCTGTGTCGATGTTGTGGGGTGCCACGGCACCGGCGACTGGAAACCGCTTTCGGATGGTGGCATGCTAACATCGTCCAGTGAGGAGGATTTGACCGAGAGTTTGGAGGCGGCCATGGAGAAGTACCCGGACACGTACGCCGTGTTGGTGAGGAGGCATGGGATGTGAGTCCTTGACGAACGCGACTGTTAGCTACAGCTGACTGACCCACGCAGCTACGTCTGGGGGGACAACGTGCACAAGGCAAAGACGCAGTGCGAGAGGTATGTCATCACTATCACGGCCAGCTATGGCAATCCCCCAGTTATTGAAAGAAGTGGTAGAGGAACTAACAAAATGCTAGCATCGACTATATCCTACAACTGGCCGTCGAGATGCACAAGCTTGGTCTTCCGTGGACGAAGGCAAAGTAGAGAAGATTTAGATACCCCAACCAACTTCACCTCAATGTACAGATTCCAACTATATCAATATCTGGAATTTCCCGCTTCAGTGAGCGGACGTATACTCAAGGATCACCGAAAGCGTGCATGACATATCAGTGTTATTGAGCCACGAGAGCCTGTGCATCCCGATGTACGCTACATGAGAACGCTTGTCCACTGAGTACACCTCTCCAACCAGAAGACGTTACCAAGAAAATTTTACTCAATGCTGATTCTACTGTAGCTCTATTTGTGATGAGGCGCTCACACCCCTCTTTCTTCCTGCTCCCCATCCCCATCTCCCAACCTCTTCAGATGCAAATCCAGATATGAGGTCCTACCGCCTTCTAGCGCAGTGCCAATCTCTGGCAGTTGCTTATCCAGTTGCCACCCACCGCCCAAACCCTCCAACATCACACCCGTCAACAGGGCGATCATCTTCATCCCGAACCCCCGCGTCTCCCCACGATCAGACGGACACACCGCAGCAAAAGGAAGAAACCCCCTCTCCTGCTCCTCTCTCTTCCGGCTCTTCGTCGGATCCGTGCGCGACAGGTAGTCCTCAATGTCCCGCTCAATCTGGATCCAACGTTCAGGTCGAAAGACATCTGGGTCGTTATGCGAGAGCAGGGGATTGCGGTGGCAGGCGAGTATGTCGGCCTTCAGGATCTCGGGAGAAGTTTTGTTGACGCGGCGATGGATGTGCGTCACGGGTGGGTAGAGGCGCAGGATTTCACGCGTGATATCCATGGCCCTGAGATCCTGTGTTAGGTCCACGTCGCCTGCTCCATCATATCCACCGTCGCTCTCGTTCTTCTTCTTCTTCTTCCTCCTCCGGAACTCGGCATCCCCCGAGACATACTCCGCGATGACCCGCTTCCAGACATCCGCGTCTCCAGCACCCCGGTACCCGACCTCCAAAACACAACGCATGACGACCCGCCACATCGTCTCGTAGGCAGGCAGTAGCCAATTCATGGGATTCCGCGTCGGATCCAGAGGATGCGGCTCCGCGTCCTCCTTCCTCACGCCGAACAGATATCGAAACAGCGATCCTAGCCCGGGGATATACTCGAGTGCACGCGCGATTCTCCGCATCCAGGTAGCCCGCGGGGCCGTCACGGCTAGCAACGCTTCGTGAAGCCGCGTCTCGTCCTTCCAAGACGTAGTGGTATCATGTGGGTTCTTGGACGCGAGCCAGAGCTCGTTGATGCGCTGCCCGATGAACTGGATGTAAGCAAACTCGGCAGAAGGAGAGCCTGGTGCCGAAGGGGAGGCGTCGGGGAAGAGATATTTCAAAGAGACTTTGAGGGTTACGTATTGTGCGAAGTCTACGACGTTGACTGCTGCTTCGGCCCCCGTGCTGCTGCTGCTGCTGCTGCGTGTGAGGAATTCGTTCACGGTGGTGCGGGCGGCGGCGCGAAGGTCTTCCCAGTTCTCGTTTTCTGCTTCTGTTTCTGGGAGATGGGCATGGGCGTTTGTGCTGTCGTTGCTGTTATCCTTGCCTTTCTTCTTTACTTCCGATTCAGCGCTGAGACCAATGGCAACGCGCATCTTGCGCGTCGACTGCTGCGTGAATCGTTTCCGGTACACTGGGTCATCGGCGTTGGTGAAGACGTTGTCGATGCCGAAGACGCGGACGAGGCGCTGGTTGGCTAGGGCTCGGGAGACGGGTTTGGTCTCGGTGATGGTGGAGGGTTGGAAGCATTCGATTATGTTTCGTTGTGTCTTGACGAAGGCTTTTGTCGAGGTGAGGAGAGGAGAGGGGATGGTGGGGAAGGTGACGGTTGGGGGAGGGGGTGGGGGCGTGGTGGTGTTGATGTGCGTTGGGTCTGGCATTGTTGGGGGTTTGGGAGGAGTTGGGGGTTATGCGGTTGGTGTTGGTGGTGTTGGTGCGGGGGAGATGGGAGATGGTGGGTTGATATAGGGAGGGAGGGTGGGATTGTTTGCTGGGTGTTTAGGGAGAGGGGGAGGGGGAAGAGACGGGGAGGTTCTGGACGTAGGTAGAGGTAGATGGCTATAGGGATGTGAATATTTGAATCTTCTGGACGAATTTATGTTTACACTCATGATCATAGGATTGTAGGTGTAGCCAACGAACACCTAAACAGAAGAGTCAACTCCTGCAATACAATCTTGCCTCTGCTAACGCTATTCACTGCCGTATCTACACAGACTGGAATTAAGAAAGCCAAAAGCGCATGCCTCGAACAAAACTGTTTATCATAAACTATACCACTACGGTATAAAACCCAGGCCGCGCTCCATAACTCTTTGAACTTCTCGCACGCCCACCCCAATGTACCCCTCACGTACTGGCAAGATAATCACCCATCGCACTTATATACTCATCACACGTGCCATCAATCATCTTGATCCGCAATCTCCTTAGATTCAGTCGTTCCACCGTTCGGACATTGACGCCCCAGATGCTTTGGCCTGGGAGGCTTATCGAGGCGGGTTGGTTGGATGGTGTTGTTAGGCAGGCTGTACCGCAGACAGGGCAGAAGAGGTGCGTGTTAGGGTCGTTCGGGTGGATTTGGTAGTGCTGCGATGTGTGGGGTTAGTGTGCTGGAAGGAGTGTGAGGGTGTAAAGGGTGGGATATAGGAAGGGGGGGCGGGCGGGGGGGTCGATGTGCGTGTTATGCATCAAGAATATGAAGATAGTTGATTGGGGAAAGAGCAAAGGAAACAGAGAATAGAAAAAAAGAGAATGAATGAATATATTTGCTAAAAGTCAAAAGCATAGAGGCACCAAAAAAGCGAAAACAATTGCAAAGACTGAAATGTGAAAAAAACCCTACCCTTAACCCCCGCTCCCCCTCCCCATTCAGAAATAACAGATCCCGCCCGGGAACGTAGACCAACAAATACGCGTTCCGCGTGCAGATCGAGCAATTGCATTCTACGACTTCGCAGTTCGGGTCTGTTAGCGATAGAGGGAGCGTGATGGTGAAGCGGATGCGAGAGCAGTGGCAGGAACAGGTGTATGTGGTTGGTCCGGGGGGAGCATGGTGGTATGAGAGCGGGAGCGCGAGTTGTTGTGATAGTGCTGTTGGGAGATGGGGTGTTGTGGAAGATTCGGCGAGGGTTGGTTTTGTGGCCATCTTGGAGGATGTTGATGGGTGTAGGGTGGTTGTGAGGGTGGGGCGTGGAAATGTTGGGTGGGGTAGGGTAGTTCGGTGGATTAAATGTGGAAAAATATTCGAATGTATCTACAATGTGTGGCAGGGGTTCAGCGACGTCTATTAAAAGATACTAACCCATCTTGTGTTTAGAGACAATGGTTAAAATGGCGATCAAAGCTTAGCATCATGTACCTAAGGTAGAGGTAAGTTATACAGGCGAAGATAGTATATGCCCAATGATGCATATATAAGTGATAGTGCTTTACGGTATTACGCTTAGAAGTAGACGAGTATTCACAAAACTGACCATATGCAAGGAATTCACTTGATAGGCAGTCTCAGAAATTCACTTGATAGGCAATCTCAAAGACGCTCTATCTCAGGCCAGGGTGAGAAATTGTTTCGCATTGGTGTGAAACTCAAATAGACGGATTTTCCGCCGTTCCCATCCGCTTTTAATCTGATCTCCCTTTATCCATCCAAAACGTCGATATATCCCATGCTCAACTTCCTCCACTACAAGATAGTTTACATACCAGTTATGGTCAAGCGGAGGGTCGTTTGACTCGATGAATATCACCAACACCTTTCTACCAAGTAATCTTCCAGTATAATCTGGAAAGACGTTCGTAGCAATCTCTTCGTCACCCGTGAGAAACGCCCAGTCTTCGCAACCTAGTTTCCCTACCAAGGTAATCCTTCCTTTAATACACCAGGCCTGGATGTCCAAGTGTGGAAGATAGTCCGAATAGTGGTCCCGAAGTTTTGCGAAGGTGCAAAAGCTGATATTGGCCCCGTCGCATCGCCGTGTCACTTCGATAAACACACCGCCCCGCTTGCCATCCATAGATGGATCCGGCCACATAGAGACCTTGATATCTCGCAATGTTAGATGACCCTGGTACTGAGTTGCATACGCTTTGTCCCTGGCCCACGACCAAGATGGGAAGTCAACACTGCGGCTCTGCGGTTCTGGAGGCCTTCTCTCAATGATGTACAGTACACTCCAGAGTAGCGCAGCGTTGAAAGTCTTCCCATCTGGGCTGAGATACACAGGAATGCCCCAGAAGTAAGAAAAGTGTTGTGGAAGGTCCTTCATCTCCGACGAAGCGTTTATGATGCCTTCGAAGGCATTCAACGCATCGCTCGCAAAAGTCAACTGTCTTGCATAGTACGCCTCCAGGAATTCGTATAGCTTGGCGATAGTCATATTAAGCAGCCGCGAAGCATCGAGGAAGATGCGGAGGCGATTGTCATCCCTATATTCGTATTCGCTGTAGTGATCGTCAATGCAGTAGCCCAGCATCTGACTGTCTGTGAAAAAGAGTCGGCGGGATGAGAGAAGTAGCTCTTGGAACGTCCATCCCCTGCGTATCCAAGTGGAATCTCGGATTTCTTCCGCTGGATTGACGCTGTTTACAAATGACAGGCTCTCTGTGCTAATAGCTGCTGCTTTTCGAGGAGTGTTGCCGACTCCAGGGAGACCGTGATCGGAGTCTTTGCCAGCTATGGCCATAATTGTGAGATCGGCATTTCGATAGATCTTGTCCATGTTCCTTATGAGATTGTGTTTTTCCTCTGCGTTGTGCTGGTCAATACAATAGCGGTCTACCCAGAGATACGGTATGTCAAATATGAGAGCGACCTTCATTGCGTCTGCCACTCTCCTTGGCAGCTGTTCCGGCAAGCCGCCGCCGGGAAGCTGTGAATGGGAAGTGCTGGAGCCCCATACATAGCTCAAGGCTATGTAATGGCTCTTGGGTGAGATTATGCACAATCTTCGGGTGCTGCAGTCTATCACTCTGAGGGGAAATTCGTTCCCAACCGCTCGTCCACAAGACTCGGTGTGTTCCAGTCGGCACTTCCGGAACCATTTCAGCACATCAGCATAGTCGGAAGTGTTACGCATTGACCTTGTGAGACGTTGGAGCTTTCCTGAATCCGATCGTGATGGTCCATACGCACATGTGGGTGAATAGAAGTCGCCAAGACGCCTCCCGAAGAACCCGTTATTGAGGTCGTGAATTTCGAGAAATTTGTGGTATATACAAGCGCGAATTCTCAGCTGGTTCTCTTCGCGCTTGAAAACCTCAGCGGCTTGGCGGAAAAGCATCGCCAGTCCATTGCACGTATAGCATCCATCTCTAAGTTCGTTCCGGTCTATTCCATGCCTGTCTTTCATTCCCATGATGTTCGATGCCGGTATCCCCCATGTTAGGAGGTGCGCTAGTGGTGAGTTGAGACATTCGTCACAGCACTGTCGTCCGCGTATCATGGTATTCCCAGATTCGAGAGCAGCTTTCGTTCTCGTCCGCGCAGACGGTGTAGTAGCCAACATCGTGTCAGAAATGTCGCTCATTGCGTTGCGAAATGGCTTTCATCTCTATCGCAGTACGGTAAATGAGGAAAAACGGGAGGAAGAGGGGGGAAGAAAGCAAGGTAGAGGTGTGTTGGAGGGGCTGCACTTCGTTCCTACTTGATTAGGGGAGGGAAAGCTCAGCCTCCCTCCCACACTTGCCTGGCCGGCTATGCATATTGCCTGATTAAGAGCATAGCCACATTTCGCTTCACAACGGCCCACCACCTTCAGCCTTGTCACAGATTGAGCCTCGAGCGGGCAGCGGGTGTGCTTCCCTGGCCTTGCCGTTACTGCTACGGTATAATATGCGCTATAAGGATATGGGTCGGGAGAGCGAAATATATCGTAATAACGCGTTTATCGCAGCACCGAGTGGATAACTAATTAATATGGAAAGTTGCTAGATACTATACAAATTATAGGAGTCGAAAAATTAAGATATTACGCTGTAAGAAAATTAGTAATAGTTATCTGCCTGTAGTTTCCCCTTGTATGCTTATTTACCCCTACCTAGGTAGGCTAAGCTAAAATTTTATGCCCGCACGTAAGGAATATGCCTAATTAGGAGCCTCTGCGGAGGCTTAGAAAACTACACTATACAAGGATATATATAGGGCGACCGTAAGGATAATCCTTGGACTGAGATACTTAACGATATATATGGGAAATCGTACGGGAGGACGAAATTTATCGGTCTAACGCGAATATCCTAGGGTTGGAACATCCTTATACCGCCACTTTTACTGGAGACCACTCACTGCTGACGCGAAGATAACTTCAGCGTTTCTATTGGTTAACTGTTAAGATCAGTATCTTCGTGGACTCCTCCTAAATAGTAACAGTGCCTATACAAATAATTTAGGACCGCAGTCTGTCTAATTACTGTCGACTAGAGAGCCGGGATTTGATTCCACTGTGCATCGTTAATATAATCGCACAAAAAACTTATACAAAGAGACGAATGACACTTCAGATAAACCCTCTATTACCGCCCTGCTCGACCCAGCTAGTCCACTCTTAGTACTATTGACCAAGAAAAAGCGCAGGAGAACCTTGCCTCCTCAACCTTCGCATCTGCCTCAGTCGTAAGGAGTACAGCTTGAGCATGGTAGATTGCCACTTCCGCAGCAACGTCAGGTCAGGCACTGACTCTGTTTCATGCCCTGCGAGAAATGATCATAACGAGAAAAACTTGGAATAGATAGCAATACTGTGCGACCGAAAGATTATCTCAAACCTTGCGGTGCACTGCGGTATAAGACCTCAAAACTCCGCTTCCTCGTCCTGTACGATCCGTTAGCCAGCATCCAGCATCCAATCCTTCACAAGCAACGAACCCATTTCGGAAACGGCGTAAAACCATGCCTATCCCCGCGATACACCAAAATCCCCTCATATCTATTCACTTCCATCCCCGGATAAACCTGGGAGCCCGAAACATTGAACCACGTCATATGATCCATCACCCTTCGAACCAAGTCAACCTCAATCTCCAGCCGTCTGAGAAGAACAAGCAATTCAAGCCACGACGTCAGATACCGCCTGTCGCGCTCTTCACGGCAATGATAATCATGCTTGATCAACGTCGCCCGCACCCCATTCTCAACCATCTCGTCGACATGGCTTAGAAACGGCTCAATGTCGTGCGTCTCCGCGAGGCCCCCAACAGACGTGAGCACGTACTCCGCTACCTCGTACAAGATCCACAGGCGCGGCGTGAACGGCGGGTAAAAATATATAAACCCCGTGTTGCGGATGATGCCCGACATGGTCCGCAAGCCGCGATGGAAGTAATTCTTCTCCGGCGGCGACCGTGGATGCTGAGGCAAGCACGTCCAGTCTACCCAGATATACGACCACGTCTGCGGCGTAAGTTCCGCTTGGTGGAGGCGCAGCGTCTCGCCGTCTGGATCCGGGTCCTGCGTCGTGCGCCAGAAGTGGCTCACGAAGAAACAGTCGGCCCGCCAGACGTAGCCCGGTGCGGCGGGTAGGAGGATATAGTCGTCCAGAGCGTCGCGGGACCATTTGCGGAAGCGGGTTTGCGACAGGAAGGCGCTGCGCCGTTGGAAGAACCAGTATGTGAGATGGTCGGGACTCGAGGCGAGGAAGTCGTCTAGGGAATCGTATTGGCGTAACAGGCCCTTGTGCAGCTCGGGGACAGGCGGCCTGTCGAATTTGGAAGTGATGTCGTCCCAAGCGGCGATGCTCCGGGTCACGAGGGACGACCATGCGGCGTCTTGGGTTGGTGTTGCGCTCGGGAGAGCGACTGAGGAGTTTGACATTGCGCGCGGAGTTGGGTTAATTTTCGAAGAGAAGATAGCTTTGGGGATACTGGCATATGCTGCACCAAAGAGGCGGGCACGCTGTTGACTATGAATGTAGACCGGTCAAGCTCAACACATGCGTCTGACTGATTGGACAAGCAAAAGACGTTGGAGCCGAAAGGCTGGGTTGCCGCATGCAGGTTCACGTGCTGCGGTGTTGAGATGAACGTTAAAGGCGGAAATGCTGAACAAACAGTATTGCTTTCATGCTACTTCGGTGTATGTATGGGAGCCTGCTAGGCTGAAGTTTGCATTCCACATCCTCACTCATCGCAGACGCAATCCCAATATTTTCTTGACATGCCATCATTGATTCCCCTTATCGGCACGCATCATTGCATGCTCTGCTCACGATGCCGCTATCAAAACTCCAGGTCCATCCTAGTACTCCCAGGGCGCCTAATGCAGACACGCATGCCTCAAAGAAAACCTCCTAAACCTTTTAATCCTCTCCCAATGCAGCCGAAGAAAAAAGCCACGCACGCCATAACTGGGGTATCCCAATAAACCACAGAACATGGAGAAAGACACAAAGCAAAACCCTTGCAAAGTCCCACACACCCTCCCGCAAACTTCATCTCAACTCCACGCCAACCGCCCCGGCATACACCAACCCTTCCCCAAATCTTTTTCTCTTCTTGCACCTCTCTACTCCTCCTCCTCCTCCTCGGCCCCAACCTCCATCTCCGCCAACCGCATACTCCTCAACAAACTCCTACTCGCCCTCAATCCCTCCGTCATCTCCTTCGCCCCCTTCCACAAAGCATCGGCGTACCTGCTCACTATTTCTGCATCCCTTTCCCCTTCACCCTCAACGACCCCTCCATATCTCAACAACGACTCCAAGTCAGGACCCCGCGGGATGGGGAAATCGAGCATCGGTTTCCCGCCCGGGCCTACGGAAAGCCGACTCGCGATATTGACTCTCGTCGTGCCTCTCTGTTGCCCGGAGGCGGCTGTTGGTCCGGGTCGAACAGTCATGCCACCGTCATCGAACCCGCTTTCCGAGAGAGAGGCATAACTATCGTCGGCATCGCTCCTATCATCAATGTCCGTGCTCGTAGTCCTGCGCGACGATCGGAAGTACCCGCCGGAAAACTGACGACTGCCTCCTCCACCCGCACCGCCATTACGCTGGTATTGAAAAGCGTCGACCTGCCGCTCGAGTTTATCCCAGCGGTCATCGATATTTATCCTTTCCTCCTCTTCGACCGAAGTGGATGGGGAGACGGAAACAGGAGACGAGGACGTTTGCGTCAGGAAGGCGTCTTGGTGACTCCATGTGTCCCACTGCGGAACTAGGTGCTGTGAGCGTTGTCTAGGGTAGCGCAGATTGTCTGGTGCGGGACGGGGTTGCATCTGCGAGACCGAGGAGACGCCGCGGGCATGCATGCTCGTATACGTGTGGTCCTGTATGGTTGGGTTGCCTTGCTCGTCGAAGACCTGAGGGGTTAGGAGGCCGGGAATATGGTGTTGAGGCTCCGATTGCGATTTCATGTGATACGAGGCGCGCTTGTTTGGCTCCGAGCGAGTGACCTGGTCCTCCAGATCGAATGGGTTTCTATTTTCCTGGCCCCTAGAAGTGGAAGCCGTAGTGGAGGTCGACCCGGAAGTAGATGGGCGGAACTTGTCAACGACAGCCACGTCCAGGTTAATCATCGACGTGCGTAATGGAGAGTCTGGCGGTGGTTGTAGAGGCGGATAGTCGTCGAATACACCGTATGGTTCGGTGACTGCATGTCTTAGTGAAGGCCTGCGGTCTGGGCCAAGGGTAGGGGATGACGACAACTCAGGAGGTTCGGAAGATAAACCAAAGGGCTCGTCGATTTCTCTAGGGGGAAAGACAAAGTCTTGGCTACCGCTAGTCTCTTTCGTAGAAGTCGTGTCGCGAGGGAACACCCAATCCCGAGTGTCTCGTCGACGGGAGAGACGGGGTGCATTGGGTAGAGGCTCGGGCTCGGCTGCTAATTGCGAGAAGTCGAACTTCCATTCCATAGTCTTGCGTCGACTATTCCTGTCTCGAGGCACGCTGGAAAAGGTCTGGCTTTTGGGACTTTGCTCACCGATGGCTGAAGGGAACTTCCACTCCCTTGTGTCTCGCCGCGCAGTGTTGTCAAGATCGATATACTCCTGCTCTTCTTCCTCATCCATATCACGCATCAACCGATTGATACGACTTGCTTTAACAGTGGGCACTTCTCCTAGATCAATACTAGGAATGTCCACGGCAGTTGGTGCCGCAAAGTCCAAATCAATAACGGTCTCGCGGTTAGGAGCACCAGGGTTGAAGTCGCGCAGTACGAGATCGGAGGACAGCCTATTGGAATCCGAATCAACAGTGCTGAACCTGTAAGGCGTAGAATTAGTGTCGAAGAGTCGATCGAGGCGCTTCTTCCCGCGTTCTGCTTGCTCCGCGCGAATAGATGCTTGAAGCTTGGCAAATCGAGAATCATCTTCAGGAGGTGCATTCATCCCTGGAAAATTTGATGTAGAGGAGCCACCACTGAAGGGATCGGAGTGTTCATTGGCGAATTGTTTGTCGAACTCATCAGTGGTGCTGAAAGTCCAGTCGTCATCCTCTTCCTCCTCAGGCTCCGGAGCCAGTGGATCGGGAGCCTGCGCTCCATAAGGGTTGAAAAGCGAAACGCGGGATCCTCCAGCCTGCTCCCAGCGGTAGTACTGCTCCACTAGAGCCACAAGAGTGACAGTAGGGTGCATTTTGGTACTATCGACAATGTATGGATGCTGAAGAATCTGGTCCGGAGTTGGTCGGTCCCTGGGATTCGGTTGAAGTACGAATGATACCAGACTCTTAAGTTCATCAGAGTATTGATCCCCTTCCAAGACAGGTACCCCTGCATCAGGTAGTAGAAACGGTTGTGTCTGGTGAAACGGCGGAAAGCCCGTCGCCATCTCGTAGAGGGTGCAGCCATAAGCCCAAATATCGACTTCTGAGCCGTATAGAATATCATTAGGCCGCGATCCCCTACTGGGGTCCAGATCTTTGACCCATTCCCTCTGCAGCTCGGGTGCCATCCAGTTTGGAGTGCCAACAATCGTCGATCTCTTTGTGATTTCGGGTTCCAAAGCGCCGGAGACACCGAAATCGCAAAGTTGGACTCTTCCATCTTCAAGGATCAGAATATTATTGCCTGCGTTGTCAGTTCCCGTCACACAAGAGGTATGACAGTTTAAAAAATGGCAGTGTGAAAATGGCAATGTGAGGATTGGCAGCATCGAAACAAATATCACTTACTCTTTAAATCTCTGTGAATAACACCAGCCTCATGTATGAACTTAAGGCCAAGCGCTAATTCGCGAGCAATTGGGATAATGTACTTCTCCTCAATACCAGTTTTCAACTGCTGCAGCCTAGGCTTCATGAGTGTGTGGACACTCCCGCCGCTAGCATATTCGCTGACGATCCACAGTTCATTGTGAACGGTGCGCGCCTCTTCGATGATATTGACGTATGGCCGAGCTCTGCTATCCTTCAACTGCTGAAGAATGTTGATTTCTCTCAACGTCTCCTGCAGGTTCTTCGTCGTCATTTCTTCATAGTCGGTTTTGTCGATATCAATAATTTTGATGGCGACAAGTCCGCCAGTAGCGCGATTTCTCCTGTACTCATTTAGCGCCAGCAATGCCTATTCCATCTACGCACACCTACCCTTTGAACACTCTCCCATAGGCGCCTTTCCCGATCAACTCAAAGAAGTCATAAGGGGGTGGCTCATCTCCTGTCCTCTTCGCCCTCTCTGCTACCAACTTCTCCATCTCCTTGGCCTGCTGTATAGCGCGGGCCTTGGTGCCCACATTGCTGGGAGGCTGTAGACTTGAACGATCCATGGTTGCGACTAACTTGAGTGTACGCTTCTGGACAGGGGTAACTTCGCCTTCCTGAGAAGGCTGGCTCAGCTGATAGAGCTTCTCTGACGCGAAATTGAGCTGTTCCTGAACAGTGAGGTCCCTAAGGTTACAAAGTCCAAAAGGATCACGGCCGATGTTACTGTGCTTCCTTGGACCACCCTCCCAGCTTCCCAGGCCGGTTGTAGCTGCTCTTGACAGCGAAGGAGGTAAAGGCAGTCGCTCCGAATGCGGCGGAGTTACAGGAGTTGTAGTGCCGGCAGGGACCTTGAACTTGTCTCTACTAGCTTTCACAGTCGTATTCCAAGGCGAGGAATGCTTTCTATGGCGTTGTTCACTCGTGCTTGGTTGTCTGTCTCGTCTGGGCCGGGTGGTGACTACAGGGCCTAGGTCGGGGTATGCATGCGAATGCTGCGGATCAGCAAGCCACCTGCCTATGTCCTTCTTATCCTTCTTGCCTAGAGGAGGGAAGAGAATGAAGTCTGCCGCCTGGGGAGGAGCGGAGTTCGAGCGAAGTAGCTGATATGACCTATCATGCGTCGGCTTCTCCGACGGTCGCCGTGCTGTAGGAACTGATCGTGTTGCTTCGAGCGGAGTGAGCGGGGGCGAGATGGGGTTAGACGGGGTCCTTGCGGTCTCGGGAGACACTACTGGCGGGGAGGAGAGTGTATCGCGCTCGACGAGGCTCGTCTGCAAATGAAGAGGGTAGTCGGCGGCGATGGGATTGGAAATATCGGCCTTGGAGATTGCGCGCGGCCTGCCACCTCGGACAATCGTTAGCACGTTCTCCAAAGTAAGACCTCGTGAGCGCTTTGGGCGCTCATTTGCGGCGCCTCCGGCAGCACTGCTGCGATCATTATCGCCGTCACGCTCCTTGGGAGCCATTTGGGCGCAAACTGCAGCGTGCTGGCTGTCTACAAGTGTTGTAGAGCTGCCGGAGGCGCTGGGGGGAGGGGAGGTTTGGGTCATCGCATCGTGCACATAAAGGAAAAGGAACGTCAAACGGCCTTACCCCTGGCTAAAGCGAGCTTCACACTCAAAAGACGCTGAGTGAACGGCGCCTCATTGCCGTCGGCGGTGAACTCGCCGGTGAAAGGCAGTGAATGGCAGCTCTCGAAACGCAGCGCTGCGACCAATGCTGCTAGCCGTTCCCCACACGGAATATCTGCAAGGCCGCTAGCAATGCATCTTGTGACTGATCTTCAGGAACCGCAGGAAGAAAGAAGGCTTTATCGGCAAACGACTTGAGGCTATCGAGCCCATGCGTACGCGGGGAGGAGGCAGAACTCGCCGAGAAGTGTCATCCTTCACCGCGCACCACCAGTCTGGGACGTTGAATGTCACGGCACGCCAAGCTTTTATCGGCGACGCTAATGCAACGTTATTTCATTGGGCTTAGCGTGAATGTATTGAGCATCAAGCCTGACATCATTGCTGCTCAAGCATACACAGTAGTCTCTGAGCGTGTTTCTACGCTTAAATAAATCACCCATTCGAGAATCCCGAGCTTGCAACAGAGAACATAAATCTTCATCACTTTGCATTCCCAAATATGGCACCACAACAACAAAGTTGGCTCACACGCACTACAAACGCCGCCGCCGCCGGCATCGGGAACTTCACGGGAGGCATTGTAAACGCAGCCGGCAACGGAATAGCTGGAGCGGGCCGGGGAGCGGGCGCAAGGTATGCGATTACCGCATTTTCGAACTGTATGGGGAAATGGTCAACTTACGTCTATATCTACAGCGTTACGAATACCTCCCGCAGCTGGGGGAATGCAGTCCGCGAATACGGCAACCAGATCAAGGACATGACCGGCGCGGCGGGCCCCCGAGTCGGTACGGACAAGAATCCGTTGGGTTTGGCGAGTACACCAGCCGGCGCCAGGGCAAAGGCGAAATCGGCGCCTGGCGGGCCTCCGAGGAAGGGAACTGCTAACAACCCGTTGGGGCTATAAGGACTGGACAGGGGGGATGGCAATGACATGATTTGACAAACGCAATACCACGGTTATATGGAGTTAGCATATAAGAATTGGATTCAAAATTACATCTAGTACAGGCTGCCGGAGTAGGGTATCATTTCTATACATCAACGTCAAAGTTTCTTGTGCCAACCTTCATTCCCAATGGAACACAGACGCCCAATACAAATGCTCCAACCAAACCCGGACTATGGTCTATCAGAGCCAAACCCATCGAAATAAAGTAACGTGCGTATTGCATACCAGCAACGTCGTTCATGCAACAATAAACGCGTCCATATCGCCTGTTGGAAGATTAGGCATACCGATATCGTTCTTTGCCTTGTCGATCATCGCTTCGACATCTTCAGGAGCGTGTTGTCTTTTGAGGACTGCGCGAATAAACTCCGACAGGCTGTCCAACGTGATATCCGCCTTGCGTTCGTCGTTTAGCGACGCAAACTCTTCCTCGGACATGTTCATCCGGGCCAGCCGATCATGAAATAGAATATTTTGGACCCTTCCCACCTGCTTGAGGTTTCGTTGGTGCAGGCCACTCATCCTGTACCGCGCCCGAGCAGTCTTGGCCTCCCTGCTAGCCTCGACCCAGGCGATCTGGTTCTGCAAAATCCAAGAGGCTTCCATCGACGGTAAGATGTAGAATTGGCTTCGCAGCGCATGCATTGCGACAAGCGATCCAGGGAGGTCCTTCTTGTAGCTGAAGCAGTGCATAACCAGCTTGCTCAAAGCCCCGCTATCCTCCGCGGCCAGTCCAGCTCGGAATCGAGACGCGTCATAGCGACTTCGGACCATATTCCACCAACGAATATTTTCCGCCAGAAGTTCGCGTGGACCTGGAAGTGTTGAGTGCTCGCGGTGCTCAACGTCTCCGAGAGCAAGACGCAACGTCTTCCATAGACAACGAAACGTAGCCCCATTGGGAAAGACACCAGGTTGTTCTTTTGGCGGGTTTGTCAGAGTGCTGTACGTGTCCCAAACCTTGTTGTAATCGCCTTGGCGGCATAGACTGTCCATCGAAACATTCATAGTCTCGGTGTTTTGGGGTATTTGCCTAGCCCGCATATGCCTAATAAGATAATCGGTATGTTCCCACTGCGAGTGGTTTGCATGATGCCGTATAAGCAGGGCATATGTCGCCCCATTTGCAGGCGGGATTTTTCGAAGAAGAAGCGGATCAGACACCGACGTTCTAGGCTGCCGCCGCCCGTTGCCAGACGCTGCCCTGGAGGCCATGTCTACCATATGCCATGCAATATTTTCCGCCCTCAGTTCATGGGATTTCTGCTTGGTCGAGAACAACGACCTTAGGAAGTAGTTGAAATTTACGGTATCCGGCTGATGACCCCTCCTGAACATCATGTCAAGAATCTGCGCAGCCGCTTCGGGAGCTTTCTTCGCCGCCGCCAATTTGATCCAGTCCGCGAAGACATGCACGTGATATGCCCTTGGTAGTGTTGTCAGGGCGTACAGAGCAACGCTGGTCGCTTGGACGATATCAGTGGTGAGTCGGTTGAGAAGGTGCAGCTTGCGGCGGACCTCAAGCACATGCTCCTCAGAGTCGCCGTTGGCTAGTACGCCAGCCTTCACCATGTCGCCAAGGACTTGCCTCGCATATTGCAGGTTACGGGCTTCTAGGAAGCCAATAAAGCAGTTGTTATAGGCTATGGCTTGGAAATTCTCGCCCAGAAGGGTTTTCATCCTGAGATACAGATCCCAAGCCTGTTCATGGTGTAGTGCCGCTTTCGATCTGGTGTGAGCCCGGAAAACGACCATTATAACCTCGGGGTCCCATGATGGAAGATGATCAAAGATCTTCTCTGCAATCATCTTAGCGCGATCCAGATTTCCAGCGAGAGCATGCATTCTAGCCCCCGTTTCAGCCAGCCCGCGTTGGAAGTGCATCTCGGATTCGGAAGTCGATTGCGCAAACAATTCCTCCCACTCTTTCAAGGCTTGCTGCTCCATTCCGTTGAGAAACATGCTTTCCAGATAAGCCGCTTTCTGAGACGTAGATGGACTGATTCCGGTGGCAACCATGTCTTTATACAGCTCCACGAGGTGTGCTCGACTGTATCGGTTTAGCCGCAGCTTTATCGCTTGTGACCTCCAGAGGATACGCCACGTCCGCCTGGGTAGGGTCTGCAGAAGGTCCGGCGCATGCGATTTCGCTAGAGCATATGCCCTCCATAGTCTAGGTCGTAGCTCGTCCGATTTACCCCCAGGTTCATTATTCTGATCATAAAAAGATATGACTTGTTCGAGCCGTCGAGTGGCATATTGCCGTCCTATATCACGGTCCACTGTCAACCCTTCCCGTGCTCTGTCATCGTCTCGACGTGCTTTGAGCGCGGCGAAGCTATGCACCTCCCCTGCAACAGAGTCTCGAGTTTCTGCCTCGCCATCCCCTTCTTGAGTCTGGGCAGAGGGATTCCAAGTGGTGCTATGCTTCGGTATAGGGCGGGGGCGAGTCGTAAGCGTGCGCAGCTGTTGTGGAACGGAAATGGGGCGACGAAATGGTTTGAGGAAGGCGCGCATCAAGGCCGCGAAAGGTATGGAGCGCAGCTAGGCAAGAATGAGGTGGAAGCGTCTACGAAGGCGTCCATCTGAAGGCCACAAAGTCATAGAAACCACTGAATATTTCAGGAACGAGGTTGATGAGACGTTGGTCATGGTGAGCGCCTCGGAAAGTTTTTGACAAGGATCTTGGCTTGGCGGATCAGATAAGATTTTTGATAAGCAATCCTTGTAACTTAAGCTAGTCCAATTTCGGCTCCAAGACTTGCGTGTCTGGAACTTCCACTGCACATCGAAATAGTGTGAACCACTGTACGTGGAGTCATTTGACCATGAACTCTAACCCTCCAGTACATTTTTACCTCTTCTTATCGATGAAGATATCCTAACTAAAGCATGAGCTCCAGCATGGAACCGCTCCTTCGTCAAATCGATGCGATGGCTACAGTAATGCCGTCTTGAAATTATACTGTGCGCGGAACACCATTAGGAGGCGGTATTCATACTTGCTGAAGTGAGCCAGTGTGTCGGCATAGGTTCGGTATCTGCGAGAAGTTCAGAAAGCGCTTGAAAACGAGAGAGGGACCGTTAAGTACCTGCCTGAGCTATATATTTTGATTCTGCAGCCGACAAATCCATCCGAGCATCGGAGGGAACGTAAGTGAGTTAGAACAGATCTTCTCGAACATGTAGAAACAACTTCACTCTTTGCCTACCATAGGCTAACTTGTCGCCGAGCGCGTACTTCACAGCAAATCAGCGCTCGACGCATCATATGCCGTTCAAATCTCTCGTCCCTGCTCGCCATTCTCTCCCAGTTGCTCTGTATCCTCCCACAGCACTGCCAGCGGTCTCCTCATGGTCGGGCCTTCGTCATCCCCGCTGATCCGATTCTGAATCATCCTCTTCCTGATAGAGATGTGCATTCTGAACCACTTCTTGACCAGCTCCACGCCGAAATCCTCTTCGTAGTCCGTATAATCCCGCCTTATATCACCGCATTGCCTTTCCATCCAGGGTCTGGCCCTCTGCTCCACTATCCCCGCACTTTTCAAAAATTCAATCACCGGCTCCGGATCGAAGTTGTCGATTTCAGCCTTCCAGTCCTTCTGGTTGGATTCGTAAGCAGCGACGAGTTCATGGCCCTCGATTTCGATTGCCTGGACGTCGATGACGGAGGAAGCGTCGGAGAGCTGCTCGACTAGTTCTTGGAGAGCGCGGATCTTGCTGTCGGCTGTGGAGTGATAGGCGTCCAGCGGATCGATCTTCTCCTTGAGGAATTGCAATACGGCGTTGAGAGCTGGGGCGTTGCTTCGCGAGGCTTCCCCGGCACTCGACATGGTGATGGTCGAGGCAGGTGTTGCTGCGGCTGGGTTGGCGCTACTCTTTCGGAACACGCGTGGTGAAGAGGAAGAGGTGGTGTAAGCTGCCCTGAAGAACTGCAGTGAAGTGAGGGGAAGAAATTAGATAGCATTCTAGCCAGCTGGGGCGTTTGTAAAGGCATGCGATACTAAATGAGAGGTGAAAAGTGGAACTGTAAAATGAGAGTCGGTGAAAGGTTTGGGCAAGCGGCGTCGGATATTGTGAACCGTTCCAGGGAATGAGGATACCAATCGCAAGCGCGATAGCTGGTAAGAATAGTCAGACGGGCTTCCCTTTTGTAGGATTATGGGTGAGGGACCGTATCAGTCTCTAAGCACCCTGACATGCCCGCGGAAGGGGAGGTTGATAACCCCGTTGCTAGGATCGATGTGATCTGGATGAGAAAAGTACATAAATAGGAGAAATCTTAACTTTGTCAACTATATTGTCTAGCATTATCTCGAGCAGTCTCATAACGATGCCTCCATTCAACAACGGAAATCAGTCGTCGTGCATATGTAGAAGAACATAGATATTATGTAGATACGCGGTTGAATCCGGTTAGTTCGGGATATAAATAGACCCAGCAGTCAAAACGAGCAACATATGACAACACCAAATCTCTTCTTGAGAACATATTCTTAGCATCTCTGTCAGGTCCTCATTCCAGATAAACGTAACTACCAATCTATTATCGAGCACTCCTCCTACCGTGAGAACGATCGGAAGTCAAAAGTCATGTCCCATGAGAAGCCCGCGCTCACCATTCGACAAGCCCACTTCCCCAAGGACCTTCCCATTGTCACAGCACTTCTCTCCGCCCACATATCCTCACCCGGCATCGACCGCTCCTACCATAACTACGAACAAGAGCTATCGAACCTGCCAGGCAGATACGCAGAATCCAACGGCGGCGCACTGCTCCTGGCATCCCAGGAATCAAATCCGGACATTATTATCGGCTGTGCTTGTCTTCGCGCGTTTGCACCGCCTGATAAAGGAGAGGTGAGAAGGTTCTACGTCTTACCCGAGAGTCGGCGGCTGGGAGCGGGACGGAAGTTGTTGGAGGGCATTGTTGAGAAAGCGAGGAAACATGGGTACAAAGAGCTGTATTTGGATACGCTGGAGACTATGACTGCGGCTAGGGAGCTGTACAGCTCGTTTGGGTTTGAAGAGGTGGGAAATTACTATGGGAGTCCGTTGATGGGGACTGTATTTTACAGGCTGAGACTGGATTGAACAAACCCTGGGACGTGGGTACCACGGTAGTACTCACACATGAGCTTCCAGCCCCTAAAACACGCCCCGCTGCATCAGCAGCCCGATAATCTGCATAGGCAGTCAGCATTGTGAAGGTGCGCGGTGAGCCATATCCGACGTAAGCAAGACTGCTCGATTTAAAGAGTCACGGATCGTAGGCACAGACCACTTGTATGAGGACGGCACCAGTTCATCATGCACTTCAATAGAAATCAATTGATGTCCTTTCCCGCGCGCTCAATCGTGCTCTTCCTCCGTGGTTCCAGGACAACCGTCCATGTTTGCGTCGTCGTACTTGTGGCCGCACCAATAGCAGTAGTGGTACTCATCGCGAAGGAATGCAACAAGCTTCTGCACTCGCTCTTCAAGCGGAAGAGAACGGAACTCCTCCAGCTCTGGATCTTCCTCTTCCAAATCGTCATCCACCAATGGTACAGCGTCTTCACGCCCCAAGGCGAGTTTGTCGTCAGCGTCTTCTTCATCATCCTCATCGTTGAATACGGGACTCCGTTTATTGAGGCGATGGTTGAGGAGTTGATGTTTCTCTTTCTTCTCACGGAGCTCCTCCAAGCGTTCGCGGGCCAAGTCCCTCCACAGGACGTTGATATTCTTAAGCGGAATCTTGTCCGGATCTTCCGTCTTCTCTTTCTCTCCATGAAGTCGTTCCGCCGCCCTCTGCGCCTTCTTCAAGTCAGCTTCAAGTTTCTTCTCCTTCAACCGCTGCCGCTGCGCCTCTCGATAGTCCAACTCTTGCGTCTTCGACCTCTTCGCCTCCCGTTCCGCCTGCTCCATCCGCTCTCGAAACTTCCGCTTCTTCTCCGACTCCAGCCCGATACCAGACCGATCCTCCTTGAGGCTGATGTGGATTGGCTCTTTCCTCGCATTCTCGGACTTGCCCAACGCATCACCTTGCTTGAAACCGAACTTGGCCATCATCTTGAAGCCTTTGTTGTCGGTTGGCAAGGCTGTTGACAGTGCGGCATGGCGAGCTCGCTCCTCTTCTTCTTTCAGCTCGGCTTTGGATTTCTGGCGAGATCGATCCTCGGCCTCCCGTCTCTCGCGTGCAGCGCGTTGGAGTGAGGTTTCATATTTTGGTTTGGGGTCCTCAAATGTCATTGTCATGTAGTCTTCTTCTTCGTCTGAGTGTGCCATCGTGACTTGAACGATGAGCGTGTGTGGACGGGTATTTAAGTGCTACAAGTTGTCCAACTTGAGGGTACAGATGAGGTTCCGCAGTTTTCTGGTTGGGTGTGAACAGTTTGTAGGCTCGCAGTTGTCGTTCAAGGTTGCAGACGAAGCTCGATGTTTGTACGAGGTTAGCTCCAATCGGTCGCAGTTTAATCCTAATCAGGAATAGAGCCTTGGCATCTCATTCACTCGCACTCTGCAGTTACACTACGCCCTCTAGTCTACCTCTCTAGTACTCAGTATTGCTCTAGGCGCCACCGTAGGACTATTTATTCGCTCAGTGAAATCCTCGTCGTAAGTGAAGGCATCGGCGGTGTCTGCCTGGCGAGCTCCTTGCATAAGGTGGCGCCTGTGGAACAACACCAGACCTAATGCTGTCGCGTGAATACCCACATCGGAACGATGTTGGAATTTTTTGGCTCACCGGTGGCCTGTTGCAATTGCCTTTAAATCTTCCCAACTCCGGGGTTTGTGTCTGTTGAAATTGATTCTCCTTCCACCTCATTCTTTGAACAAGTACAGCGTACAAGTCCATCTCGATTCCCAGCCATGATCCAACACCACTACATCGCGAAGCTCGGCAAGCCATCCATCATTCTGTCCAAAGTTATTCGTTCTGGGAATTTATGCGCTTCAGCTTATACAATTACAGCCCCAGGCGGGCACTCATTGCTTTTCCGATCCCCCTTTCATCTTCCTTGTCTGTTGGTGTATGGGCACGCCTCTCACATCCGCACACCCTCCAGTGCAGCAGATATGCACCGATATATTCATCTCAAGTCTCAAGCGTCGTCATCGCGCCGGAACGCAACCCCATCCGCCGACCCCCAGCCCGCCTCTCCATCGACGACCCAACCCACCCCTCAGATTATCCATACCCGTCTCGACGCTCCTGTGCCCAGCTACATCTTCGTTTTCCTGCTGGCTACGCTCGCCAGCTACATCATCTGCGAGAAGAATAACAACTCGTCTGCTGCTAGGAACTGGATCTGTGCAGGCTGCAAGAACGTGAATGAGAATCTTCGTACTGCGATTTCGTTTCGCCAGATGAGGAAGGATGCGGTACGGAGAGCCGTCCAGATTTTTGAATCAATCCCAAGTACGGAGCGCCATGGATCAGACAGTGTAAACGACAATGACTTGCGAGGAGGTTGATATAGGAAAGCAGTCCTAGAGCCTAGCTCGAGTTTGGTAAGCGCCTTGGCGTAACTTTCTCAACTGCCAAAGTTGCGGCCACCCAAAACAGTCCCCTCTCTATCTACAGCGGCTTCGACGGTTTCCTGTACGCGTGCAGCGAAATGCCAGAGTCATAGCATTGCTAACCCCACAGACCTGCTGACAGCATAGCGTCCAAGGCCACCAGAGTCGGGTGGCTTGCTCCACTTGTTGCGCCACAGTTCTTGTTCATCCTTCCTTTCTTGCCGTCGATGAAGGAGCGGACTGTTGGTATCGCTACCTCGGTAGCGTCACACGACCACAAACTTTCTGCTCGACGGTGGGGTTTTTGAAGCAGCAAGATTTCGGAGTCGGATCAGATGACGCTCTTTCAATGTTGCTCCAAAGCAGGATTCCCATCCTCCCGCAGAACCAATGGCGAGGTGCTCCCATGGAGGGTGGGGAACGCCATGGTCGAATACTCATTCATGGTGGTCCCCTTCCACGATTGTTTGCTATGTATCGCTGCGATTTCCGGCACCAGGAGCATTAAATTCTGGGATCTCGTATCAACTTCAACGGCGGTACCACAGCAAAGGTTTCCAACTCAGAAGCTGAGCGAATAGGTAGCAGTCCGTTTCACATGAAGCCGAAGAGAAGGAAACTTCTCCTCATGCACGAGTTATTGATCGCTCCTCTGCACACTCGAAAAGGAAGGCGTGGCGTGCAACTCCAGCGCCACAGAGCTGGAGAGTGGAAGCCGTTTGGGAAGCTTGGAAACCAGCTGGCAGGCACCGCCAAGCTTCCCCACATGTTCCCGCACCGGGCCATCAGTAGCGCATGCGCCCATGGTCGCCCATTCCAAAGGTTTTTCGTTGAGGCTTTGCCAAAGACCTGCTGAAATTCATTCTTGTCAACTGTTTTCCTTCGCTGGAAGTTGCCCATCGGTCTCGGTCTTGCCTCCCAAAACGCTCTCGGTGGGCCCGAGCCCATCCATGTCCATTTCTGTGTCCTGTGTAACAGCCAGGCTGGCGGGTGTAGCCAGGGAGCCTCACAGCCATTCGTAACCCGCATTCGCCGTTTGGTCGCAAGTGGTGAAAGCAGCCCGCCAAGCTGTCTTTCTTTGTGCACCCCAAGATCCAAAGGAGCATGTGCCTGGACATTTGGTCGAATGGCAGCCTCGGCACGCGACCGGTAGGCCAGCAACTGTGCGGTGTAGCTCGGTGTAGTATCCAGGGTCATGGCAATCATTTCGGGGTACTTCCATATCCAGCTACTGCACTTTGCTCTGATTAGCCCTGCAGCAAATAGACTCCCTCGCCACTCCAGATTCCCCTTCCCCAACTTCACCCAATCTCTACCATCTACGCTATTCCCGGCAGGTCCGCCGCCCTCGTCGTGCCGCTCATGGCTCCTCGATTTTCTTTCCGCAGGTTCATAACACCTTCGTATCCCCCGCCGCGGATCGCCACTGTGTGCGCAACCGCTGGTTCAAAATAGTCCCTTCCTCTCCTTTCTCTTCGTTGCACTCCGTGACCGTAGAGCCAGCGCGAGGCGCCGACCCATACAATCATGGAGAACAAGCCAGACGAGGCGGCCGTTACGCACGAGGTTAGCAATGACAGCGGAGTCCAGAAGAAGCGCGGCATCATGAACACCCTGTATCCTCCTGGACCCAAGCCCGGTGCTGGTGGCAGGATAAAGAATCACTGCAGGAGATTTTGGTGGTGCGGTAAGTCAACACTGCTTTCTTGGTATTGTTAGCTCCAGTTCTGACTTGCTTGCAGACCTGCTCGTATTGGCCGTCATCGTCCTCGTGATCGTGCTTCCAATGTGAGCAACAGCAATCAATACGACGTTTGATTCAATCATCTAACATGCTTCAGCATTTTTGTCGGCATCCCCAATAAGGCTCAACATGATCTCGACAAATCCACTCTGGAGGTCACTGCTCAGGAGGTCACCTCTCCTACCCCTGACAGCCTCAAGCTCCGTCTCGTCAGTGTCGCAAAGAGCTCGAGCCAGTTCCATCCCAAGATTCGGGCCTTCCGGGCCGCTCTCTCTTTGGAAGGCAAGGAGCCCTTCCTACACATCGATGTCCCAGAGGTCAAGGCCGAGGCCGAGACGGAGATCATCATTGATGAGGCTCTCAAGATTGAGGACCTGGAGCGCTTCACCGAGTACACCATGACCGTCATGGGCAGCGAGGAGTTCACCGTGCACATGGATGGCGAGACCAAGATCAAGCAGTCTGGTCTGCAAGAGATTGATGTCGACTACAACAAGGTCGTCAAAATGAAGGGTAAGCACGCAATCCCTCCCGACCTCTTTCCATTAACCTCTACTCAACCTGACAATTCCACCAGGTCTCAACAAGCTCGAAGGCCTCAACATCTTCGACCTCAAGATCCTCTCCGGCAAAAACGAGATCCTCGCCGACGGCTCCAACATGGTCGGCAAAGTCTTCATCCCCAACCCCTCCGTCATGACGCTCGAGCTCGGCAACGTAACCATGAACCTCCAAGTCGACGGCAAGGCCGTCGGAACCTCCCTCCTCCCCAACCTGCGCCTCGCCCCCGGAAACAACACCGTCCCCATGCAGAGCAAGATCGACCAACTCGGCATCATCACCCTCATCAAGAACAAGTTCAAGAACGGCGTCATCCCCCTTGAGATTGTCGGGAACTCGAGCATCGTCGAGGGCGGCCAGCACCTCACCTACTACGAGAAGGCGATCCAGAACAATGTCATCAAGGTGGATTTGGATGCCGGGCCGGCGCTCAAGGGCATCGGTATTGATATCGGATCTTTCCAGTAAGTGCCTAGCGGCCTTGGAGTGAGGTGGGATGGTGAAGAGGGGATTTGGAGGCTGCTGTCATGTTTACGGCTCTTTGTAATTATGGTGGGGTCTTTCTTATCGGGAATGTTCACGTCGATGCTGTTTGATACCATAGCCATTATATTGGCATCGGAAGGGATGGGCAGTGTGGTAGTTGAGGATATGGTGGCAGATGGAGTGTGCATACCTATCGGGATACCTGGCTTGATGCTGGAATATGAAATACTGTGCAGTTCAATGGGACGGCGCTGTACGGGATTCCTGCGTGTCGTTTGGTTGGCATGCACATGAGAGCTCCGAGTCCATAGTGAGATGGTAAGTGTATGCTCACCGGTCGCAAATGGTGATTCGCCGTCCCGCCCCCCACCCACCCTATCTCCATCCTCCATTTTCCCCATGGGCAGTTCCCCAGTTCCCCAGACCCTGCGGGCCCGCAGACCCTGATGCTTTGGAATCTGGGGTTTTCACATGTCTCTCGCTCTCTCTCTCCCTGCATCTTGCCTCGGATAAGATGCGGCGTGGGAGAAGTGGGCTCGGAACGCGCCCGCTTGCGGAAAAGCTTGGTATAGTGATGAGCTTAGGGTTTCTGGCCAATCTCAGGCTTCCTGCGGTGTGTGGTCGAGCTGGGAGGTTGATCGTTGTTGATGGTTGGGTAGGTGTTGTGTGCGTGGGAACGACGGTCTACTGCAGTGTTCTAGGTATCAAGGTTCTACTTGAACGTGGTGGATTGCCTGTTTCATGAGTTGGAGTTTGACTGGGACGAGAACCTTAGGCTTAGGTGGAGGTTGACTGTTTGCTGTATGTCTTCTCTATGAGGTGCGCTTGGAGGTTAAATACTGTTAACCTTTTTGCCATCCCATTATCGAGAGCGGGTAGACGTGGGAAACCGTCCAAAGGTATTCTGGTTGCATAGATCGCATGTACTTTCCGAGGCATGCGGAATCGTGGTGGGACGTAGGTTATGCTAATGATGATTTTGTATTTAGCACGCCGAGGAGAGGGAGTATATATTTGAACTAGGTAAATCTATATCTTAAGCGCTACCGCTACATCTAGGGTAAGTAGAACAGAAAGCAAAAATAACATACATATTCTAACCAAAAAAATTCCTTAGGGTACTTTTAGAGGAAATTAGCACATGTTGTATGTATATACTGCTTTGCTGCATGACAACTTATTATAGTGACTCCAAGCATGTTCCAAAAGGCAGCTTAGATATCACATCAAGCAACATGGGAGGAATCCGCAAAGACTCTCGCCATCTTCTTCTTATAGGCTTAAATCCACATCGAGTCTTTCTTCTTCTAACTACTAGTACAGTCTATATCCATACTGAGCCCTCTTCTACTATTGGTACAGTCTATATTCAAAGTGGGTATTTTCTATATCTGTCACTGTGCTATTCCCAGTGCCCGTTACAACGAGTTTCGGCCCCGTAAAAGAAGCGGGACCTTACATTTCTAAATATACATAAATCGCGAGCAACAACCCTTCCATTCATCTCGTTCTCCTTACTCCTTCTTCGCCTCCTTACCTTCACTGGCCTCCTCCTTCCCCTCCGCCCGCTGATCCTGCTCGGTCCGCTCCGCACTCCCCACCTCCGTCGCACTGTCTGCCGAACTGGCTTCCTTCTCCCCCTCCTTCTCGCCTTCACCCTGCGCCGCGACCGCCTCTCCCTCGACCCTCTTGGGCTTCTCCTCCTCATCGATATTGTCCACATCCTTCGGGCTCGCCGCATTCTTATTTTGCTGACTCTCCGCCTGCTGGTTCTCCTCCTCAATCAGGTCTTGCTGCTCCTTGAGCACCTCGAGGCGCTGCTTGTTCGTCGCGGCACCCTCAATGGTGTGGATATCGAGCTCAACCTCGTGGTACAGCTCCTCGGGGATGGAGGACAGCACGGCTTCCAGGGCAGCGAGTTGCGACGTCATTTCCGATTCCTTGCCCTGGGCATAGACGAAGGCGTTGGAGAGCACGAGAAGTGTGGAGGGTACGCCATGCTTGAGGCGGAGGTCGAGCCAGGTTTGGAGGTCTTCTCGGAGACGGGCGGGAGACACGCCGTGGGTGCGGAGACCGCGGCTGGCGCACGCAGTCTGCAGTTCTGGGACGGAGAGGGAGCTGACGCCTTCGAAGGCGATGGCGCGGTCGTCGCGCTTGATTTGGCGCATGCGGACGCGGATTTGGTAGCGGAGGAAGTTGTCAGTGCCGAACGAGGTCATGTTCATGTAGCGGCAGATGGCGACGAGTTGGGGGCGGGAGAGGTTGTCGAGGGTGAGGTCGTCTTTGAAGATCTTGCAGACTTTGATAATCTCTTCTGGCGACGGAGACTCTCCAGTGGTCCGAACCTGACCGGGAGTCAGACTAGTGCAAGAATTGGAGAGGACGTGTAAATAAACCCACCTTGCGGAAGAACTCTGCGAACTCGTCCCTCTGCGCATTCTCCGCGGACACTGGAAGCCCGGTCTCCTTCAATGTTTGCCGCAAGAAATTGCTGACTTCTTTCCTTGTTGACCTGAGAGTCTTGGCTTTGGCGTCCTTGGATGACTGGCCCTCGTAGGTGCTCGGAAGCATGTTGGGGAAGAGCTTCAGTGCAACTGGCAAAAGCAGCTCTGCAAATGGGATGATGACGAAGACCGAGAAGGGAATCAAGCGACCCAAATCCTTGACGGTGCGGGTCAACTGGTTCAGCGTTAGTATTGAGGTTTCTTCAAACTCGTATCAGTATAACACACCTGCCTGTGCTCCCGGCGCGTAAGCTCGTAGCCAGCGGCCATCTTCAAAGCCAGCTTTGAACTGATCTTAACCTCGGCTACAAGCAGTTTCGTTCCGTCCCAGTAATGCTGCGCCTCGTGCTTCACTTTCTCCCAGAGGGTCAATTTCTTCTTCTCTTCCTCTTTCCTGGATACGGCCTTCTTCTCTTCCTTTCCCTCCGATGCAGCCTTGTCCAATGCTAGCTCCGTCAGGCTTTGTGCCTCGGTGGCCTTCGTTTTAGGGAGAGCGGTAGGGACATTTCTAGGAATGGAGACATCCGGTGTAGCAACTGGCACCGACTTCTCCTTGGATTGTTGCTGCTGTTGTTGCTGCTGCTGCTGTTCTTCGGCTAACTTCCGGACCTGCTCCGCGCTGTAGCCTGGCGGGAGTTGAGAACCGGGGGTGGAATGGCTGGTTTGCTCGAGGGCATAACCACGATGGGGGATGAGGATGGCTATGGCAGGAAGGTGCCTGGGCGTATTCCGAGCCGGCCTTCCTGCGGTGCGGACTCCTGCCCGATAGACAGCTGGGGCTGCGCGGGTGGCAGCTCGACTGGCGTACATTGAACCGGATGCGGTGGTGCGGTCGGTAGGGAGAGGCAAAAGGGGGAGACGGCTGGCGTGCTACTGAAGGGCTGATAACAAGTAGATGGAGGGGTTACGAAACCAATGGAGGGGAAGACAGAAGCGGTATTTTGGCGGAGGGAAATGGTGGAAGGTTGGTGAGTGATGGCAGAAAGGCGATGATGATGGGTGCAAGCATGCCAGGAACAGGGCCGACCTCCGAAAGCTTAGTGCGACCCACGTGGGGCGAGATGCTGCCCGCCACTGCTGGGCATCGCCATTCGCCGAAAATAGACGGCAAGGCCGGTCTACCTAGCTGGACTTCTCCTTAGAGCGTCCAGACAAAAAGGGATGCAGAGCATCAAACATCTTTTTAAACATTTCTGGGGGGATTCACCTGCAGTTCCCCATTCCACGTGACTTCAAAATTGCAACATCGGGAAACTGTGGCTGAACATTGTGGCTCAGGGCTTGGCATGACCGGGCGCAAATGTCGCCGACCGCCGCGTCTCTGGGGAAGATCCCGGAGGGGCAAACGTTGCGAGAACCAGCCGATGGCGGCCCGCACGGTGCACCTCCACTCCTCCCTCTCTCTCCATTCATCTTCAACTCCTTGTATATACAACTCCGTACTCCGTAGATACCGACGCAAGTCCTCGTCTCTCGCTACCTGCTCTTGTTATTCCGAACATCGTTCCCGTGCTCTGTTTATCCTCCAGTTTCCACAAACTCCGCCATCATGTACCTCCGCTAATCGCCTGGTGCACCTCTTCGGGAGCCTCTGGCTTCCATTCCGAAACCCCGTTCCGCCTGCTCCAAGTCATTCCCAATATATAGCGCTGAGGCTCTTTGCGTCTCCCCCAACCGCGGCACATCCTCTCCAGACAATGCTCAAGAGAGCGGCAAGAATCATACTGGTGGGCCCTCCAGGCGCTGGCAAGGGCACTCAGACAGAGCGCTTGATCAAGCGGTTTCCGGAATTGTCAGCCATCAGCTCCGGCGACATCTTGCGGCAGAATGTCAGAGAACGGACGCCTTTAGGTATGCTCCGTAGGCTCCAGAAATGACTTCTTTTCTAACGGGCGCAGGCATCCAAGCGGAAGCCAAGATGAAGGCCGGTTCGCTGGTCCCAGACAACATGATATTACGACTCATCGTGAATGAGCTCACAACGCGCGGATGGTTGAGCGACACCAGCCTTCGGCCGTACAGCCTCAGTGCATGCGCAGCAGATGCGAGCGCGGCGGACCAGAGTGCGGACTCCGGCTTCATCACTTCCGATGCGCAGGGCTCCAAGTACAGCTATTCGGATCATCCTCGCGCTTCCTTTATCCTGGACGGTTTCCCAAGGACTGCGGCACAAGCATCGCGGCTGGATGAGTTGATACCGATCAATCTGGTGGTCAACATTGACACTCCGAGTGACATCATCATCGACCGCATATGCAACCGGTGGGTCCATGCGCCTTCAGGGCGCGTGTACAACACCACCTTCAACCCTCCGAAGGTGCCTGGCAAGGACGATATCACTGGGGAGCCGCTGACCAGGAGGGAAGACGACGACCCAGAAGTGTGGAAAGCGCGATTGAAGGCCTTCAAGGAGACGAGCGAACCGCTGCTGGAGCACTATGACAAGCTTGGCGTCCTGACCACCGTAAGCGGGAACACCAGCGACGAGATTACGCCCAAGATTCTCAGGGAACTCGAGCAGCGGTTTAGCTGTGCGGAAACGATGAATGATACAGCATGACATCGTTGTATTTGTATTCTGTGTTCCTCTCTTCAGATGTAGATTGGCGCTTCAACAGCCGGGTTGACTTTCTCAAAGGGTTTGGGAGAGATGCGCTTTCCTTCACATCTGATAGAACATGTGTATATCCGTTGGCCCAAGGCATGGTTGCCGACACTCTTGCTATCAACAATTATCAATATCCAACATTCCAAATTTCCATCGCTTCGCTGTTGTCGCATGATGCACTCGTTCCCCGAAATGGCAGAGGAAGATGCCAAGCACGGGCGCCTGCGCCCCTCCGATGCCGACGTCACACGGGAGCTCACCTCTCCAGCCTCAGCAGCATCTCCACAGGAAGATCCACCACTCTCACCCGACGCACAAGCTCCAGACGACTGGGATCACTTTGGGGATCCCGTAGTGAACCGCAAGGACTACAAGGGCAAAGGAAAGGCGCCGCTCCGTCCCACCATCTCCCATACTACCACAGGTACCTCCATGGCAGCCGACTTCTCCGAGGGCCGTCTGGAGACGACGGTCGGGAGTCCGCAAAAGGAGCTGGCCGGCACGAAAGATGCCTATGTCTCTTATCTAGTGACTACAAAGGTACTCCGACTATCCTCGACCTCCCTGTGAACTTCCACCAGGTAGCTAAACCCCTCATCCACACAGTCAGACTTCCAATCCTTCCAACGACCCGAATTCTCTGTCCGGCGCCGCTTCACCGACTTCGTCTTCCTCTGGAAACAACTCTCCAAGGAATTTCCACAATGCGCAATTCCTCCCTTACCCGACAAACACAAACTCGAGTACGTCCGCGGCGACCGTTTCGGCCCCGACTTCACCCAGCGCCGCGCTCACTCGCTGCACCGCTTCCTCAAACGCATGACCTTGCATCCCGTACTACGCCGTGCGGCCCTCTTGATCATCTTCCTTGAGACTCCCGACTGGAATCAGCAAATGCGCGGCCGCACCAGCCGGGGCGCCTCCCTTTCCGACTCCCCCAGCGCCGCCGGCGGCACCTCCGGCGGCATCGTCGACAGCTTCACCGAATCCCTCCTCAACACCTTTACCAAGCCCCACAAGCCGGACAAGCGCTTCATCGAGGTCAACGAGCGCGCCGCCAAACTCGCCGACGACCTGTCCAACGTCGAAAAGGTCACGCAGCGTGTCGTCCGCCGCGAACACGACCTCGAAGACGACTACACGGACCTGGCCGTCCAGTGCCAGAAGCTCATCTCCCTCGAGCCGGGCGTCGAATCCACGCTCACGAGTTTTGCCAGCTCTGTAGCGACGACGAGCCAGGGCTTGAAAGCGCTGAAGGAGCACACGGACCAGGACTACCTAACGTCTCTGAGAGACATGGACGCCTACATCCAAGCGGTGAAGTCCCTACTCAAGACGAGAGAAAACAAACAACTCGACTTCGAGGCGCTAACCGACTACCTCGCCCGCACCGCCACGGAGCGCGACGCCCTTGCCTCGGCGGCCCCCGGCACCTCCGGCCTGGGCGCGTCGGGCTTCCTGCGCTCCAAAGTGGAAGACCTGCGCGGAATCGACCACGAGCAGTCGCGGCGGCAGCGGCTTAGGAAGCTGGAAGTCGAGATCGAGCGGCTGACGAACGAGGTGGAGCAGGCGAAGAAGACGAGCGAGGCGTTTGATGAGCATACGGTCAAGGAGGTGAAGGATTTTGAGAGGATCAAGGCGTTGGAGTTTCGGGATACGTTGGGGGCGTTGGCGGAGAGGAATGTCGAGTTTTTCAAGAGGACGGTGGAGACGTGGGAGGGGTTTTTGGAGGGGTTGGAGAGGGAGGAGGAGGAGAGGAGGAGGGAGAGGGAAAACGAGAGGCAGGTACAGGTAACGGGGTCCGGTGGGGAGAGGAGTGAGGGTGGGGAGGTGGTGGCTTAGGAGGTTGCTGCTGCTCAAACGGAGGAAACCGTTCAGGTGGAGGAATCAACCCAGGACGAGGAATCTAGCAAGGGGGAGGCTTCTACCCCAGCGGAGTCCTCCACCCATGCAGAGTCGTCTACCCATATGGTTTCCTCCAACCAGCCGGAGTCGTCCACCCAGGCGCATTCTTCACCCCAACGCGAGTCCTTCACCTTCACCCAACCGGACAGCCCTCCCACGCCGCACCCCGCCGCCCAACTCGGCTCCAACCCCTTCTTCTGGTCCGGCGAAGACTATACTCTTTCCCTTTCCTCCTCCTCCTCCTCCTCCTCCTCCTCCGACGACGTCGTTATTCCCCAAGACTACGAAGATGATGACGAAGGATTCGAATATCAGGTCCGCGACCACTGGTCTGAATCTGAATGAGGAGCGGCCGGCGCTTTGGAGGGGAGGAGGAGGAGGAGCGGAGCTGTGCGGGGGTGCCTTGGGAGGGGTTGTTGTCTTTCGTCTTTTTTTCCTTTTCCTTCTAGTGGTTTGTTATGTTGATGATAGATTTGGTGTACGTCCGAGATGGTTCAAGGAACCGGGCGCGGGTGATTGTTCTTAGGCAGGTAGACGATTGCTAGTGAGAAAGGTGGCAGGGGGTAGCTACGTTGCTAGATTAGACTTGGGTGGAATAAAGCCATAAATTTGTGTGAGATGACTCGGTTTTCATAAAGTTCAGATGCATAGAGAATTTGTCTGCTTCTCAGGTCTATCATTGGCAGAGTAGCATGAGCTGGACATCAAGCCCGGCCAGGGAGAAGTAGGATGGAAGTGCAGGTATAGCACAACAAGCACCCACAACAATGATCTTTGCTTTTGCTTGAATGTCCGCAGCCTAGCAAACCTCCGAGGTAGTTTGCTCTTCCAAGTTCACAGCGCGACATCACATGTCCTCAAATCATCGGCACAACCAAGCATAGCCACGAACCATATATAAAAAACTAGCCTATCATGCATTTATCACACCCTCTAGATGACGGCAAGAGAAGTCATGATCATGACTGTTCATCCCAGACATACATAGCCATAGCATAGCCCCACACTGCCAGGCCGAGAGAGTCGGGCAGCACCACGACGATGATCCCTCCTCCCTTCGCAGGTCATCCACCATGATAACCGTACCAAGGAGGAAGAAACCCCGCAGCCTCTGCCTGTCTCGATCGCCGTTCCCGTCGTAGTGCAGGCTAGCCGATGAGTCGAAGAAGAGGAAAGGGAAGCGGACAGAAAAGAGCCTCATGAGATGGATGAACAGAAGGAAACCGACCCATGACCAGCTGTCAGAGCCGTCACCACCACGGTCCAAATCCACCTCTAACCTTCGCATACTTTTCGGGAAAAAAGAACGAAACAAACGCCGAGAGATGATTTGAACCCGCACATCTCCACCTCGACCGTCTTCTGAAGTGAACGGATCCGGAAACGGCTTCTGACCACGCAGCGACCGTCTCAAATTAGTGTATCACCTACACAAACCCAGTACGCCACCAAAAGAAATCTGAAAGTGCAAGGGTAGTAGGAATATCGAGGCGTGTAGATTAGCACTTTAGATGAGATCTGGCGAGATAGTCAGTATACAAGTAACCGGCTTGGGCGTCGCGACAAAACTCACCAGCAACGTTCATGGGCATCTCCTCAATCTGGGTGCTGTAAAACTGCTCGATTTCGCGCATCATGCGGACGTCCTCGGCGGTGACGAAGTTGATGGCAACGCCCTTACGACCGAAACGACCACCACGACCGATGCGGTGGATGTAGTTCTCGCGGTTAGCGGGAAGGTCATAGTTGATGACAAGGGAGACCTGCTGGACATCGATACCACGGGCGAGGAGGTCGGTGGCGATCAGGACACGAGAGGAGCCGGAGCGGAACTCCTTCATGATGATGTCACGCTGCGCTTGGTCCATATCGCCGTGCATGGCGGACACGGTGAAGTCGCGAGCAGTAAGCTTGTCGGTGAGCCAGTCAACCTTCCTGCGGGTGTTGCAGAAGATGACGGCCTGGGTGATGGTGACAGTCTCGTACAGATCCGAGAGGGTATCCAGCTTCCAGTCCTCCTTCTCGACGGCAATGTAGAACTGCTTGATACCTTCGAGGGTAAGCTCGTCCTTCTTGACGAGGATACGGACGGGGTCACGCATGAACTTGGTGGTGACCTCGAGCACATCCTGGGGCATGGTGGCGGACAGGAGAACGACCTGGGTGGACTGGGGGAGCAGCTGGAAGATGTCGTAGATCTGCTCGGTGAAACCGCGAGACAACATCTCGTCGGCCTCGTCGAGGACGAACATCTTCATGTTGTCCGTCTTGAGGACGCGACGCTGGATCATATCCTGGACTCGGCCGGGGGTACCGACGACGACGTGGGGGCCCTCCTGAAGCGCCTTCATGTCTTCACGAACGCTGGTGCCGCCAATGCAGGCGTGGCACTCGACGTTCATGAAGTCACCGATGGCGACCACAACCTTCTGGATCTGCTGGGCAAGCTCGCGAGTGGGCGCAAGGATAAGCGCCTGGCAGGCCTTGAGGTTGGGGTCGATCTTCTGGAGGACGGAGATGGAGAAGGTAGCCGTTTTACCGGTACCGGACTGAGCCTGCGCAATCACATCGTGGCCTGTCGATAGGTTAGGAGATTGTTCTTGGGTTGGAAGAGGTGCGGAAACTCACCCTTGATGACGGGCATAATGGCGCGCTGCTGGATGGCGGAGGGGCGCTCGAAACCGTAGGCGTAGACTCCGCGAAGGAGCTCGGGCTTGAGGTTCATGGCATCGAAGGAGTCGGTCGTCTCATCGTAGTTGGACTCAATCTGGCCTGGAAAGCGACGGTTCGTTAGCGAAGAGATCCTTTCGCAAAATTCTTGCAGCTGGCGAAGCGGGGCGTTCAGATGCGCCGCTCTGCGCCCACGGCCAGCCGCAGATGGGATAACTCACCCTCAGGCACATCCTCGAGACCTTTATCAGCCATGATTGTGCTAGATGTAGCGAGTGACTACAGGCGCTGCGCTGTAGTCGGAGGGGTTGCGTGTGGCGGGGTTGTGGGTTTTTGTGGGTTGTTGGGGGTGATCCTCTGGATACCGCCGAACGAGAGAAGTGAATTTGCTGTGAAAAATAGATACCAGATCCTCGAGCGAGAATCAAAGGGTATCTATGAGATGTGTTACGTTGGTTGTGTTGTGCGTTGTGGGTTGGGTGATGGGTGATGGAGGAGGGAAGAGAGCAGGGCCGTAAGTCTTTTAAGCCCTGGGCCACAAAATTTCATTTCGCGCTAAGCCCAAAGCGGTGGAGACGTGGGTGCAAAACCACCACCACCATGGACTACTCTCACCAAGATTGCGGCAAACTCGGTCCTGCCTTCACTGCTAAGCCATCTCTTTCTCATCCTTTGCTCGGCCACCCCATTGGTTATTTCCTCCTTTCTTCCAGTTTACTGCAGGAGTCACGGGACTCGAATGGATTACCGAGTTGCTTATTCCTGAACGTTCTATTTCTCAGTTTCCATAGATGGCGCCTGGGACATTGCTTGACCACAGTTCTGCCCGCACAGAAGTGTTTCCGCCACCGTTCAAGAAGGCCAAACTTTCGCCGACCTCGACTCTGATACCGTCCGAGGACGCGGGCGAAGTGGAAGTGGCAAAAGCGGTGCCGACACATCCTCTGCACATCAGACCTGCGGGCAATGCCTATACTGCTTTGGAGAATCTCAAGGCACATTGCGGACTCTTCGCGAGGCTCCCGGATGAGTTGCTGAGCCACATTCTTGAGTCATTCGATGCCGACTCACTCACTCGTCTCGGGAGCACCTGTAAGGCCTTGTACGCTTTTACTCGGCTGGATGAGTTATGGAGAGCCTTGTTCATCAAGTAGGTGGATTCTTTTTCCTTCCATTTTCTTTCCATCTCGCTTTGGATGCGTGTTAAAAAGATATTATTCCTTTTCACATCCCAAAGAGAGGCAGGGAGATTTCAGTCGGGCGCATGTGAACAAGACTATGGTGCACATACACAATACAGTTATTGGTTGCAATCCTCCTGTTAGCTCATGCAAATGGCCTCTCCAATCAGAAGTTCCTTCTTTTCTCTTACCGCACTGATCGTATTTCCGTGCTTCGCCTTTACAGTCATACAAGCTGTGATTCAAAGATCTCTAGGCACCCAATTTTCGCTAACCAATCAACAGATGTCCTCCTGAGCACTTTGAGTGGCGCGGTACATGGCGGGCAACACACCTCAACATCCCCAGAGAACTCGTGACTTCAATCTGTTGCAAGAATCTTTTTTCAGATGTACTGTACAGACCATTTCAATGTGCCAATACCCCTCTGGAGCCCTTTGTGGAGAACATTCCCGCTCAGAACGCCATCCCCAGACTGGAAGATTTGACATACGAGGAGTATGCTGAAAACTGGACGAATAAGCCTTTCATCCTAACATCGCCTGTGAAAGAGTGGCCTGTATATGGATCCTGGACACCCCAGACCTTGCTGGAGAAGTACCCCGATGTCAAATTCCGAGCCGAAGCCGTCGACTGGCCAACCAGAAAGTACATAGACTACATGTACGACAACGCCGACGAAAGCCCCTTATATGTCTTTGACCGTGCCTTTGCCGAGAAGACAGGCATCAAAGTCGGCCGTGAGGCCCCCGATGCAGCATACTGGCCGCCAGACTGTTTCGGCGAGGACCTCTTTGATGTCCTAGGGGACCTAAGACCAGACTGTAGATGGATGATTATGGGCCCGAAGAGGAGTGGTTCGACCTTCCACAAGGACCCCAACGCCACGTGTGCGTGGAACGGTGTCTTGACCGGCTCGAAGTACTGGCTCATGTTCCCGTCCTCGCCCTCGCTGCCCCCACCTCCTGGGGTCATACTTTCCGAGGACCACTCGGAGATCACATCCCCACTTTCGATCGCAGAGTATCTGCTCACTTTCCATGCTCTTGCTCGTCGGACTCCGGGTTGCCGTGAAGGCGTCTGCTACGCCGGCGAAGTGTTGCACGTCCCATCTGGCTGGTTTCACCTGGTTCTGAATCTCGAAGACAGTTTGGCTCTGACGCAGAACTTTGTGCCGAAGAAGCGTTTGTCTGATGTTTTAGGGTTTTTGCGAGATCAGAGGGACCAAGTGAGCGGCTTCAGAGAGGATGTGTGCGACCGTGCATACGAGCTGTTTGTTGAGAGGCTCAAAGAGGCACATCCCCATATTTTAGAGCAGGGTCTGCAAGAATTGGAGCGTAAGAGTAAGAAGGGTAGGGGTAGGTGGGAGGAGCTCACTAAGGCTGATGAGGAGGAGTCCGGCGGCTTCAGCTTCGGGTTTGGAGGCGATGACGATGATGCTGAAGTGCCTTGAGCACTTAATACTCTTACATGTATCATATCAACTTCGTTCAGCTTCTTCAAACTGGGCTGCTTGCATTTGAGTTCCCCGATAAACGCACCTCATACAACATCTATCTGAGCAACCATGACTGCCCTCAACCAGCCACTACTCCACCACTCCACCAATTGCTACCACCATGTTCAACAGTAAATAGAATCTATTTCCATTTCCGAACCATTCCTACATGCCCCAATCCTATTCTCCCCTCCGCCATGCCTGCCCAACCCCCCGGCCCCCCACACCAACTTATGCCTCGGTCATGACATCAACCCCTCCGACTCTCAAGCTCTCCGCCAACCACCCAAACTCTCCCCACAGAATCCGGCACCATGCGCGCCCCTACAACCAATCCACTCGCTCCCCGGATGCAGAGATGATGTTATCACAATCCTCTGCGGTAAGCCGACTCATCCATCCATTTCTGTTCCACCTTCCCCAAGTTGAAAGCTTGAAACTTCATGACCCCTAATGACATGACATAGCAAGCCCTCGCCCGCCTGCGCGCATACAAACCACCACCCACACAATGGTATAACTGCCCGCTCTCCCGGCGCGCCGCCGTCCTCATCCTCCTCTTCCCGGACCGCCACGGCGAACTCAAAGTCGTCCTCACCATGCGCGCGAGCACGCTCCGAAGCTACGCAGGACAAGCCGCATTACCAGGAGGTGTGTCCTTGCCAATCTTCTTCCTATCGAGATAAAAACACTACGATCCTACAAGCAAGGCCTATTGAAGGTACTCATTCGTCCGCTAACATGCCTCATCACAGGCAAAGCCGACTCCCTCACCGAAACCCCCTTCACCATCGCCCGCCGCGAAGCCTACGAAGAAATCGGCCTCCCACAGGACGACGACACCCTCCCGCCGGGCTTCCTCATCGAGCACCTCTGCGAAATGCCCACCAACATGGCGAGAACCGAGCTGGGCGTGCGCCCCTGCGTCGCCTTCCTGGGCCCCTCGACTTCCTACTCCAACAGTGAAAATGGAAATGGAAACAGTAGTGGCACTACCGCAGGAGGGAGCGAGGACGCAAGAGCAGCAGCAGCAGTGGAGGAGAAAATGATCCCTAGGCTCGATCCAAAGGAAGTCGCTGCCGTCTTCACGGCCCCGTTCCACAATTTCCTTAAGAAGAACTGGGAGTCGCGGGGGCCGGGGCCGTTGACGAAGAGCGGTGCGAGGCACAGCTGGTATCGCGGGTCGTGGCAGGATTGGCATGAGAGTCGGTGGCGGATGCATAATTTCTACATCCCTCGGCCGGGTGTTCGTGTGAAAGGGGAAGAAAAGGGGGATGGAGAAGGGAGGCGGCAGCAGAGTGTATCTGGAACCGTGGAACCGAATACCTCAACTGCAAAGGCAAATGCGAATGCGAATGCCACACCTCGATCAAACGGAGAAGAAGACGCGCGCAAGACGACCCCCAATTCCTCCACTCCCCAACAAGTGGATTCCACAACATCCAGACATCACATTCCCGAAGGCGACGACCCTTCCCCATCCCCACTCCCCTTCGACTCCCTCACCACGTTCCGCGTCTTCGGCATGACTGCGCGCATCCTCGTTGACGCGGCGCGGGTCGCCTACGGCGAGGAACCCGAGTTCGAACATAACAGCCATTTCGGCGACGAGGAGCTGATCCGGCGACTCATTCAGATGGGGCGGTTTAGTGAGAAGAGGGTTAAAGGGGAGGAGTTGACGGCCGAGGTGCTGAGGCAGGCGGCGAAGATGTAGGCGTGGGGAGTGGGATTAGACGCATAGAATTGATAGCCTAGAGTGAACAGTTTTGGAAGAATTGAGAGGACCTCAGGGTCACTGTTTTGTGGTGCAGATATCCCGTTAACTTACTGTCTTGTTTTGTCACGGTTGCATAGTTTGATCCTATCTATAGCAATGCTAGCGTTCCGTCTCTACACAATCAACTCCACGTCTTCAATAAAAATGATGGGAACACCACATGATGCACATCACCGTTGCAAGTCAAGAGATTGTACAATACCTGCCAGAGACCTGATGCCTCCGAAGTTTCATTGATAATAATAATATCCACAGTTCTTCGCGTCATATGCGCTCTTCTAGCAGAAATGCACCGACAGGCAGTACACACTGATGCAGCACCCTGTACCGCTCTCTCAGAGCCCCTTTTCCAAGCCCCGGTATCCCAAATTGAGATTCTCGTTCGTTGAAACGAGTATTGGTGTGATGTTTATGATGCACAATCCACGCCGACCAAAACCAGGTCTCGGAGATTTGCCCAGAATCATGTCATTGAACCATGTGCGTTCAGTGCAATCCCCCCTCGTCCTTCCCGTCGTTCAAAAGTAGACTCAATGTGATCACTTCTCCCTGGCAAATCGAAGTGACATCCCTTCCCGAACATGTGACCCTTCAAAAATATCCTTCGTCCCATCCAGAACCATCGGTATGGATATCATAAATTGCCCCCATTAACCACAGGCGCAGGGCCCTCAAACGACTCCGGCGGAATCAAGTGAAGCCGTTCCTGGAACAAGGCCGCTGCAGCCGAGATGTCCCAATTGGCATGCGTCAAGAGATCGACGGCAACGTCCGCCTTGAGCCTCGTATCAGCCTGTACCTGCATCACAATCGCCTGCTGCTCTGGAGTGAGCCCTAATGGGAGGGCAGCAGGCGCTGCGCCAGCTGGGACGGGAGCGGGAACCGGAGTCTCAATGGGGTTGATGGTGGTTTGAGGAATCCACGCTGGGGTGCCACCGCCGGCATGCAGGGATAGAAGGTCGGAGATGATGCGCCAGCCCGAAGGGCCACCGGGAGCGAGGACGATGGTACGTTCGAAGGCGCGGCGAACAATTTGGTCGGCTCCCTTCGCGGTTCGATGTTCCTCATATTGTGACTGGAGATTGATAAGGCAGCCTGTGACTCCCACTACGGATTGGCCTGTCGGATCCGGGCAGTTCGGCTGGGGAATGCAGGACAAGTTGTATGCGTCGGATTCCAGCAACGGATGCCTCGTTGGTGGGATCTTGGCGAAGGCTTCGGAAATCTGGGACGGGCCTTTGGCCTTTCGGGAATATCGTGCCCGCTTGTTGCGGATGATACGAATATTTCGGCTCTGCTGGAGGTACGAGTCCCATGGTGTCCTGTCGTGTGAGCTGCCTGCGCCGCCGCGTGCTCGGGCATTGACGTTGACTTGGAAGGTGGATTCGCCATCATACCACCGTTGTATTAGCGTGGTGCGATCTTCATCGAAGAGTTTGATGAAATCGAGGACAAATGCTTGTGCAACCCCCTGCGGGTCGATCCATAAGTTAGATGCTGAAGGCATCGGGACTTCCTTGGGTTGATCCAGACGCGCAATCTGGGCTTCCGTGCGCACCTGAACCCCGTCCAGTAGACGTAATCGGGGGAAGAACTTCGTGACTTTGTCTTGCCAACCCTCTTGGGATTGAAGGGGGTTACCGGCTAGGACAATCTCGCCGAGATTCCGCAGTCTCGATTTGAAGGGACCCAATGCGGAGGGATCCGAAAGTTCGTTCCCTGACAGGTCGAGATTCTTGATATCAGGAAGTGTTCGCGCAACTTCGGACACCAGAGATAGGTCGGGAAGTCCGTTGTTGCTCAGAGACACGCTTACAATAGCTTCGGCTTTCGCAGCCCGGGTCGGTAGTGCCTTGTCCACAGCGACCATGAGGGCGGGCATGAACTTCGCGCGCCTTGATGTGGTGGTGAACATGCCAATCTCCGATATTCTACCTTTGTGAGCGATTCTGTATTTAACATCACTACTTACCAGCACACTTACTGTTCATCGCTGGCGATGTTCGAGAGATTCAACATCTTCTGGGACGGGTCATATCTCCGTTCGAGGAACCCCTTGAGAAGCTCCATGAGCCCTTCTTTACCGGTGGACGCATCCTTCGCGGCTTTGTCTAGGGTAGATGATTCGGCGTCCACTGCCTTCTCACTTGCGCGGATTCCGGGACCTGATATTGCGAGCTTCTGTGAGCCGTTGGTTGATGTGAATTGGAAGTTGTTGATCTTTCCAAAGGCGGGCACGTCGTCTTGTCGAACACGAATGATGAGTACGCCATCTGCGGTTCGAGAAGACTTGATCAGGTTAGGGGCAAGCGACGCTGGGCCACCAGTTTGCCTTGGACCACCTTTCCGCTTGGATGCGTGCCGATTGAGAAACTGAACGATACGTGGGACGTCGTCCTCGGCGGTCCAGCCGGTGACTCGAAGCTCGACAAGACTCGACTTTGGGCGTTGTGGCTGTTGGGGTGTAGGGGCGGCGCCCATCGAAAGGTCGCCGTCGCGGTCAGGCTGTAAGGTCTTTTTGTCCTTCTTCACCTTCTTGCGAATCCCGCCAGTACGTGGAGGCGCCATCGTCGCGGTGTGGATATGGTGGGTATGGTGTGGTCCGAGTTACGTGAGCGTGACTGTATGAGTATGGGTGTGGATTTGTGGTTGGGCGAGTTTGGTTATATGAGTGAGGTTGCGTGAAAGTGGGTGTGTGAGAGGTTGCGCGAGGATTTATAGAAGTGGTCGTAAACTCCAGTTGTGTTCGTGCCGCCGAGTGCGCGCACGTGTGCGGAAACTTTGCGCGAGCGTACGGTCAGTGGAGATTTGTCGCGGGTATCTATAACGTAAAGGTTGCAGGTCCGAAGGCGGCGGTGAAAGGCCCTCGATTCGTTCACCAGCACTCCCGCCTCGCGCCTCACTGTGAGAGTGAAATTCTCAGGGTCCCACCAAACGTTCCCAATTTATATATCGCCGTTGAATAGACGGCCAGCTCCGCGCGTATGTAAACTGGTGTCTGAGTCGGTTCCTAGCTCATCACGCTCTATCCAGGCCTTTCGCGCCCTTCCACTTCCTCCCAGTAGCGACAGCTTTAATTTTACCCAGGGTCCTCCTCTTCCTCTAACAATGTCCTCTCTTCAATCGAGATCCTTCCCCTCCTTTGATGACCACCTCGTCCCGTCCCGTCTTCTTCCAGTCCCAACCTTCTTCGGTCTTACTTCCTCCTCTTTTGCTTGTCCCTTCTCGTTTCCTTAGGCGGACCACGTCGGAGTTCAGGGGATCTCGCTCAGTCCTGTTGCGCGCTTGGAAGACACTCGAATGAAGGCAGAAATAGACCTGCCTGCAGTTTGCTTTTGCGACAGAAGTTATGAGACCACAATCTTGAGGTCTGCTTTTAAAGAAGGCGCTAGGCTTCCATTGGTCTAGGCAAAAATCGAAGCCTGGGAGCCTGGGACGGCGCCGAGCCGCATTGCTTGGCGTACGTATTCTGCTGTGGCTGGACACGTGGCTGTGCTTCTTTTGTGTACAGCTCAGGAAGAGAGATGCTATCTCTCTCGCATTGTGACATTTAAAATGTGGTTTATAAAGTATGTTGGAGGCTGCTAATACCTAACCGCACTAGTTTCGAAAGAGCGATCGCACCTATGTACAGCATCACTCGAAACTCTGATATACCGTGTTACTGTGAGGCACCCTCGAAGTGGACCAATTCGACTAATCGTGGTGTTGTTCCGCATGTGCTGCGTATGATCCAGCTTCTAGGCATGTTCAGCTGGCCCAGATGCCCTTCCAAAAGGACCGGGTACATTCGGATATCGAAATCGCAACCGTTCCACTATACCGCCCATGCGACATCCTCAATCGCGCTATCAACCCGCAGCCTTCTTCTTCTTATCCTCCACGCACTCCACATTATCCTCCGGCACGTCCTTATACGTCTCTATCACATAATCATAGATATCATCGCTCAAATCCCCCTGCACCGTAATCTCCTCCCCTCCTCCTGGAATCCGTGTCACACTACTCCCCGTTGCAAACTTCTTGCCGAAATCCTTGGCCACTTTCTTGATATCGAGGCCGAAGTGTTCGAGCCCTTGCACAGCGGTGACGTATTTACGCTTGTTGCGCTCGATGCGCTTGATGAGGACTTTGCTGCTGGCGCGTTCGGCTTGCGCTTTTGCTTCGGCGGACGCGGCTTTGGCGGCTTTCTTTTGGGCGTCCTTTTCGGCGCGTTTTTGGGCCTCGAGGGAGAGGGAGGAGAGGTTTTGCTCGAGGGCTTCTGTGGCGCGTGGGAAGGTTAGAAAGTGGTCTTGGATTTACTACAGAAGTAGAGCAGGGGAAGGAGATGTAGATGGTGTACCTTGTGAGTACAGCTTCTCGTGCAGGTGAGGGTGGTTGGATTTCAGCCATTCTTCGCACTTTTTCACTGTGCCGCCGAACTCGCAGTACTGAAAACTTGGGTTAGGAGATGTGGCTTTAGGATTCACACCCGACTTCCTACCTACTTCAGGTGGTAAACTGCACACTGTGTTCGTTAGCATGCGAAGTGAAGCTGTCAAAAGGAAGCGCGTACCTCCACAGTATAACACTTTTTTCGGGTATGCTGTTGGTTCGGCCATTGAAAAGGTATCCGACACAGGTCCAACGTAGATTCCCTTTAATAAGTTCGATTTGAGCTGCTATAGTTCGCACGATGGGCACAGTTGTGTTGTGGTGGGGATTCAAGGCGGGGCAGACAAGTATCTTGTTGCTTTCCACTTACGGTTAGCGCGGATTGCGGCGATTCTTCTCCTCCAGGGCTAGCTCCGTTCGGTGTGCAATCAGAAATAAAGATAAAATAGTTAAAGCGAGCTAAGATTTGCCTTCCCTAAATAAGAACCCTTCCAAGCACTTATGGATATCTTGAAGAAAAAGAAGCAATTCAACTAAAATGCATCTTCATTCGGACAGGCCGTCACATCATGGCCTTCACTCTCACAGAGAGCACACCACTTGTCCGGATCAGCGACGGCGCCGCCCTTTGGAGGTACAAGCCCGGAGTTGCCCTGGCTGTTGGGACTGGCTTTCAGGTTGAATGGAGGCGGAGGTGGCGCCGATGGTGCATTGCCAGGCGATTTTGTGGGCGTCAAGGTCGGCGGGCGGGAACGATCCGAGTTGATGGAGAGGTTGCGAAGTCCCTCGATTACCGCCTCCTTGCCCATACGTTTCCCAGGCGGTTGTGACCTTATTGCTGCGTCGCTACCCATGGCCGAGCAGTTGAGAATATCATGTCCGCCAGTCTCGCAAATCTCACACCACAGCACACTGCCGTCTGCGGAAGAGTGAGCATCGGACTCCATCATGGGCTCCAGCGCCGAACGAGCATCGGAGCGCTTGGCCTGCGGTGATCCTCTCCAACTGACAATGGTTCCTTTGGAATCTCTTTCAGATGGGTGGTTGTCTGCGATGATGGTACGCTCCGACATGCCGTTGCTGATGATGCTCTCTCGCTGCTCCCCAAGTTGCTTCCTCAACTTCTCGATTTCTCGCTCAAGCTCCTCTTCCCTGTACGCCTTACGCTCAACAAGCCCGCGTAGCTCTTCCTTGTCACGTTCCAGCCGTTCGACTTGAGCTCGTACAGCCTTCAGCTCCTCCAGGTCGACGGCTGGCCCTCCCAGATGCATGGGCGACCGGCCACGGTCCTCGGGGCCAGAACTTAACGAATGAATAATGGCTTTCAGTCCACGAATCTCGTCGTCTCTCTGTTCGACCTCTCTCAGACCAGGACTCATGGGACCGTTTACCATGGCGCCAGCGCCTTCCAACGCTGCCGCTGCTTTCTCCCTTTCTCTCCGGAGCTCGGACCGGCCCCGCTCGACCTCCCCTCGCAGGAACTCGACTTCCCCTCGTGCCTCTGCTTCCCCTCTTCTAGCATCCTCAAGTCCTTCTTCCAGCTCTTGGACAAGTTCTTCAAGTTGTTTTAGTTGGATTGCCACGCTCTCGACATCCTCACTTCGTTCATGGAGCTCTCGAAGTTCGTTTTGTAACTCTTCCAGCTTCCTCTCATAGACGCGTTCAGTCTCAGTGCTAGCCATCTCGAGCGTATCTATGGTGTTACGAAAATCTGCACGGTGGTTATCGAACTCTGCGGTGAGCATTGCAATCTTCTCATTCTTCTCGCGAAGGAGAGCCCGCAACTGAGCAACGTCAGCGGGCTCATCGATGCTGCCGCGTGAACGTCCAGATTCATCTGGCATGAGGTTCTGGATCTCCGCCAGTCCTGCCTCCATATCCGCCAACGATGCAGCTTGTGCGCTCAACTGCTTGTCCCGTTCTTCGAGTAATTTCTTGAGCCGTTCTATCTCCTCCTCGGCCGAGTTTGAAGTCGTTCGTCGACTTTTACTAGGCGACAATGAGCCGTTACTTCCTCTTGCAGTTGCTAAGGGGGCAATCTCCCCATCCTCGTCGATGGTATCATGGTGACCCAGCCGCGAATTATTGCGAGAGTACGGCCGTGGCGGGCCCGGCGTTCGCGGTTTCTGAAAGCTGGGACCTTTCGGAGCAGGACTAGTATACCTCGGTGGACCGACCATGCTCTTGGATAGTCCAGACGGCGTGGCCCTTCCTGTATTCCTTCCAGGGGTAGGCGCCAGACTTGGCTTGCGATATGGAGACTCCGGGCGTGGTATCGATGGCCGGCTTGTAGGTTTGAATGTAGGACTTGGTGCTCGAGCACCTGGCCCCACTGACTGGGCAAATCTAGGCATGGAGGGCGTATCCGCCGGGCTGTAGTTCGGCTTATCTGTGGTGGAGACGCTGAAGTTGTTCCGATAAGAAGGTGTTGTGGGAGTCGGACTGTATCCTTCGGACGACATGGAGCTCCGTTTCCTTGCGCGATGTATTGGTAAGAATATGCCGGATCCAGGGGTGGATGTAGTGAAGTACTGGGTTCTGTAAACAAGGTCAAATCATGCTTTTGTACGACAAACATTGAAGCAACCTACCCATCCACATCGCCATCGTTCTTCCCGCGAGCAGCAAACTCTCTGCTCAACTCAACCCCTGCGAAAACACCCTTCTTCCCCCGAACACTGCCAATGAACTTGACAGTTCCATGCATGCCCCCAGGAACGTCAACAAGATCGCCCACCTCAATCTCTTGGCCATCACCACCCATATTGTTCGTCGGCGTAGTATTAACTCCCACCAAGGCGTTCAGGGAGGCTTTTCTCGCAATGGCCGCGCTGGCAGAGAGGGCCAAGTTAGGGGACGACGCGGCGGCGCTGAGGGAGTGGTTTGGACGTGGAGGGCCCAGCCGTCGCGGTGTTTGGAAGGACATCCTGGGCCCGGGATTGCCTGCTAGTGTACTTAAGTGTACGGGAACCTGGTCGCACAGAGAGCGGGTTTGTTTGTGTTGAGTCTGGGGACGGAAGGCTGTCCGCGCCCAAGCAGGGATCCCGTCTCAAACCGGGTGTGGCGCAGATGTGGCGCCTGCCCAGGTGTTGGAACCACGTCGAAGTGGTCTCAAGTACAGAGAACACTCCGTACCCCGTATTGCCCTCAAATGCGTACGCATAGCAGTGTGCACCGTGCAGTAACACTTGTGTTCGATCCGGGGAGTTAACTATACAGTACTTACAACATAATAGAGTCATTGTCGACGCGCCTCCCGGCTCCTGTCTCGACCAGGATAGAACGTCACCAGGCAATGAATGCCAAAGCCACCCTGGTGACCCTGGAAACTCGAACAGTAAGCGTATCAATAACCTGTATTTATCACGAAGGTGGCGGACCAAAACATTGAATAACAAGGTGACATCCTGGTCGATATCATCCCGAGGCCTGATTATTACCCTTTAGTTGGCTCAGTGTCTGCAATGTTTGCTTCTTTATATGAGACTCGACATCGGCAAACCCCGCAGTTTCTGTTCATCCTAGAAGATAGTTCGCGAGAAATGAAACGAGGCTTCCGGGCAACATTTTGAGAAAGTCTGGTTTGGTGTTCCTCGATAAACATGGCACTTGTGGCCAACCTTCGTCTTAAGAGGGTTATTGAATCGATTTGAAGGATCTAGAAAGACTATTGTATATCGGATTGTCTGGGAGCTGCTCAACCTCAAGCGAATCCGGAATCACCACCTGCAGTGAAACGCGCAATCACGTGATCGCTCAATGGGCTTCCACTCCACTCCAGGGCTCCCTTCCACGGGGCCGACTTCATCAATACTGTACACTTGTCAACTGTGCAAATTCGGGCTTCATCTGCCTCATCTGGCTCCTAAATAAAAAGCAATGATATTCTTGACGTTGGAACGCCGCCCTCACATCCCCCGACTCCTCCGGTCGGCTTTTGACTCGCCCAAGCTCCTGGTGCCGAGGCAAATGCTTCCCCCATCCCGCCCACAGCATCATGTACAAAACATGGCGCCCCTCCATGACACGAGCCTTTCTCTTTCGCTGCCCAAGAAATCATGGCCGGAGCAGTACGACAGCCCATTGACCTAGCCTCTCTCGAGCGCTACATTGCCTCCAACGTCCCCGAGATTGCCGTCCCGGTCGACATCAAGCAGGTAAGCCGACGAACACTGCGACGCAGGAAGACCAGGAGTGCTGACAATGCTATTGCTAGTTTGGCTATGGCCAGTCCAACCCGACGTACCAATTAACAGACAAAAATGGCAAGAAGTTTGTCATGAGGAAGAAGCCTCCCGGGCAGTTGTTGTCCAAGACGGCCCACAAGGTCGACCGCGAGTATAGGATCATTCATGCGCTCGAGAAGACGGACGTCCCCGTTCCCAGGGCGATTTGCTTGTGCCAGGATGAGAAGGTGATTGGCACCGATTTCTACATTATGGAGTTCTTGGATGGAAGGATATTCGAGGACCCTGCTATGCCGGAGGTTACGCCCGAGGAGAGGACAAAGATGTGAGCCTTCCAAGTGCCCTCGGATAGTTGGGCGTGTGGCATACGAGGACAAAATGGCTGACTACGGTGATAGGTGGCACTCGGCCATTACCACGCTTGCCAAATTCCACCGCGTGGTCCCCAAGGACGTGGGCATGGAGAACTACGGCAAGCCTTCCGGATTTTACAATCGCCAAATAGCCACCTTCAACACCATCTCGAAGTCGCAAGCCGCAGCAGTTGACAAGGACACGGGCATCCCTGTTGGCAAGATCCCCCACCAGGACGACATGGTAGCTTTCTTCAGTGATCCGAAGCTGCAGCCCAAGGACAGGAGCAGCTTTGTGCACGGAGACTACAAGATCGATAACGTTATCTTCCACAAGACGGAGCCGCGGGTGATTGGTATCCTTGAGTGAGTAGGTCCCAGTGACGGAGCTTCTATGCAGGTGCTTACAGTTGGGGTAGCTGGGAAATGTCCACCATTGGCCATCCCCTTTCCGACATCGTCAACCTCCTTGCTCCCTACGTCACAGCGTCTTCCCAAAAGGCCTTGGCTATAGGTCGTGCCAACGTAGCCTTCCAGCCAGGCGCGACGCCCGGCCTCCCTACTAAGGACCAGCTAATATCGTGGTACTCGGAAGTAGCTGGGTGGGACCCGCGGCCGGACATCACCTGGGGCGACGCCTTTGGAACCTACCGCTCCGCCATCATCATGCAGGGTATCGCAGCTCGTTATGCTCTGCGACAGGCCAGCAGCGCGAAAGCGCATGAGTTTGGCGCGCAGATGGCGCCGTTCGCTGAGGTGGCGTGGGATCTGGTGCAAGAGTTCAAGAGGAGTCACGAGAAGGCGAGATTATAGTGTAGATTTATCCTTTGCTGTTCCGCGGTGATTTTTATAGAACCTATACCCGTCTCAATGCTGCATTCGCAATGGTCGCCGTGTGGTATCATGTCATACTTCGACCCTATAAGACATAGTCATGTCAACATTCGGTGCACACCATATCGGCCCCATGCCTGTATCCTCGCGCAGACCATCTATTGTAGAATGGAAGCCGGAGGGGCAATTACCCAGAATGAATTTCCCTCAAACGCCGTGCCGCCATACACCAAGCTCGATGTTCGTTTACCTCATCTGAATAAGGAGTCGTCCATTGGCCATGGGATCTCTATCTTCCAGGTCTCGGTTCCTCATGGTGAATACGATCCAATGCCTACACGCGTCAGCCCAACCTCACTCTTCAAGCCCAGGACCAAAACCGTACCTCAAGCATAACGACAGAGTTCCCTCGAATCACAACCATGCCGATCCGGACTTTCTCCCCGCTCGGCTTCTCCTCCAGCGCCTCATCGAGCACAATGTTCAGGTATACGTCGTACCCGCGGAGCAGGCCCATGACCTTGCGGCTGCCGTTGAGCTGAACGAGGACGCGCTTGTCGAGGTACTGCGTCTCTCGTTAGCGCTACCGCTGCGTAATTGAAGAATCTCTGGCTTGCGGTATGATGCGACTCGCTACTTTTCACGTTAAATTTGTGGAAAGGTACGTACTTTCTTGAGTTCTGGCTGTGCGGCAGGCATCTTGTCGGTGGTTCTGGGCGGAAAACGCGGTGCGGCGTCGGTTGGGATAGAAGTGCGGTGGAGATGGTCAACGTTGTGGTTGAAGCCTTTCCTAGCTGCAAGCCGCAGGCCGAAGGTGGTCCGTGCGCAGAGATATTCACTTTCGACATCACCGCTTGCGGAACCTACCTTGAATACCAGCAATCTCACAGTTCTCCCAGCCTGTCACATACGAAAGTGCGGCCAAACCATCGACTCATTCCACGCGGAACAAAGCCTCATTCCACAATGAGACGAACAGGCTCCGGCCGCGTCGCGCGCAAAATCGGCGCCTACGACGAAGACGACAACGACACCACCTCTCCCTCCGACAGCACGCAAAGCGCACCCACCTCAAAAGGTAAGCCCTTTCTCCCCAACCCAAGCACAAAATCATCAGATAATCCTGTTTTCTGACACTCCTAGGGAACCCGCGCTAACTCCTCACAGCCCCTTCATCAGAACCCGTCGTAAAGCGACCCACCTTCGCGAAGAGCCGAAAGCGCTCTTCCCTACGGATATCGTTTGGCGCGGGGGAATCGGACGAAGGAAGGAATGATGGCGGCGCGGCAAGCGATAGCGCGGTGGTGACGCCGAAGAAGACGAGTCTGAGCCGTGTGGCGATGGAGAAGAATGCGGAGAGGAGGGCGAGGTCGCCGCTTGTGCCGGATATTGGACGTGCAAGGGAGGAGGAAAGGCCGAGTTATAGTAAGGATTATTTGGAGGAGTTGAAGAAGTCGACACCGTCGACGCCCAGGGATTTGGTACCGTCGGCTGGAGGGGAGGCGGAAGAGGAGACGAGAGCAATAGATATTGCGTCGAAGTTTGGGCCCGACGCGACACTTGCGCCAGTGGAACCCGTGTCGCTGATTCCGACGGCGGCGGAGATCCAGGAGAAGAAGGCTAGGAGGGCGAGGTTGGCGAAGGAGCAGCTCGCTGCGGCGGATGATGAGGAGGAGCCTTGGGCGTCGGACGATTCGGATGCGTTCCGCACGATGCGGAATGAGATATCACTGCGCCCAAAAGAGAAGGAGAAGTACGCGGAGACGAGGCTCGTGAGAGATGATGAAGACATCGCTGAGGGATTCGAGGAGTATGTGGAAGACGGGAGGATATCGCTGAGCCGGAAGGCAGAGCGCGAAGCAGAGAGGCGGCGTCGAGCGGAAATGGCAGAGATGATCAGCCAGGCTGAGAGAGGATCGGACGAGGAGGGTCCATCGGATTCGGAAGAAGAGCGCAACGCTGCGTATGAAGCTGCGCAGACACGCGCAGGCGCTTATGGAAGGAAAGAGCACCAGGAGGACGAAGGCGCTCGAACTCCACCACGGATAACGCCTCTTCCCGATTTGAGCGAGGTCCTGGAATCTCTCCAAGCGGACGTAACAGCCAAACGACAACACCGCGATATGATTTTCCAGAAATTGCAAGAGGTGCGAGAAGAAAAGGTGCGCATTGCAGACCGACAGAAGTACGTACAAGAGAAGCTCCAGGAGACGGGCGAAGAGTACGAGCGCCTAAGGATAGAAGCGGGCATGGTCGCAGCGGTGAATGGGATGGATGAGACCGGAAAGATCATCGTGAACCGAGGACTGGATAGCCTGGGAACGACGCCTGGAAGTGCAAGGGGGTTGGAGAGTATTGGGGCAACGCCCGCGGGAGGACTGTCAAGGGTGGAGAGTGACGATGAGTAGCTGAAGGAAGATGATCGAGCCTGTAATATGATTTACCCTGAGGCAGAGCATGGATACCCTATAAATATAATATACATTTTCCAAAGCAAATAGCCTCTCCAGTGAATTGTCTCCCATGCTAAAAACTCCAAACCCGCTCCCAATGCAGTAAAACAGTATATCGCCAACTCCTTCCCTCTACTCAAACATTCATCCACCATTAGCATCATACACGTCCGCCTCCTCTCCTTCCCTCTCTTCTTCTCTTGAGCAAAGGAATCACGAATTCTCATCAATCTCCCTCCACGCGGCCTCAATCTTCTGCCTCTTCTGCTTCGCCTCCTCGCGATTCAACCGCGAGCGCTCCAGCCGCTGCGCACGCAGGCACTTGTTGACGGCGAGTTTGGCGTCGGTGCAGCTGCCGGTCAGTTTGTAGAGGAAGCCGCGGGCGTAGCATTCGTCGAGGATGCGGATGACTTCTGCGCAGGCTGAGAGGGAGTCAGACTAGCTTTTTGCAAGTTTACCACCCAAGCCGAGGGGGTAGAAGGGGGAAAGTACCGGTTTGGTTCTCGACGGTGTGGAGGTGGGGATGCATGGTGCTGGTGGTGGTAGGTGGTGTGAATGCGGTGCGCTTGGATGGGTTGCGGTGGAGGGACTTTGTGTGTTCTTGGGATGGTCTACTGGAAGCTCAATTGAGAGTTTCCGGCCTTAGAGTGGGATACTCGAGGAGTTACAGCGAATGTAGGAGTCGTGAAGTTGAAGGAAGCTCTGCCACGAAGTTCCGCAGTGAGGCTTGGCGGACCTTCGACTACACCTCCGAAGTCCCCCGCACCAAAGTCCTAATACTGAGAAAACACTGCCTATCGCCGAGTCGATAACCATTCTCCGTGGGTGAGACACAGAGGTTTGGGATTAGGATGGCGTCTCAGGCTGCCTTGAAGAAGCAGCAAGGTATGTATGCTACAGCTGCTATTCCCTCTTCCTCATCCAAGAACATCTCCCATATCGAACATAGGTCCCAGAATCGCAAAGGAAATGAGAAGCTGATGGGGGCCAGAGCTGCAGAATACATATGGCAACTATAAGAGCACGCTGCAGACGCTCGCACAGAAGATTGGGGATATCGAGCAGGAAGCTGAGGAGCACAAGTAAGTTTTCAGTTGGTCTTTTCTGCTCTCGTGTTTGCTGTGCTGCTGTCTATCAATATCGTCATTCTTCTGCAGTTCGTTACGTTCTCTCCTCTGGGAGTCATTCCTTTACTACCGTTAAATCACTTAGTTTTTCTACCTCACGTGCTCATCCCTATCTTTCCCTTCTCTTCCCGTCACACTACCATTACTTCATTTCTACCTAGGCTCTCCCCTAACCAATGCTGCCAGACTCGTCCTCGAGACCCTGACACCGCTCCCCGGTGACCGCAAATGCTTCCGGATGATCAACGGTGTCCTGACGGAGCGCACGGTCAAGGAAGTGGTGCCCATCCTGCAGACCAACTCGGAGGGGCTGAAGAAGACGCTCGAGGAGCTGGTCAAGCAGTATAAGGCCAAGCAGGACGAGATGGAGAAGTGGAAGGTCAGTTTCCCGGTTCCCGTTGTTTCGGTTACCTGCCATCCCTTTGGAACGGTCTGTGATTGGAAGGAAGACGTCTAGTATTGAGGTTGCAGCGGCTAACACATTTTTCCGTGTATAGAAGAAGAACAATATTCAGGTTGTCCAGCAGCCTGGACAGTAGAAGCATTGAGAGGATGGAGGACAGAGGCGCGTCACACGTGGCGGAGTAACCTTGATATTGATGAAACAACATGGCGAGGCAAGGCTCCACTACAATGGAATCCGGAGCCTGAGAGGAGCCCCGCCACGAAAGTGGGATGAGAGAAGGTATGGGAAGCACGGCATCTGGGAACACAATCGTTGCCCTGCTGTACAGGGGCAGACGCGTGGAGATATGAAACTCCTGGGGAGACTCCTTTGTAGAACCACACAAGGTAGTGGGCACCCTGCGGCTTATGCCGCAGCGCAAATGACGGAAGAATACGAAACATTGAGCTCAAAAGTCTGCTAATGTCCTTGCATCGAACCCTGATCCTCGCGTCTTTGCTGTCCATCTGCTAGTGAATCTGATCGTCCGTGCCTGTACATGTTGTAGCAGACAACGTGGTCAGGACGCACTACATGTCCTGCCAAAAAGCCACATATCACGTCAATTCATCATCCTACACTGACAGCATTTGAAGCCTCCCTCGCTCCCGCACGGTCATCTGCGCTCCCCTCCAGTTCGCAACGCACCACCCAAATCCTCAACCCACGAACTTCTCTCAGTGCTTTCTAGACGGTACCCTATGAGCAGCGTTCCCGTACACGTGGAAAAGGTACGGCATCAAGATGTTGCTGTGGCCCACTGCAGGGTCGATGACACTTGGCGGAAAGCCAGCACATGGTGCAGCGGGCATTTGATGGTGTTGGGCTGTGCATCAGCCTTGTCGACTCCAGTTCTCAGCCCTCACTACAGTGTAGGTATCCGAATGATGGCGTGGCACTGTATTCCGATGCTTCCGATCCATGGATGGAGGGAGAGTGGGGGGGGGAAGAGTGCCACATCACTGACGGCGAGGTGGCTGACATCCCTTGCAAGGAGTGAATTCTCCCTTAGCTGCTTCTGAGCAATTCTCTCGTGACTTGTTCAGTGTATCCTCCAGCCGGCTCATTTTATTCTTGACAATTCCTACTGGGATATACTACTGGAGGGAATTAGTGAATGGTGGATGCTCGGCGGTGGGGTGATCCAACCTCGCCGTCGTCCTGGCGCATGATTGGCTGATTAATTCGAGGTAATGTTTAATGCTCAGCCGCGTGTGACTGGCTCGGCTGGCCGCACTTTGCTTTTGTCTGGCCGTTTCCATTCGCTCACTCAGTCCTCATTTTCTCCCAATTTCCCTCGATTTCCTCCAATCCCTCAGTTTCTCCCCACCAGAGCTATCGTCAAAGGAACCCGAGCTCAAAGCATCCAACTTGCGATCGCATCCTGACTGGCCAGCAACTTGTCTCCAAGCTTGTGAGCTTCTAAAACCCTTCTTTAAGATTTTCTACGCCCCAAAGCTTCTCCTATCCCGGTGAGCCTTCCCGCGCTGCCCACCCTTCCCCCATTGGTCGCCGACACGCGTTTTGGCCTTGTCGCGATCGATCGCACCTGCATCGCAAACATACTGCCCTACACTACACCTGCACTTCGCTGCCCATCGCGACATCGCCCTCACCACCACCACCACCACCATCGCTCGCAGCTTGCCCGACCGGCCCGTACACGCCACAATTGGCCCGCTGGCAGACTGACACCGCATACAGTTTAGCTCCTTCGTTGCAACGCGCAGCTCTGACGTCGTACACGCTGTGCCTTCGACCCTGACACCCACCCGTCCGTCAATCCCCCAGTGTGCGCTGCTGCGTCTACCTCTCGTCCAACCATCTTCTATACGACTCCCACACTATAATCACCGCCCGTCCACAGATACTGTGTAAACTACACCCTGCTTGTTGGAGACGGCAAGCTCCCCACCTCTCGGTAGCGCTACCACCACACCAACACCACCTCTGAACCGTTCGCGAACAGATACCATCCCAACCCCTTGCGCGCCCTCCCCCAGCCCAAAGCCGTGCCCTGCTGCATTGCTGCATTGCTGCATTACACGAGACCCGTATGTTGGCCGGCATCCCCGCCTCCTGCTCAAGCTAACCGCTTCCTCTCTCAGACAGCTGCGTTACACGGTGGGTTGCATACCAGGCCGCCAAGCACTCACCTTTTCCTACACCGTCCAGTGACGTGGACCGCCAGCGAATAACCTCGCAAAGCGCCAGCGCACAATCGCCTTCGATCCCACCCTCGCAGCCCTGCACCCACCCGAATAAACATGTCCTCCACCCCCCCAAAGAAGGGGGACGTGGAACCCCAAGCTCAGTCGCCTGACGGTTCCGACCCCCCGCCGCCTATGGACAGAGAAGCCCAGGAGACACAAACGCAAGGACTCGGCTACGACTTCGAAGTCAAGGAGCAGGACCGCTGGCTCCCCATCGCCAATGGTGCGTGACCCATTCATTTCCTTTCTTCTTCTCCCCCTCCCGAGCTCTCTGATTTGCGCGTGAATCCCGCTTCCCTCCTGCACGTCAAGACGGACTGCTACACTTGCCGGGCCCTGAGCTGCTGCAAGCCGTCGAATACCATCCTTTTCCCCCAGTCGCGCGCTTCTGCGTCGAATCACACTGGTTCCCTTTTTCCGCCGTTGCCCTGAGGCTTGTCCGTCCGCCAACGGTCCTGCACTGTACCTGGCGGGAAAATATCCGCCGTGCAGCAGGCAGCTAAGTTCCCCACACCGACATGTCGTCTTCCTCTCCCCAGACGTCCGCCTCGTCCCCGTCCAAGAACAACCCCTCGACCACCAGTAATCCCGCCAGCGATGCTAACATTCGTAACTTTGCTCCAGTCGCCCGCATCATGAAGATGGCCTTGCCCGAAAATGCCAAGATTGCGAAGGAGGCCAAGGAGTGCATGCAGGAGTGTGTGAGCGAGTTCATCTCCTTCATTACAAGCGAAGGTGAGCTTCGACTGGTACAGCAACGAGGATGACATGCTGATGATCGCCCTTAGCATCGGAGAAATGCCAACAGGAAAAGCGAAAAACCGTCAATGGCGAGGATATCCTGTTCGCCATGACGTCGCTCGGTTTCGAGAACTATGCCGAAGCCCTGAAGATTTATCTTTCGAGGTATCGCGAGGTGAGTAGATACTATACGGCTCTTCATGGTGTTTCCTTTCCTGCTTCCTTCGTTCTTCCTTTCCTCTCGTTCCGTTTCTCTCCCACTTTCATTCGTCTCATTTGTGCCCTTCTTATCTCTCGATTTATCATCTTCAAAAGGAGCAACTCGCCGAAAAGAAACGTGCAAGGGAGAACTACGTCAAGGAGAAGCTCGCCAGACTCGTCTCCGCCGAAGATGGCCTACGCTCGTCTTCGCTGGGAAACTCTAAACGGGAGTCGTCAGTTGACCGGGCTCGGTTCAATTCCGCAAGACCAGATCTGCAGAGCGCCACCTCTTCTACCCCTTCTGGTCCATTCACTGCTCGTTCTGCTCTTCTCAACCCACCGTCAGCAAGTTCTAGTCTTTCCAACTCAGCCACAACAACTGACTTCTCCATCTCAAACGCACAGACCCTCCTCTCAAACAACCAAAACAAACCCTCCGGCAGTGGCAGCGCGGCCCAAGCGAGCGGCAGCGCCAGCAACCCTGGCCAAGGCGCCGGCGCAGGAGACCCAGGCGCACCTTCTGGGGGTGCCTTCAACGGCGACAGCATGGGACAAATGGGCGGCCAGGATTCGGACATGGGAGGCGGCATGGGGGGAGTAGGCGATGGCACGGCGTTTGGGTATCCAGTGCATAATGGTGGTGCTGGTGAGGGACAGTTCTAGGCGAACAGTCTCCTTTCGGGAGGCGTGGCGGGCCACGGGATGGGTATTTCGAGGGAATCGCGTGGGGACAGCGAAGACGGTGAAGGAGAGGAAGAGGAAGAGGAAATGGAACGGGAACGAAGTAACTAAAGTGAAACTGATGGCTGAGGGGATGAATGGGGCTGTAATGTGGAAGGCCTTGTCTACGATGTCTGCGAGGGAGGAGCGAAGGAGGTAGGCCAGCGCATGAGTATCCGGAATTTGAAGGGAAAGGATGGGACCCGGCCGGTCTGGCAATGTCGGTCGGAGATGGGAGTCTTGACAGGTTTGTTATTGTCATCATTATCAGCTTTTGCCCTAGTACTATATGGGGGGATTGGAGCCAGGAAATGGAATGGATATGGCAAGGCGAATGGAATTGGGAATGGAGAATACAGAATTGGCTCAGGCATCTTTCGGCCATCATGTACAAGTACATTTTTTGGCCCGTGTTTTACCGTTTCTTTATCATTCTTTTCTTGCAGGACGTGGTATTCGGGCTACATGTATTCACTTAATGAAGCTCATCCTGCAGCTGTGATTCGTCGGCATCGGATGGAGGCGTCTCTGCGAACTGGTGCGGTTGTTGGCGCAGTATGTAGAGCTTCGGGGACATGCGCAGTTCGATCCAGTACCCGCGGAGGAGCGGGTAGCGGAGCAGCGCCTCCAGCGTCTTCCAACCCCTCGCAACTGTATCTATCGCCCGATCTTTCACCGTCCTTACTCCGCCATCTTCTCCTTCACCACTGATAAACAATCCGCTTTCCTCGTCCCCTGGACTTGTATTTGACGATGATGATGATGGTATACCAGGTCTTAACAAGCGGAAGCCATCGTAGGCGAAGACCGTGGATACCATTTCCCACTTCCCGATGCATTTCTCCGGCCGCTCCATGATGGCGTAGTCGAAGTGCGTCCAGAATAGGGGGTCGAGCAGGAGTTCCGGGGAGGTGGATTTGTTGTATGTGAAGCGTCGGCGGGGGAGGTCTAGGTTGGTGGATACGGTGTTTCCAACGTCATCGGCATTGGTAGTGAGAGGTATTTTGCTGGGAGAGAAGACGCTGTGGTCTTCCAGGAAGCGCGTCACGCCCGTTTGGCAGGCTAGGTTGTCGAGGTAGATGTTTATGGCCTTGGCCCTGCCCTCGCCATCTCCAGCGCCGTCTTTCCTGCTGGTCCAGTTCACACTGCTCCCGTTCCCGTTCCCGTTCTCCGAGGCCGAGGCAGATGCAGATGCAGATGCAATAATCCGATGCAACTCCCCCATCGCCTCGCCCCCAGGATAATTCAAACTACTCACCCCCACCACCGCCGCACTCGCCATAAACGACACCATCACCGAAACCGCCATGCCTGCGCTGAGAACCGCGTAGATGCTCGACTTCCCTCTCCGCGTCCAAATCAGCCCCGCGCCCGCGCCCGCCACGCCCGTCAGCGCAGGGACAGCGTACATGACGAACCGCGCCTCCTTGTGCGCGAGCAGCGAGTACAGCGCCACGAACCCCGCCGTCGGCACCAGCAAGGCCGTGGCGTTGCGCCTCGTCGCGGGATGCAGGACAGCAAATGGGATGCAGACGGGGTAGGTTAAGGGGTTGAGCAGGAGGCGCGGCAGGGCGGACGAGAAGTAGAAGTGCCAGGGGCTCACGCCCCAGGCCGAACTGTGGCCGAGGATCGTGTTGTACCAGAAGGCGGAGAGTTCGGGCCAGAGCGGAGTCGTGGTCCAGGCGTGCCAGAAGTACGAGTCTAGTGTTAGGGTTAGGGGGAGGGCGAGAAGGGTGCCGAGGAGGCCTGCTGGGAGGATGGTGTGGGTTATTAGAGGGAGGCGGAGGGGGGGTGGGGTGAGGAGGAGGGTGTGGAGGGTTAGGGGGGTGAGGAGGAGGAGGAGTTCGGAGCGGAAGAGGATGGTGGTTGTTGTGAGGAGGAGGAGGGAGAGGGTGAGGGAGTTGGTTCGGCGGGGTGGAGGGTGGGTGTGGGAGTTTAGGAGGAGGGTTAGGGAGAGGGTTGCTGGGTTCTTGTTAGTGATGATTGTGCGAGGTATGTAAAGAGATCATCATTTAAGGGGGCGCGAGAACGCATTGTCTCGGGAGCAGCAGAGAACCGGCTTCTACACCGAAAATCGGACGGAATGGGTAGTCCAGAAACCTGAGGATAGCCATGATGAAAGGAATACGGGAATGAGATGCAGACATACTGAAGCAAAAGGCGAACATATTCGGCAACGTCCTAGACGCGTAAAAGATGACGTGGAATTGGCTCGCTTGGAAGAGGATGTACCAGACACCCGCACTGCGACCAAAGGCGCGCGAGATGCTGCGGCTGAAGAGGATGAGGGTGAAGCTGTTGAGGAGGCCGAGTACGGCTCGGACTGACGAGGAGGGGTTAGTTTATGCTTTTGGAGTAGGATGTGGGAATGCTTCTGCTAGTAAGAAAGGGGAGAGGGAAGGGATGTGAAGGACATGAGAGACTCGGGTGGTTGACCGGGTATGACGGGTCGAAAAGGGAGCTGGGAAAGGAGGAAGAGCACCATGAGAGGGAAACAGAGCCTTTCAAGCTAGAGTGCACCAAGCATCCGACTGGAATTCTCCTTTCTTCTAACATCGATTCTTGACGAGTGAAACCAAAAAGAAAGGCGAAAGTCTAGACGTTGACAGAGGACGACTTCAACATTTAGAAAAAAAGTAACCAAATAACCACTCACCCAATACCTGCACACACCCCCAATCCCCTCTACAAACCCATAACCACGGCCTGGCCAGCCCCGAGACCATCAATGCTCCCACAAACGTCCTCGGCACGGGTCCAGGGAAGGCCACATGGTCATATCTCTTTGCAAAAAACTCCGCCGCATTGTCCCGCCATGGAATGGGAATCCCATAGTACAGAATGTCGTGGATGGCTTGAATGTTGAAGGATTCTTCGACTTTGGTGTAGGGGCAGAGGAAGAGATAGAGGAGGATGAGGAGAGGGAAGAGGAGGGGGAGGAGGCTGGTGGGATGGGGTGTCATGGTGGCATCGGTGCTGGAGAGGGATGGCGGCGGAGTTGATGAGAATTTGACGGTCTGTCGCCCGCTGTTGAGTACAGGCCGGTGGTGATGGAGGGAGATGAGATGAGGTTGAAACAGAGGTGGGTTGGGAATAGTCACGTGCCTTTCACGTGATGTACAATGGACCTTCATCCCCTTTCCTTACAACACGACAGTGCAATCAACACTGCTGACTGTCAGTTCCAGTCAGAGGGGGTGAGTGTTCAGTGTGTGATATGAGGATTTGACCCAGCTCCTTTATCTTATGAATGGCAAAGCGTACATCGTCAGCACGCCCAATCCTTGCATAGAATTTTCAATGTCCATTATGTTTGCACATTTCGATTTACAGTGAACTTTACTTGAGTTTTTACTTGAACGATTCAAATTCTGAGTTTCAAAACGAGTGATATTGCGGGTAACAGCAGTGCTACACTTGGACCATTGCACCATTATGTAAGCGCCCAATCTATCCAATCCTAAGCCCCCTTCTTGTTCTGTCGTAGACCACTCCTAGGAATGGAGTTATCGAACCTCGCCGTCCCGTCCGTCTACGTATTGATATTCTTCCTGGCGTATACCTCGCAATGGCTTCTCAAAGACCTGGAACCGGCTCCCCCCACGGAAGGCGAATACATTCGCTTCAATATTCTACTCATCTGCCTCCTCATCTCCTATACACGCTCCGTTTTTGTAGATCCAGGCCATATTCCCACTATGCATGAGCACGAGAAAGGACCAGCGAATGATGTCTCCGACAATTTTCCATCCCAATCCCGACCAGATAACACGAACGGTCACCGAAAATGGTGCCGTAAGTGCAATCTTCCCAAGCCGCCTCGAGCTCACCACTGCCGCACCTGCGGACGCTGCATCCCGAAAATGGATCATCACTGCCCATGGACGGCCAACTGCGTCTCACATACCACATTTCCCCATTTTCTCCGCTTCCTCTTCTACGCCGTTGCGTCCCTTGCCTACCTGGCATCGCTGCTCTGGCCACCCATCGCGCATCTCTGGCACAATCGGAACATGCCTAGCTACCTGGGACCCAGTATGCTTCAGCTGGTTCACCTGTTTGCCCTTTGCGTAGGGGACTTTGTGATGTTATTTGCGTTGGGCATCTTGCTAGTAAGGAATATCTGGTCGCTGGCAGTCAATACGACGACCATCGAAGGTTGGGAAATCGAACGACATGCGACGCTAGTGAGGCGGGCCAGGTACTTTGGCGGCTGGTTGGAGGGGCCTGGTGGTGTGCAGGTCAGGATTGAAAAGCAGGAGTTCCCGTACGATGTGGGTATTTGGACGAATTGTAAGGAGGGGATGGGGACTGGGAACGTGAGTGCTATTTCCCTTTCCATCATCCAGTCTTCAGAAAAGGGATATATGCCTCTTCCATACCCAGTGGCGCATTGCTGTCACATGGTATCACGGCCGAGTCTCCCAAGACGTCCCAGTCTTACATTTCGTTAAGGTATTAGCCTGGTTCTGGCCATTGGCTCCTACGCCCCGTATCAGTACCGGCCTTTCCTACCCTACCAACGGCTTTTCCGATCTCCCTTGGCCGCCCCCGGACCCAGATCGCCTACAGCGTACCTGGCAGAAGCCGCAATCAGATGGCTCCACTCTGCTTGATGCCGATCTCAGTTCCGCAGAAACTGTTGCTGCGTTCAAGAAACGTCAAGAAGAAGATTTCGCTCGAAGAAAAGGAGGCAGTGGAGTTGTTCGTCGGAAGCCATTCGTTCAGCGCGTGGAGGGTGCTCAGCAGAGAATGAGACAGCAGAGGGATGATTCGTATCGGTATGGAAGATACGACGAAGATGAAGATGATCAAATTTCAGGCCCCGATGCGGGGCTTTCTCAAGAAGAACATAGTAACAGCGGTGAAGAGACCTGGCGCAATGCCGAGGGGGAACGATTAAGAGATTTTGGCGTGGATGAGGATCTGGAGTTCTACGACGAGGAAGATGACTTGCCTTTGAGCGAGCTAATGGCCAAGCGGAGGGCGAAAGTGTAGATGGTGGCTGATGTCTCCATCTCAGACTACGAACAGAACATTCACTGACGCGACCGGTCTGCACCCACTGCGCCAGAACAAAGATTAACGTGCTGCACAACATATGTTTACATATGATGCCTCGACGCCTGCACGGATCGTGTCATCTACCTTGACTGCCGCGCATTGGGTGCTACTTTTCCATTTGTCCTCAGAATGCAATCACGAGAGGCACGCCTTCTAGAAAGTAAAAACTGTTCTGCTTTACCACTTCGTTCTATGACACTTTAAACACACGCCATTAACGCCCGAAACATTCGTTAGCACAATTTTTTGTTACCATCTCTTCTTTCATCCCTCCTCTGTTCCATCACTTTATTTCCAAACATACCCGTCCCAGATCCCCACTTTATAGGAGAGCAGCGAGTGCACCGAGGAGGAAGGCAATGTAACTAACAAGAGTAGGATCGTTGGCATTAGCTTCGCCCACGAATGGCAGCCCTGCGGTGGGAGTCGCTGCAGCAGGCGAGACTTGCGTCGGTGCGACCGGTGATGGTGGCTGTTGTGGAGCAGTCAGTATAAGTTCTTCTTCATGTGGATGGATCTGGGGAGGCATCTCATAGTGAAGTGTGAACGAGGAAAGGGAGCCATGAAAGGGGATACATACCACTTGAGTTGCCGGTGCGCCAGGTGGTGGAGGGGGACCAGAGGGAGGTATCTGCCCTGGGGCCGGCTGGAGAGGAGGAGTCTGACCGGGAGGCGGAGGGGGAGGAGATTGGACGGGAGGCGACTGAACAGGAGGCTGGGGACCAGTCTG